>NC_049224.1:31944548-32285734 GCF_011100685.1 Canis lupus familiaris | reverse complement strand
CTCTCTTTCTCTCTCTTTCTCTCTCTTCCTCTCTCTCTCTCTGTCTCTCATGAATAAATATATAAAATCATAAATAATTAAATAAATAAATAAATAAATAAATAAATATTTAAATTCATTCTTGCTACACCCCCTCTAATCAAAAACAGGAGTTTCAGTCTCTTAGGCAGGCATGTCCTTCACAAGCTACTTATTTAACATGGGAACATGGACATCATTCATCCTAGGTACTCAGCTCGGGGGATTCAGAGACAAGAGAACTCATAAAGAAAGAGGACATCGACACTCCTGCCTGCACTTAAACACCACTAGAAGAAGCACAAACTATTAAGTAGCATAGACTGGGTGCCAGGTATTATTCTCTGTACACCATAAATCAACTTAATAATCAACTTCAGGGATCCCTGGGTGGCGCAGCGGTTTAGCACCTGCTTTTGGCCCAGGGCACAATCCTGGAGACCCGGGATCGAGTCCCACGTCGGGCTCCCGGTGCATGGAGCCTGCTTTCCCTCTGCCTGTGTCTCTGCCTCTCTCTCTCTCTCTGTGTGACTATCATAAATAAATAAAAAAATAATAATAATAATAATCAACTTCAACCGCATAAATCAGGTGTGTGTTTCACCAGTCCCAAGATGTACCTTTTGCAAAGTTCAGCATGCCAAGTGGGATACATCAGATGCATGCATGAGCAATGAATTTTCTCCTGTGATACATAACAGCACATCTTACTACTGAGGCATCTTAAGCTTGTTTAAATGCATTTCTTACCATCCAGATAGTGCACAGGGCACATATCTCACACAGAGCCCTGGGCAAGTAAAGGCAGCATCACCCCACTAGAGGTCCCAGGGTCTGTGTACCTCATAGCCAACTGCAAGGCCAGACAACAATATGCTGACCAGATTTGTTTTGGGTGAATGAGACTATGGTGGAACTTTGGATGATTAAAAATATTTCAGACTCGGGATGCCTGGGTAGCTCAGGTAGTAGTTTAGTGCCCGCCTTCAGCCCAGGGTGTGATCCTGGAGACCTGGGATCAAGTCCCACGTCGGGCTTCCTGTGTGGAGCCTGCTTCCCCCTCTGCCTGTGTCTCTGCCTCTCTCTCTCTGTGTGTCTCTCATGAATAAATAAATAAATAAAATCTTTTAAAATAAGTAAAAAAATAAAAAATAAATAAAAATATTTCAGACTCATTCCATGGAAAACCCTACATAACCAAATAGACTCTTGGTATCATATATCACTAAAAGCACCCTTCACTGTGTATGTGTATTTTCTTACCTCTGCAAGGAATTATTAACCATGAAATCTATTAAATCCAGTGGCACTCCTATTCTGATGCATTTAAAGGACTTATATAATCTAATAAAATGGAAATCAAGAATCCCCAGAAAATAAAGAAAATTCCAATACTTTAAATACTAGCCAGCCTCTTAAGGAGGAAAAAAATATATGTGTCTCTCAGAAATACAAACACTGTTCACTGTTGGTGGGAATATAAATTGGTACAGCCACTAAGGAAAACAGCATGGAAATTCCTCAAAAAACTTAAAAATCTCACTCCTGAGTATCTATCTGAAGTAAATTAACTCACTAATTCAAACAGGTATCTGTACCCCCATATTTCATTGCAGCATCATTCACAATAGCCAAGAAATGGAAACAACCTAAAGGTCTGTCAACAGATGAATGGATAAAGAAGATGTGGTATATATGTATGTACGTACGTATGTGTGTGTGCATATATACACACACACAATGGAATATTATCTCAGCTGTAAAAAAGAAAATCCTGCCATTTACAACAATGGATGATTAGAACATTATGCTAAGTGAAGTAAGTCCCAGAAAGGCAAGCACTGTATGATCCACTTATATGTGGAATCTAGAAAAGGGGACCTCATTGGGAAGAGATGGGTGGTAGCCAGGGGCTGCAGGAGAGAAATGGGGAGATGTCAGTCAAAGGGTACAAACTTGGAGTTACAATAAGAATTAGTTCTGGGAAGCTAATGCATACCATGACAATGGTTAACAGTAGAGTTTGGGCAGCCTGGGTGGCTCAGCAGTTTAGTGCCGCCTTCAGTCCAGGGCGTGATCTTGGAGACCCCAGATCAAGTCCACATCAGGCTCCCTGCATGGAACCTGCTTCTCCCTCTGCCTGTGTCTCTGCCTCTCTCTCTGTCTCTCATGAATAAATAAATAATATCTTAAAAAAAAAAAAAAAACAGTAGAGTCTTGTATACTTGAAACTGGCCAAGAGAGTAAATGTCTTCATCACACACAAAAAAATAGTAATTATGTGAAACGATCAAGGTATTAAGCAACCTTACTGGGTTGCTTTTTACAATATATTTTTTACATTTTAATGTAAAATACATATACAATATATACAATATATTTTTTACATTTTACAATATATGTGGGCATTCAAATCATCACACTATAATTTGATGATTTAAACTTACACAATTTTAATATATCAATTATATTTCAATAAAGCTAAGGAAAAGAAAAAATTGTTTAGAAAAAAAATCACTTAGAAACTGCTAAATTAGAAGCATGTTTACACATAGAATTCAAAATCACGTAATCCAAGTGAATTCCTGCAGAAATCAGACTGACTGGATAATTCTACTTAAAAATAGCTCTAACTCCATTCCCTGATGTGCTATCAAAATGGCATACAACAGAGCATACATGTTTCATAAACCCTGGGTTTGTTTTCTCAAGAAGGGCCTAGTTAATCTGACTTTTCTAAACTTCCTACATGAGTTTTACTTATTAGATAATCTGACATGACTTCCACATGCTTAAAATTGTGAAAATATACGATTATAGGCTCACTCTAACTGAATTATAAAATTCTGACAACTTTTTTAGAACAAAAATTATATTGTTCTGTAGTATATGAGCTTAACAATATTCAAGTCTTGCATTAACTTAGAGACACATCACAATATTAAACTGACTTAATCAATAGCTAATCTGTGAACCCCTGAACAAATGCTAAGAGAGAATTCTAAGTCAGCAGCCACCAGGTTAATAAATACAAGCACATATACTTTTCTCTCAGATTGCTACTTCAATAGCAAAAACAACTCTGCAATTTTTTTTTTTTTTTTTTAAGAATTACTTATTTGAGAGAGAGCAAAGATAGAGAGCACATGAGTAGGGATGGAGCAGAGGGACAGAGAATCCTCAAGCACACTCCCCACCCAGCACTGAGCCCAATGCAGGGCTCACTCCCAGAACCCTGAGATCATGATCTAAGTTGAAATCAAGAGTCAGCCACTTAACCAACTGAATTACCCAGGCACCCTCAACTTTGCAACTCTTAATAAGCATGTTCTTTTTGCTCATTAGACATGCAAAATGGGGTCTTATAATGCAGACTCCAGAGCTCTGCTAAAATGCTCTAACACCTACTTCCCACTTTTTTATGTATGGTATAATAAAAATATATATTTGGTCTCAGAGCTCCTAAAAGTCTTAGAATTTACGGATAGGCATGTCTCCTGTTATTCTTAAAAAACCCCTTTCCAGCCTACCAGAGTTTATACTAATGAGCTGACTCAGGGAAGGACCTCTAGATGGTCTCAGTGTAGCCTGGTCACTGAAAGGACCAGTGATTACAGAGTAAGAGCTACTAGCCCCATCTCCTGACCTCCAAGAAGGGAAGCAGTTTGGAAATTAAATTACAGAAACTCTGAAACTATAAGACTGAGGAGGTTCCAGGTTGTGGACACTCGGATGCACTGGGAGGGTAGAGGCACCAAAAGAGGACAAAGAAGCTCCAAGCCCCTTCCTGCATTACTTGCTCTATGCATCTTTTCCAGTTGCCTATTCCTGAGTTGTATCTTTTTTATTAACCTAATAAACATAAGTAAAGTGTTTTTCTGCATTCTGCAAGTGGTTCTAGACAATTATTGAACAAGGGAGTCATGGAACCCCTGAAATTGTAGTTACCCAGGCAAAAGTGTGAGAAGTCTGGGTATCACATTTGCAGCTGGCATCTAAAATGAAGGCAGTCTTGTAGGACTAAGACCTAAATTCGCAAGTCCCGCACTAATTCTAATAATTATTAGAATTGAACTGAATTGCTAGACACCCAATTGGTGTAGGAGATTTACAGAACTGGTATGGAAAAACATGTATTTGATGTCTGAAAAAAAAAGACTACCTGAATTAGAAATTACTTAATTTGGATAAAAGTTCTAAGTAATACATGGATGACTGATATTAAACCAGAAAAAAAATGTGGCAAAGAAATATAAATATATATACAAAATCATGAATGCTTCTATGAAGGGAAAAAGATAGCATTTTTTTATCTTAAAGAAAAATGTCTAGTTACACCAGAACATGAAAGAAGATGGTAAGGGGCAAGTGAGCAGATAGAATAAAATGTACAAGATTCCAGGGAAAGTGAACTTTATCTGCCTTGGTTTACAAACCTTCAAAAATGTGTCGGATTTCACAAAGTTGATCAAAAAAAACAAAGTGTAAGCCCTTTACTACCAGACTGGGCTTCCTCTCTGTAACCATTTTTCCATGCCAGCCTGGAAAAGTCACAGAACAGCTACTCTCTCTCAAGCCCAGGTCAGCCTACTCTGGAGGCTGTTTGATACCTTCTTCCCAGGATCAGACCCTAAATTCCGAACTAAAAAATCACCATGGTGTTTTTACATCCGAATGGTCTTTGGCACTTTCCAATCACCAGAATAATAAACCTGGGCTCCCACATAACAGAATTCATGATGAAATGCTCACAAGCAGGAGGAAGGCTGAACATAAAATTATGCAGAGCTGGGATGTTCCTTATTTCATTAAAGTTTCCCTATGCTCCAGGTCCATAATATGGGAAGAGCTAGCAAATCAGAAAGAGAAAATTAAGGTGCCTAGATTAATCTCATACATGTAAAATGTTATGTAAACAAACACTCTGCAGTTTCCAGGATGGTAAGAGGTCCCAAGAGATACTCTATGCCTCCCTGCCCTTGTGAGTTAACCCCCAGGGTGGACAATAACCAAATCCTCATGCACAGCTATGAAGCCCACTCTGCCAAGAATTTTAGTCCTGTCCATTCTGATACTAAGTATAACTAATTAACCAAAGCTTTATGTCTTATCTGTTTCCTTCTAAAGTTGAAGGCCAAAAATGGGTCTTCAACAAACATGAACAAACACGAACAAACACAGAGCCTCAGTGGAATTGCCAGTCCTGTAAGGAACAGACTCCAGCAGAAGCTGACATCACCCCTTCCAGTAGACATCAGGCTGTCTCCCAGAAGTGAGTTAAGCCTTCCAGCAAGGACTCAAGATCCAAAACAAGAATTAATTATGGAGGACAGAATAAATTTATGAGGGAAATCTAATTATGGTCATTTGCTTTGGAATATGGTTGGGTTTTTTTTTTTAATATTATTTCCTAAGCCACTCATGAGGAGGCTTTTTTTCCATTCCTCTATGTCTCTAACTCCCAATGCAACAGACTGTGCCTATTCAAACATGAGACAGTCTTTGAAAAGCAAGCGTCATCAGCAGGACTTGGAAATGTTTTAGAAATGTAAATTCCCAGGCCTCATCACAACTCTAAGGAATCAGAGACTCAAGAAGTAGGGTCACCCATAGGTGTCTAACCAAGCCCTCCAGGTGATTTTAAAGAGCAACAAAGGTTGAGAACCCTCAGCTAAGGAATCAGGATCTAATTCTTTGAGTTCCTGCTGCAGGAGGACAGAGTCTTGATTAATTTTCCTAACATTCATGGCCCTCTTTGAAGTGGCTTTTCAGTGTATTCTTATCCTAGGGTATCCTGGGAACAGGGTATATTATCTGGAGAGTGTGTCCACTGCATCCTCAGACATACTTCCCAAAATTTAGATGCAATAGGGCACGTAAAAGAGTACACTTCAGGCAGCCCAGGTGGCTCAGCGGTTTAGCGCCGCCTTCAGCCCAGGTCATGGTCCTGGAGATCCGGGATCGAGTCCCACATCGGGCTCCCTGCATGGAGCCTGCTTCTCCCTCTGCCTGTGTCTCTACCTCTGTGTGTGTGTGTGTGTGTGTGTGTGTGTGTATGTGTGTGTGTGTCTCATGAATAAATAAATGGAATTTTTTAAAAATTTTTTGGAAAAAAAAAAAAGTACATTTCACTCCAGTCTTGCACAACCCATTTCTGCTGCTTCCTGCTCACTGCTCACTGTTCTCTGTTATCACTGCACACCTACAGCCAGTTCTGCTTTTCACAGTCCTCCACCTAGAGGTCAGTCACCTCTTCTCTTATATGACCCCAAAAACCACCATCGCTGGAGCCCAGACCAAATCTCCATAACTGTTGCTCAAATTTCAACTAACACTCCACACCCAAAATGCTCCCAACCCCACATGTGGGTAACATCACAGGGTCTTTGTCCTCTGTTACATACATGAATTTTTGCCCAAATAATCATGAGTTGTTGTGGGAGAAAGTCCACATTTAATGCTATAAAAAAGAAAAGCTATAAAACTGGCAGGAATGCTGCCCATCTGCACAGGATATAATGGAAACATTCATGTTCAAAAAAAACTTATCTCTGAACTCTTAAAATTAAAACACATAGAGTCCTGGGCGCCTGGGTGGCTCAGTGGTTGAAGCATCTGCCTTTGGCCCAGGATGTAATCCTGGGGACCTGGAATCCAGTCCCGCGTAGGGCTCCCTGTAGGGAGCCTGCTTCTCTCTCTGCCTACGTCTCTGCCTCTCTCTCTTTTTTTTTTAAGACAGATAAATAAAATATTTTAAAAAAATTTTTTAAATAAAACAGAGTCCTGACTAGACTCCACACACATACCACACATACAAAAACCTCAAAACAATTACCACACTTATTTACAATATGAAGTCATAATCCCCATGGAACCACAAAAAGTTGATCCTGATGTCAATAAGTTACATTTGTAGTATAATAGAAATTAGCAGTGAAAATTCCTCAAGAGGCCTGGCTTCAATTTCCAGCTATACCTCTGTTATTTGTGCAAACTGTGGCTTCTGTTTCTTGGTAGAGTGAGGATTAAAGGAAATAATGAGAAAATATCTTCAAGAAAAGATGTAACAGCTACACAAAGCACTGGGTAATATTAGTTCTACTATCTGCATAGACTGAAAAGGTTTATAATAAATGACCAGCTCATGCTTAAATTCTTCATGCAAGGCCAGCCCTAGACTAAAATAAGCTTAGCGTGACTTTAGTAGCCTCTTTAACTTTTCTTTTTTTATATTTTATATTCTCTCCCGTACTTTCGCACAAAATAATAAATACAAACCTTAAATGGGGTGCTAATAAGAAGCGTTCACCTAAAAAAATGTTAAGACTATAATCCAGTCCTTTTTGAGGGGCAGGCCCCCCAAAATAAACACAAAACCATACTACCTGGGAGGCAGCTTTCTTTCCTCATCCAGTAGCGCCAGTAAATTCTAGATGTGATTACCAAAGAAAGCAAGCTTAGCTCCCGTGAAGCAGAAATTATTAGAAGTCACTGTTTCCCAGAAATAAACCACTAAAGGATTTTACTAACAATAAAAACTCCTCCTAAGATGGCTGCTTGTGGAAGAAAGAAACTGATCCTTTCCCAAAGAAAGTAATCTTTAAAGATGCAGCAAAGAAAACTGTATCTAAGGAACTACTACTCTAATCTGTACATTCCTCACAATATCACCACCATACAATGTACATAGCCTTCTAAATGGAATTTGGTATATATAAACCTATCTGTGAAAAATATTTTCTAACAATAAAAAGCACATAACATGCCAAACCAAAAATAGAAACTTACTGAATACTCAAGACCCCCAAAAACTATTCAGTTGGGACTTATATTAAAAAATTAGGCTTTGCTTTCTAACCACATGATTTTCAAAAGAGAAAGAAAAAAATATTCATCAAATATAATAAGAAATGTAAATAGTTTTTCTCAGAGTATCTTTCACAACTAGTGTTTGATGAAAAACATTTTGGGAAATGTTTAATTCATTAACAAATACTAGAGGGCTGTGAAGAAGTGATGGAAAACTTTTTATTTTTACTTTTTTTCTTTAAAGATATTATTTATTTGTTCATGAGAGACAGAGAGAGAGAGAGAGGCAGACACACAGGCAGAAGGAGAAGCAGGTTCCCTGAAGGGACTCCAGGATCATGCTCTGAGCTGAAGGCAAACACTCAACCACTGAGCCACGGGTGTCCTTGGAAAACTTTTTAAACATACATAATGAACCACTGATACTACTAAAACATCACTGAGTGAAAAAAGCCAGACACAAAGGAAAACACTACTACATGATTCCATTTACATGAATCCTAGAACAGGCAAAACTAATCAACAGTAAAGAAAGATCAGACCAGTGGTTGACTCTGCAAAGTGGAGTCAAGGATGGGCCAGGAAGGCAGCCAAGGGAACTTTCTGAGTGAGATATAATATTTAGGTTACAAAGTTACATTTGTCAAAACTCATGCAACAGTTAAATTTAAAATATATGCATTTCACTATGCATACAGTTTACTTAAAGACAAAAAACTAAACTGAACTCAATCAAATAATATGCATGAAGTATCTAGGGGAGCTGGGGTAAGATGCACCAATGGACAGAAGAATGGAGATCCAGGGATCCCTGAAATAAACAAGCAAAAAAAAAAAAAAAAAAAACACTTATGATAGGATCTGTGGGGCGGGTTTGCAGCTGCTCACTATGTAGATAGTTCAGTTGTTCTGGGTGTATGGAAATTTTAACAATGAAATTATCAGGGAAAAAAAAAAACTATTACATGCTATACCCAAAAAAATATACTAATGTTTTCCAGTGTATTTTCAAATGGACACTATCTCAATTCATTCTACAAAGAGAAAAATAACTACTTTTAAAGTACTATTTTTATCCACCTTCATGACTTTCAAATAGTGGGACTAACAAATTTTGGCAGATCTCAAGAGGGGACTTTCAGATTCTACAGGTCTGGTGGGGTACAGACATCCATTTCTTTTTAAAGCCTCAACAGTTTCTGACTCATGGCCAAAGTCAAGAACAACTGAATGATAGTCTTGTTGACTTTTCGTAACAATAGGCCTAAACGAGTATTTGCTGGTATTTCCCTATGAAAAATACAAGATTAAATCAAATAAGGGGCCAAGTCTAATCCATGGGTGAAAGACTTCCAAAAAGTGTTTTATATGTTGCCACAGGAGAGCCAGGAAAAATTTCAGAAATCATCGTTTCCACTCAATCTTATAATAATCATTATTTACAGTTAGCCAAAGCAAGATATATTACAAAACTTAAAAAGAAATATTAACTGGGAAGGACACCACAGCAAGGTAGCTTTGCAATGAAAAGACCTTCATTTACAAAGAGCAATGAAATCCAGGTAGTTCATAATGTTTACTGTAATGCAGACAACAATCTCCAGTGAAAACAAAATTTCAAGAGTTATATTTAGACACTCCTATTCCTATTGCACATTAAAATTTCTATAAAATACAACTTATAAAGATCTTTACAAAATGAGAACTACTAGTAAAAGGTCCTTACCTTTTCTAGGAGGAAGCTCTCCATTCTGGTTTAATTCTGTCCCCATATATATAATTTCTCCATCTTTAACCATTTCATTCCACAAGCCACAGAGCCCATCTCTTGTGAATGCAAGCTAGTAATGATAAATAACATAAACTTACAGAATGATCATACAATGCAATTCTTAAAGAATGATTATGATTTTTTAAAAAATCTCATTTCTTTTCATATATTCAATCATCATTTAATGAAAATCATCCCAAAAAATACAGTTAAATGAAAAAGGCACAGCGCATAATAGTATATAAATGATGCTAACTTCTACATAAGATACGAGAAAAAAGACACACATATGTGCTCTAGAAAGATAAACCAGAAACAAATAATGATTACTAATGATAAGACAACTGTGACAGGGCTACACAGCAGTAGAGATTTATGAAAGCAAGATTTTGAGTAAACTATATTTTTACTTCTGAAACATATAAATGATTTTCATCTTCAAAAATTAAAATTAAATCATAAAAAAGCAAAATCTACAACTGGTAACAAGCAAATTAACTTATGTTTATCACAAAGAAAAGTATTTCAGGAGCCTTTCAATTACACATCTTTAGTCAAATATACTTTATGGGGAAAAAAAAATCTTAAACTTTACTCATTGGTCTTATTGATAATTGTAGTATTAACATTAAAATCTTAAAACTAGGGGTATCCCTGGGTGGCTTAGCGGTTTAGCGCCTGCCTATGGCCCAGGGTGTGATCCTGCAGTCCTGGGATCGAGTCCCACATTAGGCTCCCTGCATGGAGCCTGCTTCTCCCTCTGCCTGTATTGTATTGTATCTCTGCCTCTCTCTCTGTGTGTGTCTCTCTCATGAATAAATAAATAAAATCTTTAAAAAAAAGTCTTAAAACTATCTCATATATATGGCATGATACAGCAATGTTCATAAAATAAAAGTATTTACAACAGTTAGGTTAGTGTTACTAGAAAAAAAGGTTTTTAGGTGTAAAAGAGATTTAAAAATCAAGGACATTTTTAAGAATAAAGTAAATTCGAATTCTTAATATGAGTTTATATTTGAATATATCTGCTTGTCTTTGGAAAGAATCTAGAATGAATAACACTTTGAAAGCAATGAGTACCCTCAGCACCCAGATACCAGTTTTCAAGTCTTACTTCCCAGTGAACAAAACCTGGGCTCTTGGGGGAAAAGGCTGATTCAAGGGTCAGGGTAAACAAGATGAGCCTGGAATATTTTGTGTTGGAACCAAAAAAGTTTAAAGCCTTATGGCGACCCTACTGGCTAAATTTAAAACAATTCTGAGCATCAAAATACAAAACTGCAGTGGACTGCAAAAATAAATAAAAACACAAGTCCACAATGATATTCAAAGATAAAAAACAAAAAGCAAAAATGCTCTCACTTGTCGGTATTCAGGAGTCAGAACAGGCTTCTCAGAGCAAGCAGCCAACAAGGGGCAGGGGCCTGGTGGACACCCAGAGAAGGCCTCCATTCTGAAAACTGCAGGTACAACAGAAGCCCTCTTATCATAAACACAATACACCTTACACTAAAAAAGGCACATCTCTTTGGCCATCTTTTAATGAAAGGCCAGCACTTTTTCTTTGTTTACAAGTCCACTAACTCATTCCTTGTCATCATTCCAGCATGCACCACCTTTAGGAAGCATCTACTATTTCCAAGTCTCCATTTCTTTATTTTTCTTCAAAGATTGTATGTATTTATTTATCTGAGAGAGGAAAAGAGCACAAGCGGGGGAAGGGGGGGCGGGAGGGGGGGGGGTGGGTGCAGGGAGAGGAAGAAGCAGACTCCCTGCTGAGCAGGAAGCCCGAAGCAGAGCTCAATCCCAGGACCCTAAAATCATGACGGGGGCTGAAGGCAGATTCTTAACTGACTGAGCCACCCAGGCGCCCCTCCATTTCTTTAAAAGTACCAAGAATTAAGCAGTACTCTGTGAGCAATCTCAGTATAGAACTCTATAGACTTTCAATATATTTTCCCTAATCCTTTATAGTTTTCTTTTACCTAACCTGTACAAGTAATTTTTTTAGCATCTCAATTTTATCCAAAGCATGCATAGTAAACAAAACTCTAAGACAGTCCTCAAGATCCTAATCCTCTGGTGCACACATACCCTGTGGAATGCCCTTTGAGTGTGAGTGGGCCCTATGAATAAGATGGGACATCACACCTGTGACCAGGTTTTACTTCTACCTACAGCAAAGGTCAACGAACTTCTTATATATAATTATAGCCCCACACATGTTGATTTCTAGTTATCAAAAGGAAGATAATTCTGGGGCCCTACTTAATCGGGTGAAAGCTCTTAAGAAAATGGAGCCATCCAGAAGAGACATTCTCTACAGTCAAAAAAAGGTGAGATGCCATGAACTACATATGCAGAGGGGCAGCATCTAGGAGACCATGACTCAGGTCTCCAACTGCAAGGAACTAAATTCTGCCAAAGAGGACCCCAATGAGACCCCAGGTGAGAGCACACAGCATGGCTGACACCCTGACTGCATAGAGCCTGCTAGACTCAAGGCAGAGGACCCAGCTAAGCCTTGTCCAAACTTCTGATCCCACAGAAACTGGAAGAATAAACATGAGTTGTTTTAAGTTGCTAAATTTGTGGTAATTTATAACATAGCAACAGAACCAATCAGCATCCAACTTAGTTTTCATAGAAGCAACAGCTTTCTTTCAGCACTCTTATTTGTTCGCCTAACAAGGTAACTGCCATAAACATACTTAAAACTAAAACATGACTTTTGATAAAAGTATCACCTGGCAGGGGGAAAAGTAAGAGTGAGCCACAAACATTCAGCATCTCTGATGTTTTAATGAGGGAATGGAAAGGCTTGGCTCATCTGCTCATTCAGGTAAAAAGAGGGCTAATACTGCTGCAGTTCAGTCCAGCTCCCACACAACCACTTAAGGCTGGGAGGCAAACGGGAGCCAGACTAAACAGCCTCAAGTGTACTGTACTCTGGCAGTTACACACCATCTTTAGGTGGTCCAGGGAATAAATGCTCATAACTTAAGGCATAACTCAGTCCAATGGATGGAGACAAAGGAAGAAACTAGAAACAAAAAATAATTTAGGAGGCTTCTGCCAAGAGTCTCCCCAAAAAAGGATGACAGCCTAAAAGAAGACAAGGAAAGTAAAGTACTTAAAAGACACTTCAGATCAAATGAGACAGAGTAGATGTGAAAAATGAAAAGGAGGTAGGGAAAAGAATAGATTCAGATGAGAAAGAACTATTTAGTATTAACCACTGAGATTTTCACTAACTATTAACATGAACATGGTAATCCTCCCCCCAAGTACACATGTGTACAGTCATATGCATAGGCGCATGCATGTGCGCGCGCACACACACACACTGCAAATACAAATCCAGATCTTAACAGAGTGTCAGGACTAGAAATTCAAATCTGTGAGTCATCAGCAAATGGGATAGAGAGCACAACTTGGAGAAAATGCCAAACACCCAAGGAGAGTGTAACCAACATTCTCCACCCCACCTGCACATTGGGATTACCCACAAGGTGACTGTATCAGTTTTTGGATACAGTCCATGTTGAGTTACACTGGTGTTTAGAGCTACAAAAATGAAAAACAAACATGAAGTACTTTAAGAATAAGCCAAGGGAGAAACCCAGTTTATGTGGAAACAAGAAATGTTACTACCATGTCTAGAGGAAGAAAAGTAGGCGAACTCCTGTGTGGAAAGTGTAGACTGGGTATCTGGAGGGACACATACTATAGAAGCCTCATATGAACTGAGGACATAAGGATGTAAATGAGCCATGGACCTGAGTGACCACCATTTAAAGCACAATGGTCCGGGCATCTTAAAGGATTCAAGGAAGGAGGAACTAAGGCAACAAAGCAACCCTCTCTGGAGAAAGGCATGAAAGAGAGGGCATGAAAGAGGTGAACCTACAGGAAAGAATTCCAGGGCACTGGAAGGAAAGCACAGAATCCCAAAGAAAAAGCCAGGAAATTGAAAACAATCACAGCATTGTAAGAACAGCCTGTACAGGAAATAAAAATCACCAACTTGTCAATTTAAGACTATCTGTACAACTACCTATTATTAGCTTGTCTTCCTTAACAGCTAACTTACATAAAAAAGTAACCAAAGGGTGATGATACAGATGACAGGATTTAAATTTTCTTTGACTGTTTTAGTACAGAATCCAAATACTTCTCATTAGTTTGCTTGGTCTTACATTCCTTTTCCAATTTGCTCTCACAGTCTTAGTTTTTATCCCTACAATGACATAGCAGCTAAAGTTATTTTCACCCTGAAAAGCAGACAGTTAAGAGGGGTATTAACAGGTCTAGTTCTGAGGGACAGTAAACTGAAACTCTGAGGCTCAATTATTTGACCAGGATCACACAACTCTGAGGCTATGAGAAGTAGAATTTGGGAAAAGGCCTAACTCCCAAGCTTGTTCTCTTCTCACCAACACCACAACAGGCAGGGAAAGGGCCTGGGAGAGCCCCTGAATCCCCCACATTGGTGCTACTGATACTTGAACACCAAACCGGATTGGGCAAGCCAACCCTTAAAATATCTATTAAAATGACTACTTCAGGAGGTGCCTGGCTGGCTCAGTCAGTAGAGCATATGACTCTTGATCTCAGGGTGTAAATTCAAGCCCCATGTGGAATAGAGATTACTTAAAAATAAAATCTTTTTAAAAAATAAAATGAGGGCAGCCCCGGTGGCCCAGCGGTTTGGCACCACCTTCAGCCCGGGGTATGATCCTGGAGACCCGGGATCGAGTCCCACGTCGGGCTCCCTGAATGGGGCCTGCTTCTCCCTCTGCCTGTGTCCCTGACTCTCTCTCTCTCTCTCTGTCATGAATAAAAACATAAAATCTTTAAAAAAAAAAAAAAAAAAAAAGCTATTTCAGAATTATATAATTATGGAATATAGGGATCCCTGGGTGGCTCAGCGGTTTGGTGCCTGCCTTTGGCCCAGGGTGCGATCCTGGAGTCCCGGGATCGAGTCCCGCGTCGGGCTCCCGGCATGGAGCCTGCTTCTCCCTCTGCCTGTGTCTCTGCCTCTCTCTCTCTCTCTCTCTCTCTATCATGAATAAATAAATAAATAAATAAATCTTTAAAAAAAAATTATGGAATATAATCTAAAACAGTATGCCAAATGGTTAAATGACATTTTTATTAACTTATAGTTAGAAAATGTTTATTTTACTTATCTTTAAGATATGCCCGAAATGTAATCTTATGTTCAAGTACTTGCAGACACTCAAATAAAGGTATCTGGCTTTTTTTTTCGTAGCCTTGCAGAAAAACACTTACTAAGCAACTGCTAAACACAGGACAACATACCAACTCCAAAAAAATTTTAAACACAGGTTTCTAGAGCAACTGGGGAAGCCAGCCAGAAACATAAAGTACCTGTGTTTTAAGACATCAGGCAGCAAGTCTGAGCCCCAAGAGGGAAGTATAGCCAAAAGAACCTAAGGGTGATCCTCTGAGAGGCATCTACCATTCTGTGGGCAGGGCTAAGACCAATAGCTGAGCAGAGCTGCTGGAGCCAGGGTCCTCATGGGGGAAAGCCTGGTAGACACACCATGCTTTGAGTGAAACTTCGAAGGGCCACACCAGAAGCAGGGATAAGGTGGAAGCAGATGGCCTTCCTAGGAAAGAAGCCCAGTTTTGAAAAAATCGCAGCCCCCAACTGCTCTGCAGTGACCTGGGACTGCTATTGCTGCTTGATTAGTAGGTAGATCCTCTCCAGAGGAGGAAATCATCACCCAGAGCCTCAAAGGATCTTGTAAGACCAAGTTTCTGCTGAGTTGAGGAGACAGATGAGCTATAAGAAGGTTAAGATGACAAGAATACAAGTGAAGGGGGATCTGCAGAAAAAGAATGAACTTTAGAGATGGAACAAGGGGACCCTTGAGTCTTGGACTGAATACTGATTTCTGCATGGGTTGAGAAAACCACCAAGGCTGGGGAAAGAAGCACTAGAAAGTAGAAGGCAGAACCCCCAGGATTCCCAGTCACAGAAAAGCCTGGGTTTCCACCAACCAGAATGAAAAGGACCTCGCAGCACACCAAACATTTAGGAAGATCCCTAAGGAAGAGACTGCCTTAATAAGGCAGATAAATGAGCACATGACTAGAGGTTGTACTAGATCAGCCAAGCAAACCTGAGGATCAAGGTTTGAAAAAGTTTAAACTTAGATGAATGCCAGTCAAAACTAATGCTCTTTAAAGAAATAAAATCCAGCACAGAACAACGTAATATTTACAACATCCAGCATTATTGAATGAAAAATTACCTGGCATCTGGCATGCGAAAACACTCCACAACCAGAGCAATCAATCAATGGAAATGACAGAACCAATCAACAGAAATAAATCCAGACGTGACAGAGATGATGGAATTACGAGACAAGAACGTTCAAGGCTCTATTATAGACAACGTCCAGATGCTCACAAATAGGAAAAAATGAATCCGATGACACATGAAATGACAGATATGAAAAGAACCCAAATGGAACACTCAGAGATGAAAAATACAATACCTAAAGTGAAAACTTCAAAAGCACTAATAGATTAGATATTGCAGAACATTTATACTATAATGTACCATACCTAATCATATAGCTATTATATAATATGTTCTCTCCTGTTTAAAACTCATTTACTCTGTTCCACTCATAACTATAGGTGCAATGCCACCATCAGTCTTCATGTCAATCTATAGTCTTTCAATCATCTAAAAATCCTCCTCTACCCACTTCCTTAGGAAGAGCTCATGGGAACAGTATCTGTTCATTGATAGAGTTGTGTCCTTTTTACCTAAAAAGTCAGCTTTCTTAGAACATAACCTACTCACATTTTTTTTTTCCTGGGAGCCATAAATATGTTACTGAATCTTCTTCTGCAAAAAAGTCTTGTGGTCAAATCTGATGGTAACCTCATTAACTTTCCCTTATAAATATTATGAGTCTTTTCTAAGAACCAAAAGTTAGTTTTTTTAAAAAGACTAACAGAACATATAAAGCCCTGACAAGATTAATTCAAATCTAGAAAAAATACAAATAACCAAAATCATGAATAAAAAAGTGAGCTATGCTACCTATTCTACAGATAAGAAAGTAATCAGAAGATGTCATTATGAATATTAAGTTACCTATATTTATAAAATTATTTTATTTCTACATCTCATCTGTCAACTGGAAAACCTGAAAATAGAATTTACCAAGATGATCACGTTTATGTTCTTTAATCTACTGATATTTCTAAGCATAAAGTAACAATATATACACTTAATAATTTTAAGTTCAATTTTAAAATTTAACTTTTATCTTGACTCATTTCAAATTAATGATTAGAAGAGACAAACAATTCGAGTTTAATTATTAATGTACTCGACAACTTTGATGCACCTCAAGGGTCTTACACTGGGAACAAAACCAGTCTCAAAAGGTCATGTACCATATGACATTCTCAAAATGATAAAATTAAAAAGACAAAAAAACAGATTAGTGATTGCCAGGGGTCAAAGATGGTGGGAGAAGGACGGTGTGACTATACAGGGGCCAGAGGGAAATCTCTGTGGTATGATAACAGGATTGCCACAGAACTATGCACACATTGTACCAATGTCAATTTCCTGGTTTTGATATTGTACTATAGTTATATAAGATGTAACCACTGGGGAAATCTGGATGAAGAGTGACAGTGACCTTTGCAACTTCCCGTGAATCTATAAATTATTTCAAAATAAGTTTTTAAAAAATTGCATCATACATATCTAATTTCATGCTCCTCTTCAAAGAACCCAAAAATAGAAACTCTAGGAGATTCATCTGAGTACAGATTATGCAAGAAAAAGATAACACCATTCTTGGACCGGTGCTCAGACACACCCTTAGCCCTACATCAAGACTAGCAAATAAATGTACATATATAATTTAAGAATAAAAAGGTATCATATACCATACCTTTTAATGTATCATATACCATTTTTTATACTTCCTTTGCTTAATAGACTTTTTGGTTCACTGAGAAACTACCAATCACATCAGACAGGACTTTTACTTTAAATATTAAAATGGTAACAGCAGTTATTATGTTAGCTCTGCCTTTTATAGCCTCTTCAAGACAGTTGCAAAGGAAATGGCAATTCAACGTACTCCACACAACAATCTGAAAAGAGTGTTGAAAAAGTAAAAAGCATTATATATGTAAAAAACAGATATACGGGGGATCCCTGGGTGGCGCAGCGGTTTGGCGCCTGCCTTTGGCCCAGGGCGTGATCCTGGAGACCCGGGATCGAATCCCACATCGGGCTCCCGGTGCATGGAGCCTGCTTCTCCCTCTGCCTGTGTCTCTGCCTCTCTCTCTCTCTCTCTCTCTCTATCATAAATAAATTTTTAAAAAAAATTTTTTTTAATTAAAAAAAAAAAAAACAGATATACGCCTGCCATATAACTGGCACTCCACTAGAGGCAGCTTGTTCCAACATCTTAGGCTTGACACATTTAAACATCTACAAACAAGAAAGTCTACGATCAGCGTCTGTGTTCTTTATAATATACACATGTGTAATAAACACATGTTTTCACAGCCTCCAAAAATATTTCCTTTCTAAAGTCACCAAAACCTTCACGGGCATTTCAAGCAAAAATAGCCATAGAAAATTGATCTGCTAAATCCAAGGTTAAGAAACATGTTTCTACCCACATAATATAAATTAAGCAGGTGTCAATTCTGTTCACAAACATAAGCCCTACCTAAGGAATGGGACACTTCCCGTTCCAGTTGGGAGAGACATCCCCAATTGGGTAAGAGTAAAACCTGTAGTATAAGGCTTGCATCTGCAATGTGTGTCTGCAGGAAGGATTTCTTACGCTAAAACAACATTTGTTCTTCATATTTAACAAGCAATGCTGGAGAAATTATATAAAACCAACATCAGCAATCATTTTTTTCATATTAAGTAGCTTCAAAAGCCACAACACATTTTCCCTCTGGTGCACTCTCCAAAACCTAGGTCTCTTCACATATTCCTAGAACGAGCTTGGATGACTTTTGACTAATATCTGAAATGTCCAAAAAGGGCCACTGTATATTACACTAAATATATCAAAAGTGAAACGGTAAGCACTCTAAGGCATAAGTAGTGTTTCTTTTTATTTATATCTGCCTGACTCATCAAGGAACTCAACTCAGCATTAAATTGGTTTTAGATCACAGGCTAAAACTCATATTAAGCAGTTATTCAATTATTAAAAAGAAAAGAAAAACTTTATGAGATAAAATTCTTTACTTCAAGTTCTGCAAAATACACAAACACTAATATAAAAAAAAAACAAAAAACAAAAAACAAGCTTTAAAATCAGTTTGCTTGAATCTCAAAATTTCCGAAATAAGAAATTACTCATCTCAAATCTCCCTACCCCCACTTTAAAAAAAGACAAAGGAAAACAAAAGGTAATTGCTAAATAAAAGGCAATGTTTAAACAACAACAAACCAAATGAGTAACTACTATGCCAATTCTTGACCCAAACCTTTGCGCTTTAATCTAACATTACCCCATTAATAACAATCCAAAATCCAAAACATAGCTCTAAGCACTTGGCTCTCACACCTACTGAGACTCAACACTTAAAAAAAAAAAAAAAAAAGAAGAAGAAGAAAGAAAAAGAGGGGTGATAATACTTCACTGCAAGTATCTACGACCAAGTGCTTACAGAATATACGACTCTTGATAAACCGTTATGCACTATGTAAGATTATACTGAAAAAAGTAGAGATTACTTGAGAAATACTTAAAATGGGTTAATCTCAGGAAAGAGAAGAAGCAATTTACAGTACAAAATATTTCAGACCCTTCTTTTTGCTGTTAATACAGAGTTACGAAAGTAGTTTTTCCAAATCATTTGCAAAGGAAACTAACTTGGGGTAAAAAAATAAAAAAAATAAAGTCTAAAGAAACATTACTGCTATTGTTTAATTGATAAATTTCTGAACAAGCTTACAATTACATTATTAAATCAAAACGTTAGAAAGTCTAAGGACAACACATTCTTTATGTGAAAACACCTGAACACTCCTCTTAACAAGACCACTTCCAAATACTAAAAATACAGCTCGGAGTCCCAGGTGGCTCAGTGGTTGAGCGTCTGCCTTTGGCTCCGGCGTGATCCCACGGTCTAGGGATCGAGTCCCACATCCGGCTCCCTGCATGGAGCCTGCTTCTCCCTCTGCCTGTGTCTCTGTGTCTCTCATGAATAGATAAATTTTAAAAATCTTAAAAAAAAATTAAAATACAGCTCAACTGAACTCTTGTCTCCCTAGAAACGCAAATATAGGGTCCCATAAATGAGGCCGTTTCTGCAGGACATAATTACCACATGTTACTTCTTCCCCTCATAAATAACTAAACCTCTCAAAACTATCACTAAACAGTCAACAAGAAATGGTTAAGAATAATACAGACCTCTTAATAGAACAAATGTTTCCATAACCAGATCTCAAGTTACTTGCACTTACACATAAGTGCAATTAAAATGCAGGCACACACAATCTATATAAAAACTGATATGATAATGGTTCGTTTTAAATTATAGGAAACAAACCTGCTTCTCTAATATGCGAGATCCGATCCGCATCCTGTTACTTATCCCATAAAAAGCCTTAACCAGAAATTTAAATATGGAGGCAGGAACACACCAAGAAAAAAGCATGTCAAACCCTACCTGAATGTCTGTTTTCAACCATTTGGAATCGAGTCGAGTCTGGGCAGCCAAACAGAAAGAATCAGAGGGCATCTTTCCTCCAGGTTCCTCCCAGCTGTCAGTCCTGCAGGTAAACCATACATGTTGGAAGACCTGAAGCTTCTCAGAGTGGTACAAAGAGCCTTCCGAAGGTTTAGTGCGGCAGAAAGAAGGGAAGGATGAGAGAAGAGAGACGGTGGGGGAGGGGAGGAGAGAAGAAAGGAAGAGAGAGAGAGAGAGACGGCGAGGGACGCGGGGAGGAGGCAGCAGACTAGGGCCAGCACAGGTGGGGCACCGGGACTCGCCGGGCGCCTGCACTGTGTGGGCGAGGCCCTCGCATGAACCGGCACGGGAGCCCCAGCCACAATGTCACCCCGTCCCTTCCACACACGGACGCCCACAGCCCGACAAGTGACAGTAGCCTGCATCTGCCGCTTTATCCCGTACCAGCAAGTGGTGCGTGAAACAAATTCACCAAAAGTCACATCTGCGGAAAAATCCAAAACAATAATGACTCCGAAATGGAAACACAGCCCGAGACGCGCGGCGCGGGCGATCCGCGCAGGCCCAGGTCCGGCGGCCGCACCAACGCCCGCCGCCCGCTGCTTGGCCGTGCTCGGGCTCCGACCCGCACCGCCCCACGGCTGGCCGCCCCCGCAATCCCCAGGCACGAGGACCTGACGGGAAGGCCCCGCCGCCTCCGGCGGGCGGCGCGCGGACAGAGCCTCCGAGCCTCCGCTGGGTCCGCCGCCGGCCCTGGGGATCCCAGTATCTCTCGCGACCCCAGGGGCGGACCGACACGGACTACCGCCCCTGACGGCCAGCCAATCACAGCGAGGCTGCTCCACCGGGACAGCCAATGGGGAAGAGGATCCCTCTCGCCCTTCCCCCCTCCCCGCCTCCTTCCTTCAATCCGGCCCATCTTCCTCTGAGGGTTTCACCCCTCGCCGGCAGGGCCGACAGCAGGCGCTTAGGGGGCGGGACTTCCGCCGCCGCGGGCAGGGCCAACCGCAGGCGCGTGGGGGCGGAACTTCCTCCGCACGCAGGCGCTCCGGGTCGCGGTCCGCAGAGTGCTCGCGAAGCCCTGCGGGCGGGGTGGAGCGCGCGGAAGCTGCTGTGCTGGACCGGGAGCCCTCGGGGTGCGGTGGGCGTAGGTTCAGGTGACACCCGAGCCAAGCTGAGCCTCCTCCCGGATACCCCCTTGAAAGCTGCTAACAGCCTAAGTACAATTCCTGGCGCGGCTGGCAGCAGGGGCCTCAGAGGAGGAATCTACTTCTAGTACCACCCTAAAGCAAATCCTAAGGAACAAAACCACTAGTCATAGGACATAATGGAGTTAAACTAGAAGTCAGTAAGAGCTCACAGGAGGCACCTGGGTAGCTCCGTGGATTAAGCCTCCGACTCTTGATCTCGGCTGATATCCTGATCTCATGGTGGTGAGTTCAGGCCCGGTATTGGGCTCCGTGCTTCAAAAATAAAAAATAACAGGACTATCTCTAAACACTTGGAAATTAAGCAGTACACATCCAGGTTATTCACAGGTCGGAGAAGAAATCTCAAGGAAAAAAGAACTATTTGAGTTGAACAAAAATAAAAATATAACGATTTATGGGATGCGACCAAAACAGTGATGAACGTGAAATTTATAACAACTGATTTTCTTAGAAAAGAAGAAAGGTCTAAAATCAAGGACCTTAGCTTCCATTTCAAGAAACTAGAAAAAGCAAAGCAATATACTTCCAAAGCAGGAAGAGAGAAGAAATAATACAGGAGGAAAAATAAATGAAAATGGAAAAACAATAGAGAAAATCATTGAAACTAAAAGCTGGTAAAAAAAAAAAAAAGAAAAGAAAAGAAAAGAAAGAAAGAGAGGAAGGAAGGAAGGAAAGAAAAGAAAAAGAAAAGAAAAGAAAGACTAAAAGCTGGTGCTTTGGGAAAAAAAAAATAGGAGTGCCTGGGTGGCTCATTGGTTAAGTATTGACTATTGATGTGGCTCAGGTCACCATCTCAGGGTGAGGAGATAGAGCTGCCAGGGTCAGCAGGGATTCTCTCTCTTCCTCTCCTTCCATGCCTCCCCCTGCTCTGGCTCTCTCTCTAAAATAAATAAATCCTTGGGACACCTGAGTGTCTCAGTGGTTAAGCTCCGCTTCCTGCTCAGGTTCTAATCCTGGGTTCCTGGGATCAAGTCCTCCATCTGGCTTCAGTCAGGCAGCCTGCTTCTCTCTCTCTCTGCCTGTGTCTCTACCTCTCACTGTGTGTCTCTCATGAGTAAATAAATAAAATCTTTTTAAAATAAAAGAAATTAATTACTTTTTTTAAAAGATATTTGATAAGGCTGCCAAAAAGAGAGAGAGAGAGAGAGAGAAAAGACAGTTTACCAATATCAGGATTACCAGAGAAGATATCACTACAAACCCCACAGACTTAAGAAGGAGAGTAAGGGAGGGGCACCTGGCAGGCTCAGTCAGTAGAGCATGTGACTCTTGATTTCAGGGTTGTAAATTAAATCCCCACATTGGGTGTAGATATTAAAAACAAAATCTTCAAAAGATAAGAGAATACTAGGAAAATTCTACACATACAAATTTGACTAATTTATATGAAATGGACTAATTCCACAAAAGTCATACACTACCAAAACAAAATGGATAACCTGAACAGGATTATTTTTTTATACCTACTTTAAAAATTGAATTTGCAGTTAAAAGCCTTCCAAAAAGGAAATTTCCAGAGCCAAATTGTTTCAGTGGTGAATTCTGGTTCTACCAGATATTTAATAACGAAATAGCACCAATTCTATATAAAGTCTCCGAGAAAATTGAAGAGGAGTGAAATTTTTCATTCTATAACCACAGCATTACCTTAATAACAAAACCAGAAAAAGACATTGAGAGAAAAATTAAGATCAATATCCTTCATGAACATTATATGTAAAAATTCTTAGCCCAGGAACACCTGGATGGCTCAACAGTTGAGTCTGCCTTTGGCTCAGGGTGTGATCCCAGGGTCTGGGATTGGGTCCCACATCCAGCCCCTTGCAGGGAGCCTGCTTCTCCTCTGCCTATGTATCTGCTTGTCTTTGTGTGTCTCTCATGAATAAATAAATAAAATCTTTAAAAAAATTCTTAGCCAAGTTTTTCCAAAGGATTCCAGCAAGATTGGAATGAATAATACATTATAACTAGGGTTTATCCCAAGAATTCAAGATTGGTTTAAATTCAAAGTGAAGCATAATTCACCATGAGACCATCTCAATAGATGCAGAAAATGCTTTTGACAAAAATCAACATCTCATAAAAACTCAGCAAACTAAGAAGAGAAAGGAACCTGCTAATGGACATCTTATGAAAACCTGCATACAAGCCAGTCTTGGAAAAGAACAAAGTTGAAGGACTCATATTTCCTGATACAGAACTACAGAAAACAAACTGTGGTACTTCCATAAGGATAGACATTTAGATCAATTGAATAAAACCCAGAACCCAGAACTAAACACTCATATATTTGGTCAATTGACTTCTGACAGGGTGTGAAGACCATTGATGGTGAAAGGATGGTCTTTTCAATAAATGGTGCTGGGAAAGCTGGATTTCCACATACAAAAGAATGAAGTTGGACGCTTACCTTTCACCATATATAAAAATTAACTCAAAATGCATCAAACTTAAATGGAAGACCTGCAAGTATAAAACTCTTAAAAAAATACATAGAGGGAAAGTTATATGACATTGGATTAGCAGTGATTTCTTAGATATGGCTGCAAAAGCACAGGCAACGACAACCCAAAAAAGATGAGTAAATTTAAAGCTTCATATATTCCTAAACTTAATTCTTTTTTTAAGATTTTATTTATTTATTCACGATATATATATATAGAGAGAGAGGGGGAGAGAGAGAGAGAGAGAGAGAGGCAGAGACACAGGCAGAGGAAGAAGCAGGCTCCATGCAGGGAGCCCGACGCGGGACTCGATCCGGGGACTCCAGGGTCACACCCTCGGCCAAAGGCAGGCACCAAACCTCTGAGCCACCCAGGGATTCCCCTAAACTTAATTCTTATCCCTAGGCTTATCTTTATTTTTAGGTCCCTATTTCTCATCTATTCCTTAACCCCCACCCCTGAACCCTGTGGAATTTACAGGCATATTCTTATACTATGTTCTTATGTTCTAATGAAAACTTGCAGTCCCCTGAGGAAAGCATAGCTTATTACTCTTCCACATGCCTACATCTTAGGACATGAAGCAGATTCCTGCCACTTTTAGACTATTATTCCTCCACTTCACTTAAAAACAAAACACAACTGAACTTCTTTAAGACACTTGATATCAGACTATACCACTCTCTGATCCTAATTGAATAATCCACGGCACCATCCATCACTTTCCATGTTCATTGAAGATTTAAGCACCCTATTCATGACCTTTATACCACTGCTACAACTGGCCTGTTCTCAGGGCCTTTCCTACCACAAGAGCCACCCACTCAGTACCCCTGTCTCTCAGTTCCTCATGGCCTTATTTTTAACCATCATGCTTCCTGCTCCACCTGAGCACTCACCACCAGGATCTGTTCCCTTCGTGAAATCACCTTGGAGAGTACAATTGTGAGCTGCTGACTCTTTGATCACTGCACCTTATCTCCTAGTTCACTTCCTCTAGTAGTTAAGCAAACAAACTTCAACTCCTCTAGAAGTCTTGACTCACATCTTCACTTTCCTTTTTTGCCAAGGTCGATTTTGCAGGTCAGCATATGGCTTGGCCATAATCTGTAAGCACTTATTCCTCTTTCTTTCCATTGTACTGGCCTGCCAAACCTCAATGCTGGGTGAATCCACTCCACTCAGTATGTGGCTGAACTCCTGAGACACACAACTGCATATCTATGCCACAGACCTTCCCCTTCCCCTGGTGTTGCACAGCCATCTGATACCAAGGATACAACAGGCCTAAGGAAGAAAAGCCAGCCAGCTGGTGGCAACAAAGTAGAAGGATGAAGGTGGCCCTGGAGATTATACATGCATCATTGACCCAATCTTGTGTCCATCCACAAGATTATTGTTGTTAGGAGTAATTAATAAGCAGATATTATAACTGGGAACACTCTAGCTGATGAAACTATTCTCACCATTAAAATTGCCTCCATAACTATGTTTGTAGTTTTCTCCTTCCCTTCTGTTCCTGTGGATAAAGCTTCCCATTGTCTTATGGGTAGACAATATTCTTCGTGCTCTTGGTCCACCCCTTCACCTATCAATGACGCCACTCAGGGGTTAGTCCCTGCCTTGCCTCCCCTCCACCCTTCCATCAGTGTCTTCTCTGCTGCATCTGTTCTGTCAACTTATAAATATGCTGAGGATCCTGGCTTTAAAGACCTTCCTTTGAACTCTACGTATCCCTTCCAGAAACCATCCATTTCCTTGGGTTTTTTTATTTGTCAAATGATCTCTACTTTCTACCTCTACTTCATCTCACTCTTACTTAAACCACCACAGCCAAGCTTTGTTCCTACCACTTCACCAGAATACTATTGCAGAGGCTACCAATGACTGTCATTTGGCCAAATTTCACATCATTCATCAGGCCTCACCATGTGTACACTCTCAGTAGTATGTTCACAGTTGCTCACAAACTTCATAACTGAGACATTTTCTTCACATTTTCCCAGTTTCCTCCTCTGTGACTGGAAATCCCTCATCAAGCTTATTTTCCTGATCTTGCCATATTGGAATGACTCAAGCTTATTCCTCAGCTCTCTTCTTTATCAACACTCCCCAGGTAGTAAGCGTCATCTAATTTATGGCTCTCAATATGCTAATAACTCCCAAGTTTGATATCTTGCATTAAATCTATGATGCAATGATGCCATTATTTTCTTTATCTTACTAAAAGGTGTCAAAAGAAGACGTCATAACTAAGTCTCAACTACGACTTGTTTGATAGCCAATGATAATGGGATGTAACCAGATTTTAGAGATGATAGTATATAGAAAATGTGTATCTCAGAATTGAGGACATAAGATATATAGATCTCCAGTTCTAAATTCCATAGTCCTACATCCAATAACCCACTTGGAAGAATAATATATATCTCAAACTTAATAGGTCCAAAGCCAAATGTAGAATCTCCCTTGTACATCCCCTATTCCTCTCAGTAAATAGACCACCATTTACCCAGTTACTCAGGCCAAAAACATTATAACCATCCTTGACTCCTTTCTTTCTCTCACATTGAACATCCGATCCAAAAATAAACCTCATTGGCTCTATCTTGAATTAGACTACTCCCCATCACCTCTTCAATAATGTGAACCAAAGTATCTTCATCTCTCACCTGGGCCCATACAGGAGCCTTCTAACTGCACCCCCTGCTTCCATTACTGTGCCCTATCATCCATTCTCCACCCAGCAGCCAGTATTATACTTTTCAAATATGTTTCAGCTTCTCTCTCTCACTGATGAAAACCCTGCACCAGTTTCTCATCATACGTCAAATAATATCCAAGGTGAGGCCTGATCTACTCCTGGCTCCTTCTTTGTTTTCACTTACTTCCACTTTCCTCTTCACCCAATTCACTTCAAATACACGGGTTTCCTTGCTACTTCTCCGATATGCCAAACATGTTTCTGTCTCAGGACATTTGCACTTGCTATTCTTTTTTCTTGGAATGATCTTTCTCCATAAATTTATCTGGCTTTAATCTATTTGTACATGACTCAAAGACCCACCACTATTTGCCTAACCCCATGCCCCAACTCCTGATCCCTAAGAGAGAAAATCTCCCAGGACACCGAAGGTCTCCCTCTTGTGAGAAAAGTGTCCATCATTGGGTTAGTCACCAGAGCCAGGAAGAGAGTCATGTAATACAAAACATCTACTTGGACCCAGTCCTTCAGCAGAAGCTATAGGTTTGATGCATTCTCAAATAAAATGTATTAGTGTCTCAAATAAAAGACACTTTTATCTGTTAAAATTTGCTTATCTCTATTAATGGAGTCTAAGGCAAAGCCAGAACTGACTAATCAGGTTTGCAATGATTAAGAGGAAAAGCTTTGTAGTCAAAATGTGTGTGTCAAATCTTGTTTCTGAACTTACTAGCTTTGTGAGTTTTGCTAAGTTATTTAGCCTTATTCTAAAATGAAGACATTAAAGGTATTTACCTCATACAGCTACCTCAAAGACTGAGGCAATTGATGCAACATACTTAGTACAGTGCCTAGTAACATCTTAATATAGGTTATCATTATCATCATCATTCTCCTTGGCCTCATCCTAGCTGCAGTTATACCTAGGATTATCCAGAGCCTAAGGAGATCCCAAACTCCAAGACTTATCTCTAAGGGAAAGACTAGAGGAAAGAAGATATTCTCATCCCACCATCCCACCAAAAGATTCCTCTGTAAGCTGTAGTCATAAAGACATGGATATGAATTCTGAGTTTGATATTTCCTATGTAACCTTGTAGAAATCTTTTAACCTCACTTTCTTTGTCTATGGAGTAAGGATATCACTGCTTACCTCCTGGACTGTTCATCCAGTTGGGGAAAATGTATGGTAGGTGGCAGGCAAAAAGTAATTTGTTCAATAACCAGTAATAGTGCCAACAATAGTTCCCCTTCCTTCCAGACACATGGGAAGATTGTATTTCCTCTTGAAGTGAGGTGGTGTCAGTGGTTGTGGATAGAAGTGATATGTATCATTTCCAGACGAAAGCAGTAAGTTGCTACTGTGAAACCTTCTAACATTCTCTTCTTCATGACAATCATGGGAGCAGGTGTTGAATTTGAGCCTCCATCAACCTGAGTGCCTCAGTGTTTGTAAGAGCAGAGGTCTTACCACCAACCTATATTTGACATATAGCATGACCAAGAACTAAACCTTATTTTAGTCATTAATATTCAAGAGTTATTTGGGGTTTTTTAAAGATTTTATTTATTTATTCATGAGAGACAGAGAGAGAGAGAGGCAGAGACACAGGCGGAGGGAAAAGCAGACTCCATGCAGGGAGCCGGATGTGGGACTCGATCCCGGGACGCCAGGACCACGCCCTGGACCAAAGGCAGGTGCTAGACTGCTGAGCCACCCAGGGATCCCCCTCAAGAGTTATTTGTTACTGCAGCATATTTCTACCTATTCTGATGACATGCTTTCCAGAACAAGCCTGATAATAAATGTAGAAATAATGATATGTTTAAGGAATCATTGTTTGGTAAATTCTAATAACATTGATTCAGGCAACTCCTGATAAACCATTAGGTAAATGGTTGATGAGGAACTAGGAACTACAGCAACACCATCCAGATGGTTTTCTTGCCACAAGGGGAAAGCCTTAATTTTCCTGACTGACATCATCCTAATTTCAGTGGCCACTCTTAGCACAACTTAGAAGAGTTAACTAGATATTTTGAGTCTTCTGACACAATATTAAGTGCACAATATCACCATGATACATTTTAGTTTTTAAAAAAGTGCTTTCATTAAGCTAAATCCTTAGGTCCTTGTAACCTTTGAGTTATTAGAAACAAGAAACAGAAGAACATGCTAAGTCATCAAAAGAAAAGAATCTGACCTAGTCTCATTTACAAGTCAATGATGTGAAGAAAGAGTCTCAGATAAAAAGAGAATTAAGAGGTAAGCAATTTAAGAGACCAAATATAAATGCAGATTCCTGGCTTGGATGCTTTTGACAATTTTTCAAGGCTGCTTGGGAGACAATGAGAAAAAATCTGAATAAAATCTGGATTTTAAATTATGTGAATATATATAGATACTGAATAGGTGGCTATCACTGATGGGGAAAACACAAGTTGCAAAACAGAATTATAGGAGGAGATGTTTTAGCAAAAGAGTATATGTATGTATATGTGCATGCATAGAAAAAGATCTGGAAATGTATGTTCTAAGGAATTAATACTGATAAACTTTGGGCAGTGGGAAATGATGTTATTATTCCCTTAGTTATGCTTGTCTGTGTTTTCGAATTCTCTAAACATACAAAAATAAAATTATAATCCTAAAAATAAATAAAACTTCAGAACAAAAAATGGAGTGTAAACATTTATGTTAGTTACCTAGAAAAATTTGATTAGTGGAAATATGATAGAATAGATTTTTTGAGGAAAAGAAAACACTACCACTATAAACATCTAGACATATGGAAATATAGCCAAGTTAAAAGATCTCAAGAATATTTCTAGGATCAAATGCAAATAGAAATGAGAGCTAAAGCAATGATAGAGTGAAAAAGTGTTTGTGACATAAAAGTCATTGCCTATATTTGAAATCTAGATACCTGGGAACCCAAATTTGAGAGATAAGACTTAGAGCACAGAGAATAATTGCTTATGCTGGGAGCCTAAGTCTAGGACCAACAAGCAGAGAAGACAAGGCTGTGTACTTTGGAGAAGTTATAGATGCCTGAGATCTACCAAGGACAGGAAATGTGGCCTTGTTGCCCATGGAGTAGAGGATCATTCTTAGAATTAAGAGGCCAGGGATGCAACAAGCAGAAGAGACAGGACCTTGACACCTGAGTGGTAGGTAACCCTATTTGGAACCTAGACATACAGGATCCTTTTCATCTGAACCTAAATAACTTGATTCAAACAAGCAGTAGAGACAGCTACAATGCCCTGGTAATAGTTGTCCATAGTTGGAACAAGGACATGAGATCCAACCAAGGGAGGAAACATAACCTTTGTGTGTGGGGGTATTCGACAGAACCTGGGGACTCGTTTTCAATAAGCAGAGAAGCAAGGCCTTAGAAAGACTTTGATCCAATAACCAGAGGAGAAAAGGTCTCAGTGCCCTGAAAATAGGTGCACATACTTGGAACCTCAGCTCATAAAATCAAACAAGCAGTGGAGACAAAGACTCAGAACCCTACAAAGTAGTGGTCAACCCCCAGAATAAATACTAGGAATCCAAAAGGTAGAGGGGTCTATGCATTAGTGCTGGGGTATTTTCCCATAATCAGAACCTGAGATCCAACAAGCAGAGAAGAAAACTTTGTGTCCTAGGTGTACTTGCCACCTCTCAGATTCTAGAGACCTGAGATCCACAAAGCAGAATCTATCAGACTTCCTTGCCTGGGGAGAAGTTGCCACTATTGAAAACATACGGACCTGGAATCCAGCAAGGAGAGGACACATGTGAGTAGTTGTCCATACTTACCTGAGAAATCCACAGTGTGACAAACAAAGGAGATAGCTTGATATCCTTGAAAGAGTTTTCTAAATCATAGAAATGAGATCCATCAAGGGGAAGAGGCTTTGATGCCCTAGAAATAGGTTCTTACACTTAGGAAGTAGAACTTAGAGATCTGTTGTTAGAGTCCAACAACCAGAGGAACTTATGCCTCTGTGCCTAGAGATTATTTGCTCATAATCAGAACTTAAAGATATGATATCTGACAAGCAGAGGAAAATATATCTAGTGCCCTAAGAGCATATAATAATTTTTGCAATCCAGAGACCTGGAGTCCAATAAGTGGGGGACACAAAAATTTTGTGTTGAGTTCTGCTGCTTCCTAAAAACTGGAACCATAAAGTACGGAGACGAGCTTCTATGCCTTGGAAGATATATGCACTCAAGACTTAGAGACCTGGAAAACAAAGAGCAAAGGATGCAACTTTCTGGTGCTATAGAAATAGTTCTTCATAATCTGAACTTAGATACCAGGATTCCAACAAGCAGAGGAGATGTGGTCTTGGCACATAAATATTCAGAATCCATCAAGCAAAGGAAGTGAGGTCTTGATGCACTGAGTGTAGTTGCCCATGTTCAGGACATGGTTACCTGGAATCCCATAAACTGAGGAGGAAAAATATAGTGTCCTCAAAGTAATTGCCCATATCCAGAACCTAGGGACCTGGGATCCAATTAGGAGAAGAAAACACACTTTCATGCCTTAGACATGGTTTCTGTTTTTCTAATTCTGGAGACTTTGCACCCAACAAGCATATATTTTTTAAGTTTTAATGTTTGGTGATTAGTGGCTCATATTCAGAAGCTAGAAGCTCATTTTTAACAAAGATTTGACCAGGTCTTGGTGCCCTAGGAGTATTTTCCCAAACTTGAATAGAGACCTGGGATGAAACATGAAGGACACAGGCCTTGTTGCTCAAAATTGGTTTCTAGACACCAGAGATCCAACAAGCAGAATAGACTAGGCCTTGTTAAGCTAAAAGTAGTAACCCATAGTAGGAGTATAAGCCCTCCTTTTTTCGCAATGGGTTTGCTGCCAGAACACAGGTGTTGTGAAAACCACCACTAAACCTAAACCAAAATGGAAAAGGAAAAGACTCACATCAACATCGTCATCATTGGACACATAGATTTGGGCAAGTCTACCACTACTGGCCTTCTGATCTACAAATGTGGTGGGATTGACAAAAGAACTATCAAAAAATTGAGAAGGAGGCTGCTGAGATGGGAAAAGGCTCCTTCAAGTATGCCTGGGTCTTGGATAAACTGATAGCTGAATGTGAACGTGATATCACCATTGATATCTCCCTGTGGAAATTCGAGACCAGCAAGTATTTTGTGACCATCATTGATGCCCCAGGACACAGAGACTTTATCAAAAACATGATTACAGGCACATCTCAAGCTGACTGTGCTGTCCTGATTGTTGTTGCTGGTGTTGGTGAATTTGAAGCAGGTATCTCCAAGAATGAGCAGACCCATGAGCATGTCCTTCTGGCTTATAGGCGTGAAACAACTAATCGTTGGTGTTAACAAAATGGATTCCACTGAACCACACTATAGCCAGAAGAGATACAAGGAAATCGTCAAGGAAGTCAGCACCTACATTAAGAAAATTGGCTACAGCCCCGACACATTAGCATTTGTGCCGATTTCTGGTTGGAATGGTGACAACATGCTGGAGCCAAGTGCTAACATGCCTTGGTTCAAGGGATGGAAAGTCACCCGTAAAGATGGGGTTGCCAGTGGAACCACACTGCTTGAAGCTCTGGATTGCATTCTGCCACCAACTTGTCCAGCTGATAAGCCCTTGCATCTGCCTCTCCAGGACATCTACAAAAAGCCCTTGCATCTACCTGGTATTGGTACTGTCCCAGTGGGTAGAGTGGAGACTGGTGTTCTTAAGCCTGGCATGGTGATCACCTTTGCTCCAGTCAATGTTACAACTGAAGTAAAGTCTGTTGAAATTCATCATGAAGCTTTGAGTGAGGCTCTTCCTGAGGACAACGCGGGCTTCAATGTCAAGAACATATCTGTCAAAGATGTTCGTCGTGGCAATGTGGCTGGTGACAGCAAAAATGACCCACCCACCAATGGAAGCAACTGGCTTCATGGCTCAGGTGATTATCCTAAACCATCCAGGCCAAATCAATGCTGGATATGCACCTGTGCTGGATTGTCACCTAGCTCACATTGCTTGCAAGTTTGCTGAGCTGAAGAAGATAGATGGTCATTCTGGAAAAAAGCTGGAAGATGGTCCCAAGTTCTTGAAATCTGGGGATGCTGCCATTGTTGATATGGTTCCTGGAAGACCTATGTATGTTGAGAGCTTCTCTGACTATCCTCCTCTCGGCCATTTTGCTGTTCGTGACATGAAACAGATAGTTGCTGTGGGTGTCATCAAAGCAGTGGACAAGAAGGCAGCTGGAGCTGGCAAAATCACCAAGTCTGCCCAGAAAGCTCAGAAGGCTAAATGAATATTATCCCCAATACCTGCCACCCCAGTCTGGTCTCAGAACTGTTTGTGTCAATTGGCCATTTAAGTTTAATAGTAAAAGACTGGTTAATGATAATAATGCATCATAAAACCTTCAGAAGGAAAGGAGAATGTTTTGTGGACCATTTGTTGTGTGTGTGTGTGTGTGTGTGTGGCAGTTTTAAGTTATTAGTTTTTAAAATCATTACTTTTTAATAGAAACTTTACCAAAAATCTGTCACAGAATTTTGAGACCCATTAAAACAAAAGTTTAATGAGAGAGAGAGAGGGAAAAAAAAGAATCTAAAGTCCTGCTATACAAATACACACAAGGCCTTAGTCTCAAATTATGGCCAGTACTTTTAACCCAGAGGCCTAAGATCCAACAAGCAGAGGAAATCAGGTCTTTGCATGCTGGGATTTGTACCTCTACTGTGAACCTAGACTTTGGTACCTATAAGAGAGGAAGTCAGCCCTGGGTACCCTGTGAGTAGCTGTCTATACTTTGAACCTACCTTTGGATCCACAAATATATAGGAAAAGTTCTGGGTGCCTAGGAAGTATGTTCTCATAGTTGAATCCTAGACATTTTGTTTTATGCTGGTCTCAGCTAATGAATAGTGATACTGTCAGCTAGGAATTCTTGGGCCACTCACCTGGGCCCATATTACTTGTGGCAGCCCCCACAGACATTTCTCCAACTGCAGCCAATATTGTGGCTGGACAGATGCTTGTAGTTTTTAAAATGATTGCAAAACACTCTTCGGCAACAAGAATCAGGGAACTTTATAAAAACAAGGTTTAGTACTCACAGGTCCTGGAGTGTACACTGCATGCTCAGGGCTTCATAGTGAGGTCACAGATAGAGAGAGAGATAAAGTATGAGCCAACCTGGCGTACTAACTTTATTGGATTCAGGGTGGGTGCCTAGGGTTTCACAAGTTCACTATTGGTAAATTTACAACATAAGAGCAGGAATTAAAACATGGGGGAGGAAAAGCACGGTCCCTCAGTCAGTTTTCTAGGTCACTATGAGCTTCTTAAAAGGGAAACATCATGAGTAGGGACAGCCTGGCTCTTTATCTAGTTTTATAGCTGGTACTGTGTCACATAGCTGGCAATATATTTATATAAGATGTATATCTTTGAAATGGATGCCTTAGCAGTTAAGAGCTTAATGTCCGGCACTTACAAAAAAAAAAAATAATTGTCAGGCACTTACACTACACATCTGGGACCTAACAAGCAGCAGAAACAAGCTTTAAAGCCCTGGAAGTAGGTATACATATTAGAAAACTAGAGGTATTTAATCCAACAAGCAGTGCCTTGCTGACCTGGAAGCCATTTCCCATACTCAGAACCAAGACTTGGGATCCAATAAGCAGAGGAGACAAGGAGTTAGTTATACTTGCAACAGAAAGAACTGTTGTATAACAAAGAGAAGGGACAAGACCCTGGTCCCATAACTAGTCTCTCTTGTGTCTAACAGTTATAGGAAATGAGGTCTTGGGATCCCTGGGTGGCGCAGCGGTTTGGCGCCTGCCTTTGGCCCAGGGCGCGATCCTGGAGACCCGGGATCGATTCCCACATCGGGCTCCCGGTGCATGGAGCCTGCTTCTCTCTGCCTGTGTCTCTGCCTCTCTTTCTCTCTCTGTGACTATCATAAATAAATAAAAACTTAAAAAAATATATATATAAAAAAAAAAAAAAAAAAAAAAGGAAATGAGGTCTTAGTGCCCTCAGGTGTTAATACCCATAATTGAATCTTACCAATTTGGGATCTAACAAACTGTGGAGACATGGCTTTGGAACTCTTGAAAGAGGTGTACATACTCAGAAATTAGAGGTGTATAAGCCAATAAACAGGGAACAAGACCTAACTGTAGTGAAAGTTGTTGTCCATACTTGGAACCTAGAGATCTGAGATGTAAACAAGTAAAAAGGGAAAGGCCTGTTGTTCCCAGGAGTGGCTCCACTTGTTCATGTTCTAGGGACCTTTGAGTAAGAAAGCAGTAAGGAAAAGTCCAGAGCAACTAGAAGTACTTGCCCATTCTTACAACATATATATTAGATTTCTACCAAACAGAGGATTTAATGTCTTGATATCCTGGATAGTTGCCCATCCTCAGAATCTACGCATTCTGGATCTAACACAAAGAGGAGATAAGGCTTTCTTGCCTTAATACTTGTCCAAAATTGATCCTAGACACAGAAGAGTAAAAAGAATAAAAGAAACCCTCCATGTTTGCTATAGACTAAATACTGATGTCTCTCCCAAATTCATATGTTGAAAGTAATTCAATCTCTAGGCGTTAAGTAAGAGCAATTAGTTCCAGAACATAAAGGCCTTGTTTTCTCTGTGTTCTGCATCCCAAGTTATTGGTTCTGAGTAGAGCAAGTATTCCCATTACCCAATATGGTGGTATTAGGAGATGGAGCATTTGGGAGATGCTTCGTCATGAGGTGAGAGCCTTCATAAATGGGATTAGTACTCTAATAAAAGAGACCCAACAGAGCTCCCATGCCTCTTCCACTATGTGAGGGCACAGTGAAAAGACAGCCAACTGTGAGGAAGTGGTCTCTCACCAGACATTAAATCTGCCAGTACCTTGGTCTTCAACTTCCAACCTCTAGAATGATGAGGAACAAATTTATGATGTCTATAAGTTTATACAAGCAGAGGATTTTTTTTTTTTGTTACAGCAGCCCAAACAGATTAAGACATTGTTGCTCATATTCAAAACTTACAGAACTTATGAAGGGGTACATGTACCCCAATGTTTATAGCAACATTATCAACAATAGTCAAATTATGCAAAGAGCCCAGATGTCCATCAACTGATGAATGGATAAAGAAGACGTGGTATATATACACGATGGAATATTAGCCGTCAAAGAGAATGAAATCTTGCCATTTACAACAACATAGATGCACCTAGAATATATTATGCTAAGTGAAATAAGTCAATCAGAGAAAGATAAATACCATATGATTTCACTCATATGCAGAATTTAGGAAACAAAACAGATGAACATATGTATGGAAAAGAAAAGGGGGGGAAGCAAACCATAAGAGATTCTTTTTATTTTACTTATTTATTCATGAGAGACACACAGAGAGAGGCAGAGACACAGACAGGAGAAGCAGGCTCCATGCAGGAAGCCTGATGTGGGACTGGATTCCGGGACTCCCGGATCAGGCCCTGGGGTGAAGGCAGGAGCCAAACCACTGAGCCACCCAGGGATCCCCACCATAAGAGATTCTTAATGATAGACAACAAACTGAGAGTTGATGGAGGGAGGTTGGAGGGGAATGGGCTAAGTGGGTGGTGATTATCAAGGAGGGCACTTGTTAGATGAGCACTGAACATTACATGTAAGTGATGAATCACTAAATTCTGTTCCTGAAACTAATATTATAGTATTTGCTAACTATCTAGAATTTAAATAAAAAATTGGAAGAAAAACGCCCACAAAGCCGACAGACCTTGTATCCAAGAAGCAAAGGCAACAAGCCCAGGTGTTGTGACAAATTGCTTTTCATTAGAACCTAGAAACATTGAATCTACCAAAAAAGTAGACAAGGCCTTGTTGTCCAGTGAAGAGTTGCCAATAGTCAGATCCCAGACATCAAAGAAATAACAAGAAAAGGATATAAGATTTGGACCCTAGGAATACTTTCTCATATTCAGAAGCTATAACTTGGCATTCAAAACAAAACAAAAAAAAAACAAGAAACAAGGCCTTTATGTCACGGGAGTAATTGCCCTTACTGAAGCCTAGGGAACTAAAAGAAGCTAACTGTGACTTCCAAAGTATCAAATAAAAAAAAAAAAATCTGAAAATTATATGGCAAAAGAATAACAAGGAAACTGTAACAACACACTAGAAACTATTTATTTACCACAAAATAGCAATAACTGAGAAATAGAATTACAAAAGACATAAGACATGTCAAAATAGCAAAATCAAAGACTTAACTCCTACTTTATCAGTAATAACATTAAATATAAACAGATTAAATTCTTCAATCTTAAGGTAGATGCTAGGGACACCTGGATGGCTCAGTGGTTGAGCATCTGCCTTTGGCTCAGGGCGTGATCCTGGAGTACCAGGGTCGAGTCCCACGTCGGGCTCCCTGCATGGAGCCTGCTTCTCCCTCTGCCTATGTCTCTGCCTATCTCTCTGTGTCTCTCATTCGTAAATAAATAAAATCTTTAAAAAATTAAAGAAAAAATAAAGGCAGATGCTGGCTGAATGGATTTTATTTAATTTTATTTTTTTTAATTTTTATTTATTTATGATAGTCACAGAGAGAGAGAGAGAGAGAGAGGCGCAGAGACACAGGCAGAGGGAGAAGCAGGCTCCATGCACCAGGAGCCCAATGTGGGATTCGATCCTGGGTCTCCAGGATCGCGCCCTAGGCCAAAGGCAGGCGCCAAACCACTGCGCCACCCAGGGATCCCAGCTGAATGGATTTTAAAAGGGGGGGGAGCCTACATAAACCAGCAACATATTACCTGTAAAAGACACACCTGGGTTTTTTTTTTTTTTTAAGATTTTATTTATTTATTTATTTATTTATTTATTTATTTATTTATTTATTTAAATAATAGATAACTTAGCAGACATCTACTGAACATTCCACCCAGGACACCTGAGTGGCTCAGCAGTTGGGAGTCTGCCTTCAGCTTGGGGTGTGACCCCAGAGTTCTGGGATCGGGTCCCGCATCGAGCTCCCTGTGTGGAGCCTGCTTTTTTCCTCTGCCTGTGTCTCTGCCTCTTTCTCTCTCTCTCTCTCTCTCTCTCTGTCTCTGTGTGTGTGTGTGTGTGTGTGTCTCATGAATAAGTAAATAAAATCTTAAAAAAAAAAAAAAAAGAAGGAACATACCACTCAACAACAAGAGCAGAACGTATATTCCTCCTTGGTGCACATGGCACATTCCCCTGGATAGACCATATGTTAGGTCATTAAACAAGCACCAATAAAGTGAAAAGGATTGAAATTTAACAAAGTAATTTCAATTCTATTAAAATTATAAATTAATAGAAGGAAATTTGGTTAAGTAAAAAATATGTGGAAATTTTAAGATCTACTCTTAATAAATGGTCAAAGAAATCAGAAGGGAAATTAGAAAATACTTTTGAGATGAATGAAAATGAAAACACAAAATATCAAAATCTATGGCATTCAGAAAAAGCAATGCTTACAGGGAAATTTATAGCTGTGCATGCCTACATTTAAAAGAGAAGAAAGACCTTAAATAAGTAATTTAAGCTTCCATCTTAAAAACCAGAGGAAGAGCAAACTAAAGACCAAAATAGACCCAAATCAAGCTGAAGGAATTAATAATAAAGATTACAGTGGGAATAAGTTATAGAATACAAAATCAGGGGCACCTGGGTGGCTCAGTGGTTGAGCATCTGCCTTTGGCTCAGGTCGTGATCCCGGGGTCCTGGGATCAAGTCCCGCATCGGGACTGCATGGAGCCTGCCTCTCCCTCTGTGTCTCTCATGAATAAATATATAAAATCTTTAAAAAAGAGAGACAGAGAGAAAGAATAGAAATTCAATAGAAAAAAATCAGAAAACCAAAAGTTTGGTCTTAGAAAGAATCAAAGAAATTGGCAAGCCTTTTGTCAGACCAACAAAAAAACAGAGATGACTCAACTTACTAAAATTAGAAATTACCTATCAACAAATTAGATAACCTAGATGGAATGGAGAAATTCCTAGAAAGACAAAAACACCAAAACTGATTTGAGAAGAAATAGAAAATTTGAATAGACCTATAAAAAATTGATTAACATTCAAAAAAACTTCCCACAGAGATAAGCTCAGAACCAGATGGCTTTGTTGGTGAATTCTACCAAATATTTGAAAATTTAACACCAACTCTTCACAAATTCTTTCAAAAAATAGAAGACGGAACATTTCCCAACTCATTCTGGGAGTTCAATATTACCCCAATACCAAAACCAGACAAAGATATCAGATATAAAAAAACTACAAACCAACATCCCTTATAAATGTAGATGCAAAAATTATCAACAAAATACTGAAAAGCCAAACCCAACTATATATATAAAGACTGTATATTGTGACCAAGTGGGATTTATACCAGCTATGTAAGTTGTTTCAACACAAGATGATCAATCCATGTAAAACATCATATTAATAGGAAAAGAAGGAAGCACATAATCATCTCAACATACTCAGAAAAAGAATCTAACAAAATCTAACATCCATTCGTGATTTTTTAAAAATCACTCAACAAGTTAGAAGTATAAGGGAACTTCTTCACTCTGACAGGGGGCTCTACAAAAAATTTGACATCAGGGCAGCCCGGGTGGCCCAGCGGTTTAGCGCCACCTTCAGCCCAGGGCCGGATCCTGGAGACCCAGGATCGAGTCCCACATCGGGCTCCCTGCATGGAGCCTGCTTCTCCCTCTGCCTGTGTCTATGTCTCTGCCTCTCTCTCTCTCTCTCCCTCTCTCTCTCTCTCTGTGTCTCATGGATAAATAAATAAAATCTTTTAAAAAATTGACATCATAGTTAACATTGAAATACTGAAAGCTTTCTAAGATCAAGAATAAGATAAGGATCTCTGCTCTTGCTACAGCTATTCAACAAATTCAGCATGAGACTCTAGGTAGTGTAATTAGGCATGAAAAAGAATGAAAGGCACCTTGAAGGAAAAAGAACCAAAACTTTTTGCAAATGAGGTGCTTGGGTAACAGTCGGTTGAACATCTTCCTTCAGCTCTCAGGTCCTGCTCTGCTAGGAGCCTGCTTCTCCGTGTTCCTCTGCCTGCCCCCTGCCTGCTTGTGTGCTGTCTCTTGTTCTTTCTCTCTGTCAAATAAATAAAATCTTTTTGAAAAAATTTCTTTTGCAGATGACATGAGTGTTATGTAGGAAACCTTAGAAGTCTACTAAAAATTTACTAGAGGTAAGAAGTAAGAAATAAATTCAGCAAGATTGCAGGATACAAGAGAGATATTTAATAATCAGTTGCATTTCTATACACTAGCTATAAACAATTTAAAAATGAAATTAAAAGACAATTACATTTATAAGCATATCAGGTGACTCTCTGGTGGGTTTTCTCCCACGGAACAGCCAGAGAAGTGGACAGCAGTGAATTCCCAGCAGCCAATCCTCCTACCAACTGGAGGATAGCATTAGAGCAATCACTACACCAGGGGGCAGCAAACTGCAAGTTTGGCAAATCATAAACTACACCCGGGAGCCCCCAGTTTTTTTCTGAAGAGTCAGATAGAAAATATTTCAGGCTTAACTGGCCATCTGGGCCATCCGGGCAGCAACTACTCAACTCTGCTCTTGTAGCCTAAAAGTAGTTATAAACAGTACAAAGAAACAGTACAAAAGTACAAAGAAATGAGTGTGATTATATTCCATCAAAACTTTATTTAGAAAGAGACTGGGTGCCAGATTTGGCTTGCAGGCCATAGTTTTCCAACCCTTGAACTACCCGTAGGATATAAAGCTCTGAAGAAAACCAAGAGAATATTTCCCTCTAGAATGGGAGGAGGAAGCTGTGAAGCAGGAACAGTCAGGTTCTTCTGGGCGGCTAACAACCATGCGGATCTTCCTCTTGGCCTGGTTAGTGGTTACCTGGGAATTCACTTTAGAATACTTTGTTGCACTGTGCATTTATTTTATGTACTTTTCCAAATGTGTCATATTTTATAATAAACAAAATATAAAAACAAAAAGAACTGATAGCTCTGCACAATCATTTGGCACCAAGAATTCTTTCTTCTTTCTTTTACTCACCTCTGCAGAAATGCTAAAAGTTATGGAGGTGAGAGATTCCCCCCCCCCCCAAATTTTAATGAATCTAACTCAAAACCTCATTTTCAATTTTCCCATATCACCCTAAAATATATTCAACTTTCTGTTCCTAAAGCCTTAAAGCCCATACCCTATGACTCCCATTGCACTTAAAATCTCAGGCAGCCTGGGTGGCTCAGTGGCTTAGCACCGCCTTCAGCCCAGGGTGTAATCCTGGAGACCCGGGATCGAGTCCCACGTCGGACTCCCTGCTTCTCTCGGAAGCCTGCTTCTCTCTCTACCTGTATCTCTGCGTCTCTCTCTCTCTCTCTCTCTCTCTCTGTCTCTCATAAATAAATTAAAAAAAAAAACTTAAAAAAAATAAAAATCTAATCCACTTGCCATGACCTCTGAACAGACTGCTGCTAGATGCTATGAAGCCCCCAGTTTGTATAAAATACATAATGCATGTGTTGATTTAGAACAGATCTTCCCAAGGCCCCTTTTTTTAGCTCTAGAAATTCACTAGTTGGTTTGGGGGCCAGTATTCTGGGTATTGTTAGAAATTATAGAGTAGATGCTCAAGACTCACCTAGACCTACACCTGGAAAGGCTTTGTTTCTTTCAAGGTCAGAGATACTGGACCTCACTCTTTTCCATTCAGCCTTGCTCATAGCTAGCTCCATTTGAAAATGCTTCTAACTTCAGTTGCACAGCCCCAAGCCCTCCTCTCAAACTTGCATGAGTGTTTTTTAGAACGGGGACAAACACTGCCTCTCAGCCACTTGGCTCCACCACATGCCCAGAAGGCTTTTTCTGGGGCACATCACCCGAGTCACAAGACCTGGAGGCCCAAAGACTTCAAAGTCCTTCAAGAAAGGACACCTTCTAGGTGCTGGCTCCCCTCACTGAGACCCATCCTACAGAGCTGGGAGACTTTGCATTAAGTCATGTTTAATAAATGATCATATCAAGGACCTATGGATTTCAGAATTCCTGAAAGAGGAGCCAAAGGACTGGCCCCTCATAGAGGGTGAGGCAGGAGACACTACTTCTGGCCACTGGGTGTCAGAGTTCTCTCTCTCTGACTCAGAGGCCCGGGGGTGAAAAAGTCCAGAAGAAACAGCATGTCCAGAAGGAAACTTCTCAATCCCTACTCATCCTCCTGGGACTTGAGGGTATGGGATGCATAGCTCACCAAAGGGACATGCACTTTATTGGGAGGGGTCTGCCAGGCTTCTTGCTTCATTCTGGCCATGTCATGGCTTCCAGTACCAGAATTACATGAACAAAATCAATGCTCTCCTGAGTGTTCCTCAGGAACATGCATATTATTCTGGATATTTCCATTATTTTATCTCTGCTAAAAGTTAAGAGATTAAATGTGAGTATCAGAAAGGTGTGGTTGTACCAGAACTGTCAAACAATGCTGGTGGGAGTATAGAGTGGTATAACCACATTGGAAAACATGTTTTTCATTAAGGCTAAACATATGCCTACCTTTTGAAATTCCACTCCTAGGTATATACACAAGAGGAGTGAATGCATGTGTTCACAGAAAAACTTGTATAAGGATGTGCACAGCCCTTTTTATTCATAATAGTCTCCAGATGGATACAACTTAAATGATAATTAACAAGAGGAAGGTAAAATTGTGTTATATTCACCTAATGGAGTACTACACCCCCCTGCCCTCCCCACACACAAAGGAATGAAGTAGCGAAACATTCAACAACAAGGATGAATCTCATCTATTAGGTTGAGGGAAAGAAACCAACTATAAGAGAAAATGCACTGTATTTCACTTATATGAATTTCAAGAATGCCAAACTTCAATAAATCAGAATAGTGATTTTCTCCAGGGAGGGTTATAGATCAGAAAGGAAATTTTTATTTTATTTTATTTAAATTCAAGTAATTAACATATACTTTACCATTATTTTCAGAGATAGAGTTCAGTGTTTCATCAGTTGCATATAACACCCAGGGATCATTACATCACATACCCTCCTTCATGCCCATCACCTAATTGCCCCATCCCCCCACCTACCTCCCCTCCAGTAACCTTCAATTTGCTTACTATGATTAAGAGTCTCTTATGATCTGTCTCCTTTTCTGATTTTGTCTTGTTTTATTTTTCCCTCCCTTCCTCAATGATACTGTTTTATTTCTTAAATTCCACATGAGTGAAATCATGATAACTGTCTTTCTCTGATTGACTTATGTTGCTCACCACACTACTCTCTAGTATGTTCCATCCACATAATTGTAAATGGCAAGATTTCAATTTTTTGATGGCTGAGTAGTATTCTGTTGTATATGTATATACCACATCTTCTTTATCCATTCATCTGTTGATGGACATTTGGGCTCTTGCCATAGTTCGGCTATTGTGGACACTGCAGCTATAAACATTGGGGTGCAGGTGCCCCCTCTGGATCACTATATTTGCATTCTTTGGGTAAATACCTAGTTGTGCAATTGCTGGGTCATAGGGTAGCTCTATTTTTAACTTTTTTAGGAACCTCCATACTGTTTTTCAGAGTGGCTGTATCAGTTTGCATTCGCACTAACAGTGTAAGAGGGTTCCCCTTTCTCTGCATCTTCACCAACATTTAATATTTCCTGAGTTGTTAATTTTAGTCATTCTGACTAGTGTGAAGTAGGATCTCATTGTGGTTTTGATCTGTATTTCCCTGATGCCTAGTCATGTTGAGCATTTTGTCATGTACCTATTGGCCATTTGCACATCTTCTCTAGAGAAATGTCTGTTCATGTCATCTACCCATTTCTTCACTGGATTTTCTGCTTTGGGGGTTGAGGTTGATAAGTTCTTTATACATTTTGGATACTAGTCTTTATCTGATAAGACATTTGCAAATATCTTCTCCCATTCTGAAGGCTGCCTTTTAGTTTTGTTGACTGTTTCCTTTGTTGTGCAAAAGTGTTTTATCCTGATGACATCCCAATAGTTCATTTTTGCTTTTGTTTCCCTTGCTTTTGGAGCCGTGTCTAGCAAGAAGTTGCTGTAGCTGAGGTCAAAGAGGTTACTGCCTATGTTCTCCTCTAAAATTTTGAGGTATTCCTGTCTCACATTTAGGTCTCTCATCCATTTTGAGTTTATTTTTGTGGGTAGTGAAACAGTGGTCCAGTAGCTGTCCCATTTTCCCAACATCATTTATTGGAGACACTGTCTTTTTCATTGGATATTATTTCCTGCTTTGTTGAAGTTGAGTTGATCATAGAAATGAGAGTCCATTTCTGAGTTCTCTATGCTATCCCATTGACCTATATGTCTGTTTTTGTGCCAGTACCATACCGTCTTGATTGATTACAGCTTTGTAATAGAGCTTGGAGTCCAGATTGTGATGCTTTTTTTTGTTTTTGTTTTTTCCAATGTCGCTTTGGCTATTCAGGGTCTTCTCTGGTTCTATACAAATTTTAGGATTATTTGTTCCAGCTCTGTGAAAAATGCTGATGGTATTTTGATAGAGTTGCATTGAATGTATAGATTGCTCTGGGTGGCATAGACATTTTAACATTTGTTCTTCCAATCCACAAGCATGGAATGGATTTTTCCATTTCTTTGTGTCTTCCTCTATTTCTTTCATAAGTGTTTTATAATTTTTAGAATATAGATCCTTTAATCTTTTGGTTAAGGTTTATTCCTAGGTATCTTACAGTTTTTAGTGTGATTGCAAATGTGATTGATTCCTTAATTTCTCTTTCTTCTGTGTTATTGTTAGTGTATAGAAATGCAATTGATTTCTGTGTATTGATTTTATATCCTGTCACTTTGCTGAATTGCTGCAAGAATTCTAGCAATTTTTGGTTAGAGTCTTTTGGGATTTCCACATAAAGTATCCCGTCAATGTGAAAAGTGAGAGTTTGACTTCTTTGCCAACTTGAATGCCTTTTATTTCTTTTTGTTGTCTGATTGCTAAGGCTAGAATTTCTACTACTACGTTGAACAACAGTGATGAGAGTGGACATCCCTGTCATGTTCCTGACCTTAGAGAATTATATTCATTGTGGGCTTTTCATACATGGCTTTATGATTTTGAAGTATGTTTCCTCTATCCCTACACTGTGGAGAGTTATAATCAAGAAAGGATGCTGTACTTTGTCAAGTGCTTTTTCTCATCTATTGAGAGGGTCATATGTCCTTTCTTTTATTAATGTAGTGTATTACATTGATTGGTTTGCAGATGTTGAACCACCCTTACAGCCCAGGAATAAATCTCACTTTGTGCTTGTGAATAATCCTTTAAATGTACTGTTGAATCTTATTGGCTAGTATCTTGGTGAGAATTTTGGTATCCATGTTCATCAAGGATACTGTTCTGTAATTCTTCAATTAAAACAATGAGGTCTTTGGTTTGGGGATCAAGGTAATGCTTGCTTCATAGAATAAGTTTGGTAGTTTTCAGGAAGGAACTTCTGGGGTCCTGGAAATCCTCTATATTTTTATTTGGGTAGGAGGGATGATAGAAATAGAAATATATATAGATATTATATAGATATAGATAGACCAAGCTGTACATTTAAGAATGATTCCAGTTAGTAAGTGAAGAAACCTGATTGACTTTTTAAAATCATCATTTTACCATATTAAACTAATTTGTTTAATTAAAGATCATCCATGGATGAAACCAGTAGCTGGAAGGATGATAGGGTAGTTTACATGGAGGGGTCAGGTTCTCACTACCTGAACCAACTGACCTTATCAGGCATTGAGTGCCTCCAGATCTGATGCAATAGAAATCACTAACACCATATATGCCATATCTTTAATATTAAAAGGTAGAAATGTAATCCAATCAAATCTAGAAATAAATTCAATTTATAGAAAATATGGAGAATTAAGGAACCAATTAAATTATGCCACAAAGAAACTAGGTGGCTGCATTAGTTATCTATGGTTACTAACAAATTATCACAAACTTAAAGTCTTAAAAAAAGTATCTATTATCTCACAGTTTCTGAGATACAGAGCTAGTATGGGTTAGCTGGATCCTCTGCTTAGAATAGTAAAGGGCTGCAATCATGATGTTGACTGAATCTCCTTCTCTAAATTTATTTATTAATTTTTATTTTAAGAAATTTAAGTATAGGTTGGGTGCCTGCCTTCGGCTCAGGTCCTGATCCCAGGATCCAGGAACGAGTCCTGCGTCAGGCTCCCTGCATGGAGCCTGCTTCTCCCTCTGCCTGTGTCTGCCTCTCTCTCTCACTCTGTGTCTCTCATGGATAAATAAATGTCTTTAAAAAATAAAAATAAATAAAATTTAGGCATAGTTGATACACAATATTTCATTAGTTTCAGGTGTACAATATAGTGTTTGACATGTCTATATGTTGTTATGCTCACCACAAGTGTAGGTACCATCTATCATCATGCAATGTTACAATACCCTTGACTATAATCTCTAGGCTATGCCTTTTATCTCCATGACTTACTCATTCCATAACTGGAAGCCTGTATCTCTCACTCCCCTTCACCTATTTTGCCCTTCTCCCCACTCTTTCCCTTCTGGCAATCATCAGTTTGTTCTCCGCACTTATGGATCTGTTTTTGCCTTTTGTTTGTTTGTTTTGAAAGAAGACATACAGAAGGCCAACAGACAGGAAAAAAATGCTCAACGTTGGGGCAGGCAAGATGGCAGAAGATTAGGGTCCCCAAGTCATCTGTCCCCACCAACTTAACTAGATAACTTTCAAATCATCCTGAAAACCTACAATTCGGCCTGAGGTTTAAAGAGAGAACAGCTGGAATGCTACAGTGAGAAGAGTTCACACTTCTAGGAAGACAGAAAAAAAAAAAAAACAAATAAAAAAGCATCCAGCGGGGGAGGGGCCCTCACGAGGACCCGGGCTAAGGCCGCGCGGTGAGAGTCCCCAGGACAGGAAAGCTCAGGCCCGGAGAGGCAGGAGCTTCACCGATCTTCCCCGATGGAACGGTGCTCGCAGGGACCTCCGGCAGGGTCCCAAGAGGGGCAGTGGAGCCCCCAGGTTCCCGGGGTCACTAACAGAGGAAGTGCCCCCCGGGGGAGAGCGCGCCACACACCGCTGGCCCAGCTCCCTAAAGGGCTGCAGCGCGCCCAGCGGGGTCTTGGGAGCAGCTCAGGTGGCGGTTCAGGCGGCGGCTCCGAGCGCAGGGGGCTGCGCGGCCCTGGGAGCACGATTCCAGCAGCACAAACCCCGGAGCCCAGGACGCCGGGGAACACAGCCCAGGATCCAGCGCTCCCCTTGGGACAGGTGGAGGCCGGGAGGACACAGGACAGCGAGGACGCTCCTGCCACGCGGGGGGCAGCCCTGAGCTGTGCAGGGCAGCACCCCCCGCCCCTGGAGCATCCAGGCCTGTGCGGACTGGGAGCTGTGGGAGATACTGCAGGAGCTGACTCTAGGGCTGGAGAGCTGGCAGCCACCAGGCTTGTTGTTCCTCCCTCTGTCACCTGCCTGGGACAGAGCAGGCTGCCAGGGAACAGGGCCTCACAGGATAAACAGCTCCCACTGAGCCGTGCACCAGGCAGGGGGTAGGGCAGCTCCCCCAGGTGCACACACCTGAGAATCAGCACAGCAGGTCCCTCCCCCAGAAGACCAGCTGGAAGGACAGGGGAAAAGCAAGTTCTTAACCAAACAGCACTGGAAAGCTCCAGGGGAAGTTGAGGGACTTACAGTATATAGAATCAGAGGATACCCCTCCTTGTTTGTTTTTTTGTTTTTGTTTTTGTTTTCTGTTTTTTGTTTTCCCCTTTTTTTCCCCTTCCTTTTTCCCAGTACAACTTGTTTTTAGCCACTCTGCACTGAGCAAAATGACTAGAAAGAAGAACTCACCACAAAAGAAAGAATCAGAAACAGTCCTCTCTCCCACAGAGTTACAGAATTTGGGTTACAATTTGATGTCAGAAGCCAATTCAGAAGCACAATTATAAAGCGACTGGTGGCTCTGGAAAAAAGCATAAAGGATTCAAGAGACTTCATGACTGCAGAATTTAGATCTAATCAGGCCGAAACTAAAAATCAATTAAATGAGATGCAATCCAAACTGGAGGTCCTAACAACGAGGGTTAATGAGGTAGAAGAATGAGTGAGTGACATGGAAAAAATACTCAATATCACTCATCATCAGGGAAATGCAAATTAAAACCACAATGTGATATCATTTTACACTTGTCAGAATGGCTAGAATCAAAAAGACAAGAAATAATATGTGTTGATGGTGATGTGGACTCATCCTCATCCACTGGTGCAGCTACTGCGGAAAATAGTATGGAGGTTCCTCAAAAAATAAAAGAAATACCAAAAAGATAAAAAATAGAAATAGAAATACCGTATGATTCAATAATATCACTACTAGTATTTACCCAAAGAAAATGAAAACACTTATTTGACAGGATATATGCACCTCTATGTTTATTGCAACATTATTTACAATAGCCAAGATATGAAAGCAACCCAAGTGTCCATCAATAGATAAATGAATAGGGCACCTGGGTGACTCAGTCTGTTAAGTGTCTGCCTTCAGCTCAGGTCATGATCCCAGGGTCCTGGGATTGAGTCCCAAATCTGGCTCCCTGCTCAGCAGAGAGCCTGCTTCTCCCTCTCCCTCTGCTCCTCCCCATGCTTGTACTCTTTCTCACTCTCTCAAATAAATAAAATCTTTAAAAATATAGATAAATGAATAAAGATGTGGGATGGAATATATATATATACACATATGCATACATATATATATTTATGTGGGAATATAGATTTAGAGATTCTATTATATATATATACATAATGAAACATTAGTCATAAAAAAGGATGGGATCTTGCTATTTGTGACAACATGGATGGTATTATGCTAAGTGAAAAAAGTCAGACAGAAAAAGACAAATGCAATGTGATTTCACCTATATGCAGAATCTGAAAACCAAACAAATGAGGCTCTTTTTAACATTGAATCCATCTTCTTGGATCTTATCTTTCTATAAGTTTGAAGCATGGATCCAATTTAATTTTTGCTACATGGTTACCCAGTTGTCCATAGCCTATCAACATTTTTTTCCACTGGATAATTGTTTGGGAAATTCTAATAAAATTTAAAGCTTACGAATTCTGTGTGTAAATTAGATTAAATAGCCTTTTTGGGTGAGACTTAAGAGTTTCTCCTGCTTTTAAAATTAATAGAATCAGACAGCCCTGGTGGCTCCGCGGTTTAGTGCCACCTTCAGCCCAGGGCGTCCGGCTGCCTGCATGGAGCCTGCTTCTTCCTCTGCCTGTGTACTCTGCCTCTCTCTCTCTCTCTCTCTGTCTCTCATGAATAAATAAATAAAACCTTTAAAAAATAAAATTAATAGAATCAATCTCTTGGCTTTGTGGTATCTAGTTTAACTACTCAAAAACTTTTTTGGGCATGCTTCCTTGACTTTAGTTGATTTCTGAATCAGAGAAGCTATTATTACAAACTTACAACAGGAAAAAGATAAAGAAAGACACACAGACAGATGTGTAGATAAACATAAATAAATAGATGAAGAAGCCATTCTGGAAGAAATATTAGCCAAGGAATAAGAGTAAACTCCACAATAAGAATTTTACTCTAGAAAAAAAAAAAAAGAATTTTATTCTAGGATGCTGTTCTGAAAAGAGCATAGCAGCTGTGAGACCATTGTACTTAGGCTTGTTTGCAAAGCTTGCCTTGGGGTGGCATCTGGAAATGTAGATTTAGAGAGTTCACTTACTACTCCATTATTATTTATTTCCCTAACTGATTAGAGTGGCTCACTGCCTAACCTATTTGTACAAACAATATTGTTTATGCTGAACTTGTGCTTTCCATTAGTCTTGAATTTTATTTTAATTTTTTAAAGATTTTATTTATTTATTCATGAGAAACAGAGAGAGAGAGAGACAGAGAGAGAGAGAGACAGGCAGAGGAAGAAGCAGGCTCCATGCAGGGAGCCTGACATGGGACTCAATCCCAGGTCTCCAGGATCACACCCTGGGCTGCAGGCGGCGCTAAACCGCTACGCCACCGGGGCTGCCCAAGTCTTGAATTTTAATGTGACTGATAACTGATAAAATCCTGGACTCCTAGGCTCAGGCAAGTTTCCCTGGCAGACAATATTTCAGGCATATTATCATAACTTGTTGAAGGAATTTAGCACATGCATGTGACTTCTTTTGAAGATGACTCTTGGAAGCTCCTTGTTTCCTCTGGATCTCATCTCATGGACTTTTTCCTTTTGCTGATTTTGTTTTGCATCCTTTCATTGTAATTAATCATAGTCATGAGTATGACTATATGCTCAGTCCTGTGAGTCTTCCTAAGTGAATCATCTAATTTCTGGGTGGTCTTAGAAACCCCTGACACAAATGCTCAATAAGAACAAAAAAATCATTGAAAGAAGAGCTCAAAGACTGGATAGCAAACAACGGATTTGATGAAAAATAAAATTTCAGAGCTAATGAAACACATAGAATTTCACCAATATATAGACATAGAGGATAAATATTGAGATAATTAGAAAAGAACAAACATAACATAAAAGACTATCCAACATAAGGATAATTGCTTTCCTTAAAATAGAGAACTCACCTGATGGAACATATGAAGGGGAGGGTTAGCTTGGGGATATTTAAAAACACAGTGGTAGAAAATGGCTGGGGGCAACTGGGTGGCTCAGTCAGCTAAATGTCTGCCTTTGGCTCAGGTCATGATCTCAAGATCCCAGGATCAAGTCCTGCCTTGGGTTCCCTGGTCAGCAGGGTGTCTGCTTCTCCCTCCCCATCAGCCCCCTCTCCTGCTCGTGCTCTCTTTCTCTTTTTCTCTCTCAAATAAATATATACATTTTTTAAAAAAAGAAAATTGCTGGAAGAAGGAAAAACAATCTACAAAAGAAAGGATATACTATGTACTAGTAGAAATGATAGATTGTTCAGTGTGATATATTCTAATTGAGTTATTGAGCTTTGAGGATAATAACTAATTCTGCAGATGCCAGGTAGAAGAAAGAGAGATGGAATAAAAGAGAGCCTCTACTCTTGTATATTTCCTTCAAAAATTGGAAGCAAATACATTAAAACATTAAGATTTGATAGATTTGAAGGGATAAGTACATGGCTTATTAAAAATGTTATTCTCTGTCCTTTATATGCATTAGAAATATTTTATAATAAAAGAGAAAAAACATTATTTTTTTTTTCAACGGGACAACAGACTGGGGGCCTTTATTGGCTGGAGATGTCTACTTCCAGGGGGCCCCTCCCTCTCCATGCCCCCACCCCTACATGGGACACAGGAGGGGGTGGGGCTTCGGGGGCAGGTCCTATGCAAGGAATCCCCAGCGTCCTGACAATTTTTTATTTATTTATTTATTTATTTTTTTGCGTCCTGACTATTGAGCTCAGGGTGGGGACCCAGCACCAGAAATCAAGGAGAGGAGGGGTATGTTGGGATCCCCAAGGTTTAGCTGGGAAGGAGGGGGAGGCGAGCCCTTCCCCATCAGCCCTGCAGGTGCCAAGGGCCCAGGAGAGCCCCAACTCCTGGCTCCCTTCATTGCCTACAGGCCCCGAGGCTTGGGCAGCTGTTAAGACTTGAGCCCACCACCCCTCCTCTGCAGGCCTGCATCATCCTATTTCACAGAGGGAGGTGGAGGCACAGGGCTCTGAGCAAGGCCTCACCTCTTACCTGGGCTGCCCCTCCCTCTCAGGCCACTGTCCTTTCTCAGTTTCCTATTTGGCTTACACAGGGAGTCAGGACCAAGACTTGCCCATCCCAAAGGCCTAGGTGACAGAAGGGACCCTGAGGACATTAATAAATATGGATGGGCGGTCCCTGGAGGCAGTTGGCAAAGTTCAGGCTGGGAAGGGAAGCCTGGCCTGGTCTGCCCCTAGGGCCGACCCACCCTCAGCCTCTCTTGTTGCTGCTCCTGGGAGCCACGATTGCGTAGTTGGCCGCATGTCCTCCCCTCTTGCCCCACAGGAGGCTGGGAGTGCCCGGGCCAGCAGGGCCTGTCCCCGGCCCCTCTGGTTCATAGAGCCCAATCATTGTTTCCAAGATTAAAGCCCTCTCAGCTAAACTCTTCAAAGCTTCGTGTGGTTGGTGCAACTCCTCCCCCCATTGGCTCTTCTCCCCAGGGTCTCCTTTGGGGTCAGGTTCTCTCAGCTGCCCCATGGAGCCTTGGGGGCCAGGCTCCCCATGCAGTCCTCTTTCTCCCTTCTCTGCTGGGTGGCCAGAGATTCCTTTGGGTCCAGTGGGGCCTGGGGATCCCACGTGTCCAGGACTCCCAGGGATGCCAATGGGACCAGGAAGTCCAGGGGGACCCATAGGCCCTGGAGGTCCTGGGAGTCCAGCTGGTCCCTGGGGCCAGTGGCTGCTGGTCTCAGTGAAGGTGTTGGACAGTAATGGGTCCCCATACTGGGGGTACCAGATGTGAGGTGGCCCAACAGGGGCTGGGGGCCCAGGGGGGCCAGGAGGCCCTGGTGGGCCTGGAGGTCCCCACTCTCCAGGGTGCCCACAGCTCCAGCCTGGCCAGGGCTTCCTGGGGGACCTTGAGGACCTGGTGGCCTCTCATCCCTGTTGGGCCTCGGCTGCCAGTTTCTCCCTTAGGGCCAGTGGGCCCAGGAAGCCCCTGGCCACCAACTCCATCATCTCAAGGGAGCAGTGGGGCCCTCCTGTTCTGACTCTGGGTAGCCCTCGGAGGCCTCCATCCCCAGGGCTGCCCTGAGCTGCTGGGGAGCCCCAGAGTGGGTCGGCAGCAGGGGTTGGGAGCACTGCCTGCTCAGTGACAATGAGCGCTGCCACCTTGACCTCCAGTACCTTCAGTCGCTTGGTCAGCTGACACTTTGCTGCAGTTGAGGCAACCTGAAAAGGCTGTGGGCCGAAATGCCATCGGTCGCATGGTGTTGCCTGACCACCCGGGGTCCACGAAACCAGAGGAGCCTTCCTCACAGTTCACCCGGAGTGCCCAGGGCAGCACCTCCACTCCCGCGCGGTCACTGTCTCGTACATCACTTTGTAGGAGGGTCTCACCACCGCTGTAGCTGCTCCCAGGGCAGCTCACGGGCCAGGCGCAGTGCCGCAGCGCTCGTTGAAGATAGGTACCATTTTGCACGTGGCATGAGATGGTACGGGTCACCACATATGAGCACCAGTTCCTTGTTGGGAGAACGGGGCTCCCTCGACGCTCCACGCGGCGCCGCCTCCGGGGAGCAGGAGCCCGAGGCAAAGCAGCGCCCAGGCCCGCGCGCCCCGGTGCTGCGCCCGCGCCCTCCGCGCACCGCCCCTCGCCGCAGCCGCCGCCGCCGCCCGCGCTGCCTGCTCCCCAGCGCCGCGGCAGGAGAGGGGCGGGGAAGCGGGCGCCGGGCGGGTGAGAAAAAACATTATTAAATCTTTCCTGATTCCTTATTTGTATTTAAACTCTTCTCAAACATAGAAATAAAAAATATTTTTTTTTGAAAATCAGACTGACTTCAGAGTTAAAAAAAAACACACCACAAATACTTCTACTGGAATGTTTGCAGGTGGTGAACATCCAATTTTTGATCTAAGCTCAGGTCTTGATCACAGGACTGTGAGTTCAGGTCCCATAGTGGCCTCCATGCCTAGCATGGAGGCCACTTAAAGAATGTTTTCAAACACATGAAGAGAGAATAGCATGAAATCCTCATATACTTTGTACTTGTTGCCCAACTTAATTAGCAACTTCCTGCTATTTTTACTCTTTTAATCTTGATGGGAGAGGCAATCACAGACGTGCAGTCTTCTGACCCCTGCTTGGCTGCATGGGAATGGGTAGAGGCCTAGAATACTTCTTTTTCAAGCCGTAAAGAGCCTTGGCAGCCTGTGCTGCTATCACCTTGTGGGGCATTCTTTCCCTGTTTCAGATTCTGCGTATTCCTTTGTTCTGCTTGAGCATGTGCGTCGTAGGTCATGTGGCCAACCCCGCTACTATATCCATTCCCAGCAGGGATGAAATGGGGTCCTTAGCTTGAAGCAAAAGAGGGGTGAATGCAGATCATTGTCCTGCATTGGCCACAGGCTGGGACCTGTTGACCATGATAGACTAAAACCCACCGTTGAAACTGATTCCTGTGAGAGTAAAGTGTCATTCTATCTAGTGAAATGTGTCTCTCTTGGTGACCCTAGCATTTATAAAGCATGGAGGGAGTAGACATCTTGTGACTACTATTCTGGGTGGCAGGTATCCATACCCTATTTTGCTATCCAACATGCAGTAGGATTCTTTCTTGCCTGGAGGTGGTAACAGGTGTCACGTACTTGATCAATCCATTTACACATATGCTTACACACTCCTTTTATTTCCTTATGAAAATTTAAAAAGCAAATCCCCAACATAATCATTTCACTTGTAAATACTTCAGTGGTTGTCTGTAATAAAGATACTAATATAATGACAATTTCATTAGTACACCCAACAAAATTAACAATCATTCTTTAACATTATTCATACCCCATTTGTGTTAAATTTGACCTCAGACTCTTAACATTTAATGCCAGAAGGTGAGACAATGTCCGCAATGTTTTTGGGAAAGAAAGTACAGTCTTGAAAATATTAAATTCGTGCATTTTGTGGTTCAAGTAAACATTCCATAACTAAAGAACTCAAAGATTCTAACACCTATGGTTGCTTATTTTTAATATATGTTCATTGAAAAATTTGTGAATTGAAAGATAGGAAAAAATTGGCTAAAGGATGATTTGAATAATGAACCCAGTTAAATATATATTTAAGATTATATAAACATAGGGGTGCCTGGGTGGCTCTTTTGGTTAAGTGTCTGCCTTCGACTCAGGTCATGATCCCAGGGCCCTGGATCAAGCCCCGCATGGGGCTTCCTGCTCAGTGGAGAGTATGCTTCTCACTCTCACTCTCTCCCTGCTCATGGTCTCTCTCTCTCTCTCTCTCTCACTCGTTCACTCTCTCAAATAAATAAATAAAATATTTAAGATTATACAAATAAAGAATTATGAGTACAAGGTAGCCTCTAAATGTTTTATGCCTTGACAAAGTAAAAAAAAAAAATTGCAAGGGGATGGTAACTGAGCTGATTTCCTCATTGGTCATCGCAAGGAGTCACATGATACTGTCTCAAAAGCTAAGAGAAACCTAGTAACTGCCTAATGTTTTTCACTGCCTAATGTTTTTCACTGACAATTTTAGAGGCGTCTTTTAGGAACTAGTCTCTTGTGGTAGAATAGTATTTATCTTAGCTTCAGTGGACACTCCATTTTTATTCCAGTTTATAAAATGTTAATTAAATCCAAGTAATATACATTTGTTGCTTTTGAATTAAAATACTACATGTGCCTTCCCATTTGATAAATGTCTATCATTTTACCCAAATACTCATCTGGAAAAATGTTTGGAGTGGAGGTTTTTTTTTTTTTTTTTTTTTTTTTGAAGATTTTATTTATTCATGAGAGACACACAGAGAGAGAGGCAGACACAGGCAGAGGGAGAAGCAGGCTTCCCACAAGGAGCCTGATGCAGGACTTGATCCTGGACCCCAGGATCATGCCTTGAGCTGAAGGCAGATGCTCAACCACTGAGCTACCCAGGCGTCCCATAGAGTGGCGTTCTTAATGGTAATAATAGTTATTTTAGGTGACTGAATTTGGGGTGAGGTTTTTTTAAAATTTTTATTTATTTATTCATGAGAAACACACACACACACACACACACACACACACACACACACACACACACAGATACACAGGCAGAGGGAGAAGCAGGCTTCATGCAGGGAACCTGATGTGGGACTCAATCCCAGGTCTCCAGGATCACGCCCTGGGCTGAAGGCAGTGCTAAACAGCTGAGCCACCCAGGCTGCCCTGGGGTGAGGTTTTTATATTCTCTGGCATTTACTGAATTCACTGAGTTTTTATTTATTTATTTATTTATTTATTTATTTATTTATTTATTTATTTATTTATTTATAAATGAGCATGACTCTTTTTGCCAAAAGCTCTAAAGGCATTATTTAAAATATATGTATATTAAATAATATGGCATTATTAGAAAGGTAAATTATTATTATGCTGGCAATGTTGTTGCTGCTGCTTTCATTTGCTTGCTTCTGCTGAGATTTATGATAGAAGTTATTGCTTATATCAGGAAACCTCACTCATGTTCACAGGTATATTTAAAAAGAATAAGCAACCACTTCATACCTACTAGGATAGCTATTTTTTAAAAAAGACAAATGGAAAATGACAAGTACTGGTGAGAATGTGGAGAAATTGGAACCTTTGTATATTGCTGGTGGGGCTGTAAAATGGTGCAGAGACTATGGAAAAGTTTAGGAGTTCCTCAAAAAACTAAATATAGAATTACCATATGACTCAGCGATTCCACTCTTAAGTACACTATACCTAAAACATTTTAAGTCAGTTACTCAAACAGCTACTTTCATGCCCATCTTTGCAACATCATTCACAAAAGCCAAAGGTGGAAACAACTCAAGTGTCCATCAACAAATAACAGATAAACAAAATGTTGTATGTATATACAGTGGAATAATACTCAACTATAAAAACGAATAAAGTTCTGACACATGCTACAGCATGAATGAAACTTAGAACCAAATGAAAACCAAGCTAAGTCATAAGCCAGTCATGGAAGGTGAAATATTGTATAATTCCATTTGGATGGAATATCCAGAGTGGGAATATTCAATACTCCAAGTAGTTTCGTAGTTACCAAGGAGTAGGGGTAAGAAGTGGGGATGGCTGCTTAATAGCTACAGAGTTTGTTTCAGATGATGGAAAAGTTTTAGAAATAGCGGTGAGGGTTGTACAACCTCGTCTATATAATTAATGCCAGTGAACTATACATTTAAAAATGTCTAAAATGGCAAGTTTTATGTTATATACAACGGACCTTTGAACAATGTGGGATTTAAGGGCACCGACCACCCCTCCACACACACAGGAAAATCCGTGTATACCTTTTTTTTTTTTTTTAAAGATTTTATTTATTTATTCATGAGAGACAGAGAGAGGCAGAGACACAAGCAGAGAGAGAAGCAGGCTCCACACAGGGAGCCCGACGTGGGACTGGATTCCGGGACTCCAAGATCATACTCCAGGCCAAAGGCAGGCACCAAACCGCTGAGCCACCCAGGGATTCCCTCCCACCCCTGTATACCTTTTGATTCCTTAAAAACTTTACCACTAATAGCCTACTGTTAACTGGAAGCCTTACCAATAACATAAACAGTAGACTAACACATATCTTATATATTATATGGATTATATATTATAGTCTGACAATAAAGTAAGTTACAGAAAACATCAAGAAAATCGTAAGGAAGGAAAATACATTTACAGTACTATATTGTAACAAAAAAATCTGAGTATAAGTGGACCCAAGCTGTTCAAACCCATATTGTTCAAGGGTCAATTGTATGTTACAACAAAAAAGAATAAACAATGGGCTAGATTCATTCAGCATAAACGTTTCATAGGGAAGAGTATATGATTTCATATACTATTTGAGTTTGCTCCACAAACTAATAATGCTGTAGATGTAGATTTATACTCTTTAACTGAGTGTTTTCAAAATTTATAAAGATGTTTATTACAGCATCATTTACAATAGAAAAAAAAAACTGGTAGCCAAAACAACCAACCAACCAACAATTGTTAAATGGCCGGACAAATTACAGTAATTAGCTTTATGGGAAATTATACTGCCATTAAAATAATAATTGTGGGGATCCCTGGGTGGCTCAGCGGTTTAGCGCCTGCCTTTGGCCCAGGGTGCGATCCTGGAATCCCGGAATCGAGTCCCACGTCGGGCTCCCTCTGCCTGTGTCTCTGCCTCTCTCTCTCTCTTTATCTCTCTATCATAAATAAATAAATAAATAAATAAATAAATAAATAAATAAATAAATAAATATCTAAAAACATAAAATAAAATAATAATTATGTAGCAACGTGGAAACTGATTATGACATTAAGTAAAAAGGATATTTTGTATATTATTATTTGATATTATGTAAAAGTATATATACTGAAGGAAAATATCTAGATAATAATTAGGCTAGAGATTGTGGAATTTTTAAATAAATAACTAGTACTGTTTTCCACGCTTCCCTTTATTTTGATATATTTTATTGAAAATAAATTAGGAAATTAGGTGTTACGGTTGCAAGCCGGACTGCTGCACTGTGGCGACGGCTTGGCTTCACGCCAGCCCGTCGTCCCATCCGAGGGTCTTCAGCCGGTGGTCCAGGGTTCAGGCCCTGTCGAGAGTCCCCGTGGGCCTCTGCCTGCAGCCTTGGCGGGGATGCTGATCCCTCCTGGTCCTGCCTGCGTCCTGCCGGCCCCTCCTGGTCCCAAGCGGCGCATGGGACACTTGCTGAAAAATGATTTATCTGAGATAAAACTTAAGTGGGGTTCCTGTATTCTCATTCACCTCCAGCCTACCTCGAGCGCCCGCTCCCTTTTCCCAGCACCGCCCCCTCTTACTACTCCCTCTCTCGGCCCCTTCCTCACGGTCGCTCCTCCGGCCTCCAGGCTCGCCGAGTCCACCCCGCACCGCCCGGGACCGCCGTGGCCCCCCCGGGCGCCTGCCCCTGGACGCTCCGAGCGCTCACCCCACCCTCCCGCGGGCGCCGGCCCTGGCTCCCCGAGGCCGTCCCCCACCCCCACCTCGGTCCCGGCTCGGCGCGCAGGCGCAGGCGCGGAGGGCGGGCGCGGGCGCGGGCGCGGGCGGAATGGGGACTGCAGCGGCGGCGGCGGCGGCGGCGGCGGCCGGGGAGGGGGCCCGCAGCCCGAGCCCCGCTGCCGTGTCGCTCGGCCTGGGCGTGGCCGTCGTGTCGAGTTTGGTGAATGGGTCCACGTTCGTGCTTCAAAAAAAGGGCATCGTGCGCGCCAAGCGGCGAGGTAGGGCGGGCCGCGCGGGCTGTGCTCGGGGTGGAGGCGGGGGTGCAGGGAGCCGTCGCCGGGCGCAGGGAAGGGGCGCGGCTGCTGGCCGGGGGGTGCCTGGGTCCTCCCTCGGGGCCGGCCCGGGCGGTAGGCGGAGCGCGCCTGGCGCCCGGCGGGAGGCTGCGCGCCCACCTGCAGCGCGGCGGCGGCCCGGGCGGGTCCCGAGCATCCCCGCCGCGGCCGCGCCCTGCGCTCCCGCATTCCTGGAGGCGGCCCGGGCCCTGGCCGCTGGGACTCCGCATCTTGCTGCTCCCGCCGGCGGCCTGCGGCGCCCCGGGTCGGTCTGATAGTGTTGCTCCGCGGACTTCTTCCTCCTCCCCAGACCCTCCCGCGCCCTCTGCAGCCGCGCCGCCTGCCAGCCGCCCTCCGCTTGGAGCCCGCGCCGCCGTGGCCCGCACTCACCGCTGCTCGGGGAGCCTCTTCTCTCAGAGGAGCCCCGAGGAGTCGAGGCGCGGCGCCTGCCTGCAGGGAGCCACGGGCCTTCCGCCCGGGCTGTGGCCCCGGCCGCCGCGCACTCGGGAGACGGAGCCCCGCTGGTTTGCGCCCCTCTCCCGCCAGCGTGCGGGAGGAAGCGCTGTGCACTAGGCCGGCCGCGGCGCGGCGCGGCGGGGCGGGGCGGGACAGGCGGGCCGCGGAGGCGCGCACCCTCGGGGTTGGGCAGCAGGTCTTTGCTTCTCTTGAGCTTCTGTTCCCGGGGCCCTTGGTTAAGCCACTCTGGTTGAGACTCCAGCCGTCTGACTACAAGTGATCTTTAGTGTGAAGAAAGCGCAAAGCAGATATTTTAAATAAGCAAAAAATGGGCCAACTGAGTATTCCCCCGGTGGATTCACTACCAAACCCCACTGCTTAGTGGTGGGAACGTGAGAGATGGAGCACAGTTCTTTGCTGACATTCCTCTGTGCTAAGAGAGGCCTGAGACAGTTTACTGAATGCGAGATATAGCATGCTTTGAAACGGAAAAGAAATGCTGCTCCCAGAAAGACAGAATCTTGTGGTTGTTAGCTGCATTTTAATAAGAACGGTATTAAGAGTTCTTTGGGGGAAATGAGACCACCAAGTCATGGGTTTGAGAACAAGTAAACTTATTTAATAGTTCTGATTCTGGAACACAGGTGAAACTTTCTCAGAGTGTCCTAGATGGTCAGCCAGGAGCCCCTCCAGTAAAGACATAAAAGGGACCTGTAATCTCAAATGAAAATATAAAATCATGGATATTCATTTAAAGAACTCAAGTTTGGAGTGAAAACACTGAAATTTACATAAAATCTAAATCAAAGCAAATTCAACAGATATGAAGACACAACTCGCAGTGGCAGAGTTTTCAGGGAGCCAGTTTGATGGGCTTCAGGAGTGTGTGAAGTGTTTGCTGTGACTCAAAAATATTTTTTTTATTTTTTATTAAAGATTTTTAAATTTATTTATTCATAGTCACACACAGAGAGAGAGAGAAAGAGAGAGAGGGAGAGAGAGGGAGAGAGGGGCAGAAACACTGGCAGAGGGGAGAAGCAGGCTCCATGCAGGGCACCTGACTTGGGACATGATCCCGGATCTCTGGATCACACCCGGGACTGAAGGCGGCGCTAAACCGCTGAGCCACCAGGGCTGCCCTGTGACTCAAAAATAAACAACACATGTGCCCATTGGTAAGATGTGTGAGAAGGGAACTCCACCTCTGTGATGGTCCTTCCAAAAACCTACAACCCCAGTCTCCCCATGAGAAAAACATCATACAAACATGAATAGAGGAACAGCCTGCAAAATATCTGACCAGTCCTTTGCTAAGGTTGTAAAGTCTGAGAGATTGTCACAGACAGGAGAAGTCCAAGGACACATGATATTGGGGAAAATCTAACGAAACCTTAATATAGACTTTAGTTAATAAAAAACAATTATTGAGTAAAACTAAAGTTATTTTAGCTCAGCTTATGTATTTGAGGGAATTAATGAATAAGAAAATAAAATAACTAGAAAAAAATCCGGCAGTGATTGATACAGTTATTTATAACTACATAACATCCCTTTAAATTAATAAAAGTGAAAGTGTAATATTTGCTAATTCCATACTTCCCCACTTATCCACTTGCGACAGATTCAGGTAGGCTGAGTTGTTCATCATGATGGAAGACACATATCCATTTGTTTTGATAAATTTAGTTTTTATTTGTTCAGTAGATTTTCATGAAGCTCTTATTATGTGCCAGACACTAACTATTGTAGTTATTGAAGATATGCAGTTTTAGAATCTACTCTCCCTAAAATTTTTTCCCACCTCTGATAACAAGCAGCAGAATTGTCCATTATAAAATGCCTGAAATGGAGGATTTAGGAGGAAAGAGAAAATAGCCAAGAAGTAGGAAGTCAAGTTCTTGCATAAAAAGACGGTCAGTTTCCTACATTATAAAAAACTCTCACTGAAAGCTTCAATTTTAAATGAATTGCCACATGAGAGCATTTCTTTGGAGTTTTACCTTCAGGAGAGGTAAGCTCTGGTCTCAGCCCTTCTACTGTGGGTTTTGGGGCAAGGCTTCCTCTGTTATAGGCTTTCACACACCTTGAAAGGACCTTCCCAATGAATGGAGTACCCAGATAGTCCACGAGCACAACACAAGCTCCTAGTGGACTGCCTGACTCTTGGGGAACCTTTGAAGGACTCTGCATGGGAAGAGGACATGAGGGACCACAGATCATTTTTACATTTATAGTGTTAGAATCCAGGTAAAGCAGGACTTAAGTGAGAGAAACAAGGTAACCACTGGGTGTGAAAACATTTGTGGAAAGCCAGTTACAGCTTTTAGAATTCCTGTGCATATAGGTGAGGATGGCCAGGGAGTATGATAGCATGAAGGTGGTATCCTGCCCTGGAACAGGCTTTGTGGAAACAGTTTCAGGAAAGTCATGTGCTTGAATTTGCTGGAGGCTTTGGAGAATTGCCTAGTGAGTTGCTGTATGTAGAATGCCCTAGACTAGGATGAACCAGCTGATCTTTTTAAAATCCCTTTCATCGAAGCCAGGAGATATCACTTCATACCCATTAGGATGGCTATTGTAAAAACAAAACAAAAACATAAAATCACAAGTACTGGTGAGGATGTGGAGAAATTGGAAGTCTTGTGCACTGTTCATGGAATGTAAAATGGTGCAATTGCTAAAAAAAAAAAAAAAAAAAAAAACAACAGTATGGTGGGACGCCTGGGTGGCTTAATGGTTGAGGGTCTGCTCAGGGCATGATCCAGTCCCACATTGGGCTCCTTGCAGGGAGCCTGCTTCTCCCTCTGCCTATGTCTCTGCCTCTTTCTCTGTGTCTCTCATGAATGAATAAACAAAATCTTAAAAAAAGAAAAGAAAAGAAAAAACAGCATGGCAAGTCCTCAAAAAATTAAACATGGAGGGAACCCTGGGTGGCGCAGCGGTTTGGCGCCTGCCTTTGGCCCAGGGCGTGATCCTGGAGACCCGGGATCAAATCCCACGTCGGGCTCCCGGTGCATGGAGCCTGCTTCTCCCTCTGCCTATGTCTCTGCCTCTCTCTCTCTCTCTCTCTCTCTGTGTGTGACTATCATAAATGAATAAAAATTAAAAAATATAAAAAAAAATAAACATGGAATTGGAATTACTATATGATCTAGCAATTCTACTTCTGGGTATAGACCTAAAAGAAGTGAAAGCAGGATCTTGAACAAATATTTGTATATCCGTGGTTATAGCAGGAACAAAAGGATGTAGTGTGGACAAAACATGGAAACAACTCAAATATCCATTGATAGATGAATGGATAAATAAGTTATGGTATATACATTCAAGGGAATGTTATTTAGCCTTAAAAAGGATTGTAATTCTGACGCGTGCTACAATATAGATTAACCTTGAGAACAATATGCTAAGTGAAATATACCAGTCAGAAAAGGACAAACACTTTATGATTTTACTCAGGTATCTAGTCAAATTCATAGATAGGAAGTAAGATGGAGGTAACAGGGACTGCAGGAAGCAGAGAGTGGAGAGTTAGTGTTTAATGGGTGCAGTGTTTCCGGTTGGAAAGATGAAAAAGTTCTGGAGATCAGTCGTGGTAATAATGGTCGCACGACAGTGTGACTTAATGTCATAGGATCACACACTTAACAAGGTTTAAAATGGTAAGTTTTATATATATTTTACATAATAGAAAAATCCTTTTCAGATTTCATAGTCTCCTTGCTGAGGAGTACAGCCTAGAGGTGTAGTCACACTCTTAAGACACTTAGAAGGTGAGTGAGAGTGGAAACTGGTATTCAGGCATTCTGCTTGCTGTCCTAAGCCTTCTGTGCATTGTTTCTGCAGGGTGTGTGTTCCATGGCTATGAGATGCATGTGTGCTTTCTCCTTGCCTCTTCTGCCATCTCCAGGCACACACTTATGATCTCAGGATTGTGGGATTGAGCCCTCGGTGGGCTCTCAGCACAAGAGTCTGCTTGGGATTCTCTTTCCCTCTCCTTCTGCCCCTTCCTCTGCTTGTGTACTCTCTCTCTCAAAATAAATAAATAAATAAAATATTAAGAAATAATTTATTCTCATTTTCATATGATATAAGCAAAATACCCCTTGGTCTTATTGGACCTGTTGGACACAGTATTTCTTCCTCAAAAATATTTATAGGTATAGTATAAAATATAACGGTATTTATATTTTCATTCTTTTAATTAAGTCCTTAATGAGTAAGCAATCATCTTCTATTTTATTTTAAAGATTTATTTATTTATGATAGACATAGAGAGAGAGAGAGAGAGAGAGAGGCAGAGACACAGGAGGAGGGAGAAGCAGGCTCCATGCCGGGAGCCCGATGTGGGACTTGATCCCGGGACTCCAGGATCGCACCCTGGGCCAAAGGCAGGCGCCAAACCACTGAGCCACCCAGGGATCCCCGCAATCATTATTTAAAAAAAAATCGTTTCAACTGTGAGGGACTAGAAAAGACCACTTTTCACATTAAATAGGTGATGGGTATTTTTTAAATTTATTTTTTATTGGTGTTCAATTTGCCAACATATAGAATAACACCCAGTGCTCATCCCATCAAGTGCCCCCTCAGTGCCCATCACCCAGTTACTCCCAGCCCCCGCCCACCTCCCCTTCCACCACCCCTAGTTCATTTCCCAGAGTTAGGAGTCTTTCATGTTCCGTCTCCCTTTCTGATATTTCCCACTCATTTTTTTTTCCCTTCCTCGGTGATGGGGATTAAGCAGTTTGCTTGTGATGAGTACCAGGTGATGTATGGAGGCGTTGAATCACTATATTGTACACCTGAAACAAATATTACACTGTACAGTAACTAACTGGAATTTGAATACAAACTTAAATACCACTTTCCAAAAAGTAATATGCACAATCCCACAGTCCCTCAGTCCACACTCCTTAATACTTCTGGCCCAGGAACTTGTGACTGTAAACTGACCTCATTTAGATATTGCCTGAAACAAGCTGAGAGGCAGTGCCCTCGACCCAGGGGCGGCAGTTAGGCAGAGGGTTTGGCTGGCTTGTTCATGTCCAGTCTGAACTCTTTGGGGTGATGTAATTATTCAGCAGAATATATCATAAATTCCCAGACATAATCATATTTTTAAAAAGCACCTTCTTCCTGACTAGAGTTGTTGGTAATTGTTTAAAATCTGGGAAGTACATAAAACTATGAATAGGAAAATTAAAAGTATCATCTCCTCAACTTGAGATAACTTTTTATAGTTAGGGTGTATTTCTTTCTATTCACATTCAATAGTTATCTTTCAAAGTAGAATTTTAATGAAAAATTCTACATACAAAATATATCTAACACATATCTAGGGTATAGAGTAATGACCACTACCCATCAGATATTCCAAAAAATTATATATCCTTAAAATCTCAAAAAATGCTTTTTATTATGGAAAGTGTCAAACGCATACATAGAAAAAACAGTGTAATGGGCCCTCATTGTACTTGGCTTCAACAATCATCTTACTTCATCTGTCCCCCAGGGTCATCCCTCACCCTCAGCCCACTGGGAATTTTGACCCAAACTTCAGGCAGCATACTGTCTCCCCTAGATATTTCAGCAAATATCCCTTGGTTCGACAAAACCATAATATATTATACCTAAAGATTAACAGTTAATCTTTAATATTCTCATGGTCAGTGTGTAATATTCTGTGATTATTTCAAGTTTTCCCTCACTTTATCTTTTAGAATCAGGATCCGGTTCTGGCCCAATATTGCTTTTAGGTAGTACATCTCTTTATGTACTTTCTAAAATGGAGCAGAACATACATGTGTCTGTGCTCTGTGTGTCAGTTTATATCTTGTGGTTATGTTCCATCTGTCATGAGCTCATCCCATGTTATTAGATAGTATTTGAAAATATATTCAGTGGCTGTTACCATTCTCCTTTTGTAGGACATGGGTGTGTCTAGTTTCTTTGTTAATGTAATATGTTACATTGACTATCCTTTCATGTAAATCTTTGTGGGTTCTTTCCTTTGAGTATCTCTCTTGCAGTAGAAGTTTAAAAGTGATGTTCTTATAAACTGTGTGTATGTATATATAGCCAGATTGATTTCCAGAAATATCATATCTATTTTCAATCCCACCAGCAATGCCTGGGAAGCATGCTCATATTTAAATGTAGTGGAAATATAAACATGTATACCCCAAATTCATTTCCACAGTTTTGACTTATCTCTTACAGTTCCATTCTAGTCGTCATGACTGAGAGCTCATTATCATAGATTGTTCTGTTCACATCAAAAGATCACACTGGTACAGGTATAAATATCTGACATCTACCTGTCATGAAAGCAGGAATCAACCACATTGGCTTCTCTGCCCTCAGGGTGCATCAGGGGCAGCCTCCATCTCTGGGAGAGAAAGCCCTGCAGTTATAGCAGGGAGAAAGTAGATGCTCTTTAAGGGCAGAAACTATGCCTTGGAAGTCTTTTAAAGTCTGTATTCACTAAGGACTGTGTACATGGTGGTTCTAATAAATACTTAATAGATAAGCAGAGTAAGGAAATGGAATACAACTATTGACTGAGCTTCCTGGAGGGAGTAGGATGAGAAAGGAGAATGTGTTAATATATACCACATTCATTTTCCCTTTGAAGCACAGAATTTCATTTTCTGAAGAAACAGTGAAACTTTATCACAGCAGTTAATGTATTATGGTCAACAGTGTGAGGGCTAACCTGGAAATTTTTATGTATTGTTTATGAACTATTTCTTTTAAAAAACACTGGAGTATAATTATGTAAACTGCACAAATCTTAAGGGTACAGTTTAATGAGTTTTGAGAAATAAATACACCTGTGTAGCTGACACCCTAGTAAAATAATTGATTATTGCCATAACCCTAAAGAGTTCCCTATGTCCTTTTTCATTTTGTCTTCCTCAAACAAGAATACCCATTCTTCTGATACCTATTTGCACAGAGTGAATTAATTTTGCCAATTCTTGAACTTCATATAAGTGGATTAATACAGTATGTATTTTCTTATGTCATCATGGTTTGAAGATTCATCACGATGTGTGTATCAATAGTACATTTCTTATGTTGCTGGATAGTGTTCCATTGTTTGAATACCATACTTTGCTTATTCATTCTTTGGTGATGAACATTTTGGTTGTTTCCAAATTTTTAAGTCTTTTAAAAACATAATGTTTTCATTTCTTTCCAGTAAATACCTTGGAGTAATAGTGTTGGTTAATGAAGTAGGTATATAATTAAATTTTAAGAAACTACTGAACATTTTCCCACTATAATTGTACCATTTTACATTCTCATTAGCAGTATATGAGGGTTTTTGATGTTCCGCATTCTTTTTTTTAAATTTTTTTAATTTTTTTATTATTTATTTATTTATTTACTTATTTTAATTTATTTTTTATTGGTGTTCAATTTACTAACATACAGAATAACCCCCAGTGCCCGTCACCCATTCACTCCCACCCCCCACCCTCCTCCCCTTCTACCACCCCTAGTTCGTTTCCCAGAGTTAGGAGTCTTTACGTTCTGTCTCCCTTTCTGATATTTCCCACACATTTCTTCTCCCTTCTCTTATATTCCCTTTCACTATTATTTATATTCCCCAAATGAATGAGAACATATAATGTTTGTCCTTCTCCAACTGACTTACTTCACTCAGCATAATACCCTCCAGTTCCATCCACGTTGAAGCAAATGGTGGGTATTTGTCATTTCTAATAGCTGAGTAATATTCCATTGTATACATAAACTACATCTTTCGTTGGACACCGAGGCTCCTTCCACAGTTTGGCTATCGTGGCCATTGCTGCCATAAACATCGGGGTGCAGGTGTCCCGGCGTTTCATTGCATCTGTATCTTTGGGGTAAATCCCCAACAGTGCAATTGCTGGGTCGTAGGGCAGGTATATTTTTAACTGTTTGAGGAACCTCCACACAGTTTTCCAGAGTGGCTGCACCAGTTCACATTCCCACCAACAGTGTATGAGGGTTCCCTTTTCTCCGCATCCTCTCCAACATTTGTTGTTTCCTGCCTTGTTAATTTTCCCCATTCTCACTGGTGTGAGGTGGTATCTCATTGTGGTTTTGATTTGTAATTTTTATTTATTTATGATAGTCACACAGAGAGAGAGAGAGAGAGGCAGAGACACAGGCAGAGGGAGAAGCAGGCTCCATGCACCGGGAGCCCGATGTGGGATTCGATTCCTGGGTCTCTAGGATCGCACCCTGGGCCAAAGGCAGGCGCCTAACCGCTGCGCCACCCAGGGATCCCGATGTTCCGCATTCTTTTCAACATTTTGTATTGTCACCTGTTTAATTTTAGCCTTTCTGATGAGTGTATAGTGGTATCTCATGACTTTCATTTGCATTTCCCTGACACTGTATGATATCAAATATCTTTTTTAAAAAAACTTATTTATTTTGGAGAGAGAGCGCACAAACGGGAGGGGAGAGGGACAGAGAATCCCAAGCACATTCCATGCTGAGCATGGAGCCTGATAGGGGGCTTAATCCCACAACTCTGAGATGATGACCTGAGCTGAAAACAAGAGTTGGGTGCTTAACCAACTGTACCACCCAGGTGCCCCAATATTGAGTATCTTTGTGATCTATTCTGGAGAATGTTTCATGTGTGCACTTGAAAAGAATGTGTATCCTACTGTTTATATATATATATTTTTTTTTTCATGATGGTTTTATCTGTTAAAACCAAACCTTCCAGTATTCAAATAACTTTTTCCATAATTTTCTGTTTAGATGGTCTGTCTGTTGATGTGAATGTATTATTATCCTTTAGTTCCTTTATGTTTATTATTAACTGTTTTATGTATTTGAGTGCTGACATGCGAGGTGCTTAAATATTTACAATTGTACATTCTTGTTGGATTATATTCTTTATCGTTATATAGTGGCCTTCTTTGTCTCTTGTTACAGCTTTTGTCTTAAAGTCTATTTCATCTATTTGTTTTAAAGTATATTTTGCCCAATATAAGCATTCTTTGCACACTTTCTTTTGATATCCATCCCCTCACTTTCAATCTGAAGGTGTCTTTAGATCTGAAATGAGTCTCTCTCCCATATAGATGGGTTTTGGTTTTTTAAAATCCATTATATCACCCTATGTCTTTTTTTTTTTTTTACCCTATGTCTTTTTTTTTTTTTTTTTTTTTTTTTTTTTTTTTAATTTATTTACGATAGTCACAGAGAGAGAGAGAGAGGCAGAGACACAGGCAGAGGGAGAAGCAGGCTCCATGCACCGGGAGCCTGATGTGGGATTCGATCCGGGGTCTCCAGGATCGTGCCCTGGGCCAAAGGCAGGCGCCAAACCGCTGCGCCACCCAGGGATCCCTACCCTATGTCTTTTGATAGAAGCATTTAATTCATTTACATTCAAGGTAATTATTGATATATATGTATTTATTGTTATTTTATTTGTTTTGGGGTTGTTTCTGAAGATTTTCTCTGATCCCTTTTTTCTATTTCAAGGTTTGCTGATTTTTCTTTAATGATATACTTTCTTTCTCTTTATTTTTTGCATGTTTAGTAATGTCTTTTGATATATGGTTACCTTTAGGTTTGTATATAATTTCTTGCGCTTAGAGCAATGTTTATTAAATTGATAGTTGTTTAAATTTGAACCCATTCTTTACTCTTCTCTCCATGTTTAGCTATATGTTATTATATTTTATGTCTTTTTTTGTGAGTTCCTTGAGTTTTTACAAAACATTCATTTTAACTGCTTTAGGGTGTTCTACTTTTACACCGTCACTTTTTATTTCTCCTTTCCACCTAAAAAAGTCTTCTTTAATACTTCTTGCAGGGCAGGTTTAATGATCACAAACTCTTAGTTTTTGTTTATATGGGAAACTCTTTAGCTCTCCTCTATTGTGAATGATAGCCTTGCTAGATAGAATATTCTTGATTGCAGATTTTTCCCTATTCATTACTTTGAATACGTTATGCCACTCCCTTCTAGCTTGCAAAGTTTCTGCTGAAAATCTCCTGCCAGCTTTATGGGTTTCCCATGTAAGTTACTGTCTTTTGTTTTACACTTAAAATTTTTTTCTTTTTCACTATATTTTGTCAATATAAGTATAAGATGTCTTGATATGGATCTGCTTTTGTTGATTTTGTAAGGGTTTCTCTGCCTCTTGGATCTGGATATCTGTTTCCTTCCCAGAGTAGGTAGTTTTCAGCTATTATTTCTTCAATTCCATTTTCTGCTCCCTTTTTTTTCCTATTCTTCTAGGACTGATGTAATACAAATGTTCTTATGTTAGATGGAGTCACTGAATTCCCTAAGTCTATTCTTATTTTGCATAATTTTTTTTCAGCTTGATTACTTTCCATTATTCTGTCTTCTAGGTCACTAATTCATTCCTCTGCTCCTTCTAGCATGCTGTTCATTCTGTTAAGCTTGTTTCTTGTTTTGTTTATTGATCCCTTGTCTATGGCCATACCACCCTGAACGCGCCCGATCTCGTCTGTTTATTGATCCCTTTATCTCTGCTATGTTGCCTTTTTTAAAATTTATTTTTTAATTCAAGTTTTGTTAGTTAACATATAGTGCAATATTGAGTTCTGGAGTAGAATTAAGTGATTCATCACTTACATAAATACCCATTGCTCATCACAACAAGTGCCATCTTTAATACCCATCACCCATTTAGCTGATCGTACCCCTCCCTCCCTCCATCAGTTCTCAGTTTGGTCTCTGTCATTAAGGGTCATTTATGGCTTCTTTTTCTCTCTTCTTTATTTTTTCCCCCCTTCCCATATGTTCATCTGTTTATTTCTTAAATTCCACATATGCATGAGATCATATGGTATTTGTCTTTCTCTAACTGACTTATTTCACATTCTTCTATGTCATTACTTATTTTTGTGTTAAGGGTCTCAGTCATGTCTTTCACTCTTTGCTCAAGTCCAGTGAGTATCCTTATGATCATTATTTTAAATTCTCTATCAGGCTAGTCCCTTATATCTGTTTTGCTTAAATCTCTGGCCATGACTTGTCCTGTTCTTTCCCTTGGGATAAATTTCTCTGTCCTCTCATTTTGTCTGAGTCTCTGTGCATCTAATGGCCTTGTGAAGACCACAACATGTAGTACCCTACAGTGTGATGTCCTCTGTTGCCCAATGTCTGGCACTTCCAGGAGTATCTCCAGTGTGTGCTGCATATGTTCCGCTTTATGCCCTAGCTGTTTTATCATTCAGGCCAGTCATCTGCAGAGGCTGTGGGCAGTGTTGAGTCCCTGGCCTGAATGTGGACATTTTCACTAGGTGTGTTCTAGTCTGTTTATAAAATGAGATCTGTCACCACCACTACCTAAACTGAGGCTCTGCAAAACCTCTCAGATCGAGGAGGCATAGTGTGAGTAGGGTTTTGGGCTGGTCTTCTGAAGGTGGCCTGCCGCACTGGGACTGAGGTAAGGGTGACTGAGAGGAGTGGTTCCACTGCAGTGGGACGGGGCGGGGGGGGGGGGGTGGGCTTGGTGCCAGCAAGTTAGTTTTAGCACTGTGCTGGTTCCCGCAGGTGGCCCTGTGCTTATAAGAGGCAGGGGAGGGAAGTAGCACCAGCAGTTCCTTTTTTCTTGGAGGGTTCTCTTTGTGAACACTGTCTTTCTAGGATGAGTTCTGAAAGGAGTAAGTAACCTTCCCCACTGTGTGCCCTAGGTGCTTTTCGGATTGCTTGTTTCCACATTGTATGTCTATGGGTTGTTGCCTGCCTTCTCTCTAAGACCAGCAGGATGCTCTCCAGTCTCTATCTCAGCCAAGGATGCTGGCTTTTAAAACTCCAGGTTTTAAGCTGGGCTGATTGCTGGAACTCAATAACATTGGCCTCTCTCTCTTTCCAAGCCAGTTGCTGTGGGGATTTGTTTTCCCTGCAGGATCCCCAATATGCTAGCCCGTCTCTCAGCCTTCTCTGCGACTACAGCTCCCTCCATAACACAATGGCCACAGTCTCTCTGTCAAAACATATCTCTGCACTTCCTACCATCTGTGATGTGGCATCTTCTCTACGTTTAGTTGTGGAGTTTGTTCTGCTAGTCTTCAGGTCGATTTCCGGAGGTATTTAGAATGATGTGATAGTTATCTAGTTGTAGTTGTGGGATGAGGGGAAGCTAGGGTCATACTCTACCACCATCTTCCAACCTGCATAACTTTATTTTGTTTCTTTTATGTCATTTGTGCTTTTTGATTTGATTTCTGCCTATGAAATCTTTGTTTCTACTCAGGTCATGGTGGCATCCTTCTGTGTTTTCCTCTAGTAGTTTATAGCTTTAGCTTTACCTACAGGCCTGTAAACTATCTTGAGTTAACTTTTGCATATAGCTGAGGCATGAATCAAGGTTAGTATTTTCCCTATCATTATCCAGTTGATGTAGCACCATTTATTAAAGAGACTTCTCCACTGAATTATACTGCTGTTCCGGTCCATGATTTGACGGTACACGTGTGGGTATATTTTTTAACTTTGTTCTGTTACATTGTATATGTCTATGCTTATGCCAGTACCATACTGTCTTGATTATGTAGTTTTATAATAAATCTTAAAGTGAGATAGTGGGAGTCCTACAGCTTTGTTCCTCTTTTTCAAGACTGCCAAACTATTTCTTTAGGAAAATAAGTCTACATATTTAATAATTGATGTACAAAATGACTTAAAGTATTAAATCCACATATAAGTCAATGAACGCTAGTGCTCAAATTGATTCTACTTAATACCCTCATCTAGCTATGTTGGTATTTGGAAAGAAAATTTCTTTATTCCTAGCCCTTTTTAAAGAACCCTATGAAAACTGTGGCATCTTTTTACACAGTTTTAAAGTCAAGGCATTACTTAATTAGTAAAGGACATAGTGATGGACTCTAGCTTTGCTGTTTGCAGCAACTTCTATTGTTACTATAGGAGCACACATAAATGGAAGCAATTTTTCTGTGGTATAATCCAGAAAGTAAATAAACTAGATGGCTATCTGTATTTTTGTGCTAGAAAGTCATATTTTAAGGATGTTTGTGATGCACTTATATAACTAAAAATGAAATGTTTTAAAAGCCACAAGTCCATAGTTGGACAGTATCCCTGCCAACTGATGTTCTCATCCTGACAAGTCTCTTTTGTATTTGCACAACATTTCTTTGTTTTATAGTCCAACTGTTATAAACAGGCATTCAGCCTCCCAGTTAGCACCCAAGTTTTCCAGTGTGAGACAAAACCCCCTGCAATTTAGCTCTTGGTATCTCCACCTAGGAGTGGAGGAGAGGACAGATGAGTTTAGGCAAACAAACAGAAAATCCTCCATATTCTATTCTATAATTTTGTGGCTCTCTGTTCTTGCTGAGCCCAGAGGGCTTGAAGTATCGTGGCCATCAGCTGGGAAATGGAGTGTGGGTAGAGGTTTGAATGAGTGCCTCCTGAGGTTATCAGGTGAGTGACTTTAGGATCAGGTGAGTGACTTTAGGATCTTTAGGTACAGTGATGTTTGAAGATGAAACCTGAAGAAACCAACTGGTTTTAGAACATAGAGAAAAATATCTATTTATGATAGAGATTGAAGGCTGTTATGGAATGCAAACACTGAGGAACTCATGGCTACAGAAGGAGGAAGGAACCTGAGGCAGCCAGCTCAATGAGGAAGCTGTGCACAGGTGGATGGGTAAGCAGAGCCATGGACCTCCTTCAGGGCAGAGCACAAGGGATGCTCCTGGTTTGAGGCCTTTGGAGACCATCTGGAGGAGCTTCACCTTGATTTGTAGCAGGATGGGTATCCAGATAGAAAATCTGATTTATTAAGTGTCCATGGAAGCAGAAAAATTTTGCTTAATATTGGCTTTAAACGTGAGTGTGCTCTAAACAGCTTTTGGATTTCATCAAATACAGGCTCCTCCTAGAGCATATGAATGAGAGGGACTGAGAGATTTGGAGCTCCTTTGACAAAAGCGTGACCAAAATTTTTTCATTTCGCCATCCTTTGGTACCAGCTTTCTCCCCATTTTAGTAACACATTTTTTTTTTTCAAACTTCCAAATACATGTGCTACATGGTGGTCAATGGTGCTGGGAAATGTAGCAGTGAAAGAGGAGAGCCCATGGGTTTTCATTGCATTGGCCACGGGCATCCTTAGACCAGTTTTCACTTCATGAGGGTCACTCACATTCCAGCAACTGGTATGATGGCTATCCCTGACTCCATAAGCACTGATGACCAAACTATATTCATTAGAATAAAAAAAGTTGGTGTTCCCTGCCCCCAGCATTCTGTTTTCTCCACTACGAAAGATTGTGATTCCTTGATTTTAAAGTCTCTAAAATCTTTCTACATCATAGATAAATTTTAAAACGTTGAGTGGATTATTATGTGCATCTGCCATAAAAATGAGCTTCAAAATGTTGTAGAATGACATACATTTACAATTATTTAAATTAATGGATAAGAATATTTACTTATACACAAAAGAGAACTGAAGTGATTATACTAATATGAAAAACGTAGATTTTTAAGACAAAAATATATTAAAAACAAAAAACATGTTATAACAGTGAAATGTTCCATCTATCAGGATGATGTAACAATTATAAATCAATATGTACCTAACAACAGAGTCTCAAAATACATTGAGCAAAACTAACATAATAAAGAAAGAAATAGGGACACCTGGGTGGCTCAGCGGTTGGGTGTCTGCCTTTGGCTCAGGGCATGATCCCAGGTCAGGGGATCAAGTCCTGCAATGGCCTCCCCTCAGGGAATCTGCTTCTCCCTCTGCCTATGTCTCTGTCTCTCTCTCTCTCTATGTGTCTCATGAATAAACAAAATCTTTTAAAAAATTAAAAAAGAAAAAGAAAAATAGGAAAACAATAGTAGTTGGAGACTTCAGTATCCTAGGTTCAAAAATTTATTTTAAAAGATTTTTGTAGAAAAGCTAAGCAGAAGATCACCCAGGATTAGAAGACTTGAATGATATTATACCAACTTCTGTTTAATATTTTAATTATTACAGTTGGATTTATATATGCCACTTAGTCTGTTGTATTTGTCTCATGTATTTTCTGTTTATATACTCATTTATCATTTTATTTGCATAAAGTGAAAATTTCTATTGTAAGTTAATTCCTATAGTAATTTTGTACTATATATATTTTTATTGAACTATTTTATTGAAAATGGTATTCAACATTATATTAGTTTCAGTATAGTGATTACATGACAAAATGGTCATCATGAGAAGTCTAGTTACCGTGTGTCACCACACAAAGTTATTAAAGTATAAATGATTATATTCCCCGTTATTCTTTATATTCCTTTATTTTATAACCAGAAGTTTGTACTTCTCAATCCTCTTCACCTGTTTTGCCCATCCCTCCATACTTCTCCCTTCTGGCAACAGTTTGTTCTTTCCTTTTGTAAGTCTGCTCTATTTTGTTTTCTTTTATTTATTTTGTTTTTTAGATTCCATGTAAGTGAGATCACACTGTATTTGTCTTTCTTTGTCCAACTTACCTTATTTGGCATAATACCCTCTGGTCCATCCATGTTGTCACAAATGACAAGATTTCATTCTTATGACTGAGTAAGATTCCACTGTGTGTGTGTGTATCTATGTCTGTATCTACCCCCCACCCCCTTCTTCATCCATTCATCTGAAAATGGGGACTTTAGGTGTTTCCATAATATGGAAATTCCATATGGGAAATAATGCTGCAGTAAACATGAGTGTATATAGCTTTTGAAATGAATATCTTTGTTTTCTTTACGTATATACATAGCAGTGGAGTTATTGAGTCATATGGTAGATCTGTTTTTAACTTTTTGGGGAAACATCATAAAATTTTTCCTAGTGGTTGCATCAATTTACATTCTCACCAACAGTGCATGAGGATTCCCTTTATCTATATCTTTACTGACACTTGTTATTTCTGCTCTTTTTGACTATAGCTATTATAGCAAATGTGAGATGATACCTCACTGTGGTTTAGATTTGCATTTCCCTGATGATTGATATTGAACATCTTTTCATGTGTCTGTTGGCCAGCTGTATGTTGCCTTTAGAGAAATATCCATATCCTCTGTGCATTTTAAAATCAGATTATTTGGGGTTGTTTTGGTGTTGGGTTGTATGAGTTCTTTATATATATATATATTTATTTTTTTCGATTTTATTTATTTATTCATGAGAGACACAGAGAGAGAGCGAGAGAGGCAGAGACACAGGCAGAGGGAGAAGCAGGCTCCATGCAGGGAGCCTGATGTGGGATTCAATCCTGGGACTCCAGGATCAAGCCCTAGGCTGAAGGCAGGCGCTAAACCACTGAGCCACTCAGGGATCCCTTTATATATTTTAGATAGTAATAATCCCTTATCAGGTATGTCACTTGCAAATTTCTTTCCCCATTCATCATGTTGCCTTTTTGTATTGTTGATTACTTCCTTTGCTGTGCAAAGGATTTTTAGTTTGATATCATAGTTTCAATACTTTATTTTTGCTTTTGTTTCCCTTACCTGAAGAGATATATCCAGAAAAATGTTGTGGAATCTGATGTCCAAAAAATTACTGCATATGTTTTCTTTTAGGAGTTTTATGGTTTCAGGTCTTACAGTAGGCCTTTAACCCATTTTGAGTTAACTTTTGTAAATGGTGTAAGAAAGTGGTCTAGTTACATTGTTTTGCATGTAGCTGACCAGTTCTCTAACACCATTTATTGAAGAGACTTTTTTCCTTATTGTATACTCTTGTCTCTTTTGTTGTAGATTGACCATGTAAACATCAGTATAACTTGCTCTCTATTCTATTTTTTAAATTTGTGTGTGTGTGTCAGTGTGCCTGCACATCAGTACTATACTGTTTTGATTACTATAGCTTTGTAGTATAGTTTAAAATAAAAAAGCATGACATTTCCAGTTTTGTTCTTTCTCAAGAATACTTTGGCTATTTGGGGTCTTTTGTGGTTCCATACAAATTTTAATATTTTTTGTACTGTATCTGTGAAAAATGCCACTGATATTTTTGATAAAGATTATTGAATCTATAGTTTGCTTTGAGTATGTACATTTTAACAATATTAATTCTTTTAATCCATGAACAGGGTATATCTTTTCATTTGCATGTGTCATCTTTAATTTCTTTCATCAATGTCTGATAGATTTATTCTTAGATATTTTATTCTTTATGATGCTATTGTAAATGGGATTATTTCCTTAATTTCTCTTTCTGGTAGTTCATTATTGGTGTACAGAAACACAACAGAGAGAGAAGTTAAGATGTTGGAGGAGTAGGGGGACCCTAAGGGTATCTCCTCCCTTGGATACAACTTGATAGTTATCAAATCTTTCTGAACATCCAATAAACCAATTAGAGATCTGAGAAAACAAATGCTGCAAATCTACTAGTAGAAAAGCAACCAACGTTTGGAAGATAGGAGGTGTGGAGACTTGAATCCAGTGTGATATAGCTGAGGATATGGTGGTGGGGAGGGAACCTGCTTAAGGAGGCTACTACGAGTATTTTAAACAGCAGAGTGCAAAATCAGTACTTTTAGAAGTCTGCTACAGTGGGGCATGTACCTGGCTTAGAAGTGCTCAGGAGGTGAGTGGTGTGGAATCCCAGGTGTGACAATGTGGTCTCAGGATGCCATAGGTCACAGGAAGAACTGGTAGTGCCTGAGTGCGAAGAATTCCCAGACCTAGGAGCTTGGAAGCCACCTGGGAACAGTGTAAGTCACTTGGGTGGTTCAGCGGTTGAGCATCTGCTTTCAGCCGAGGGCATGATCCTGGAGTCCTGGGATGGAGTCCCACATCGGGCTCCCTGCATGGAGCTTGCTTCTCTCTCTGCCTGTGTCTCTGCTTCTCTCTCTCTCTCTGTGTCTCTCATGAATAAATTAATAAAATATTAAAAAAAAAAAAAAGAACAGTAAGTCTATGTGTCAGCTCTATGCTCTGTGTTGGCATAAACTGCAAACTGTGGTGTCGTCCTGTGACTGTTTTCTGGGAGGAGTCCAACAAAAGGCAGAAGGGTGGTGAGCAACTCCCTGCCCCCCCCTACTGCCCCAAGAGGAACAGGGCAGGGCCACGCTATGGGAGTCCCTAAAATTTGAAGTTTTGAAACTCAGTAGCATACCTGAGATAAAAACGCTCGATCAAGGAAAATAAGGCGAATCTTTGTTTACCCTTAAGATCACTTCAAAATATGTCATCATTTTTTTTGAATTTTATTTATTTATTTATGAGAGACACAGAGAGGCAGAGACATAGGAAGAAGGAGAAGCAGGCTTCCTGCGTGGAGCAAGATGGGGAACTTGATCCCAGGACCCCAGGATCACAACCTGAGCTGAAGGCAGATGCTCAACCACTAAGTTGCTCAGGTGCCCCAAAATATGTCAGCATTTGACAATCTTATATGACCCACTCCAAACTTTTCCTTTGTGATGGGGTTGGGTGGGAAATGGAGCTGGAATACTTTGATGCAAATCCTAGAATTCTGTATTTCTCTAATAATCAAGTTGGGAGCTAGAAGATTCATCTCTATAAATAATTATTCAAGGATATAAAAGAAAAAAAAAACAAAAACGCTCGATCACAAAGATGGGTGAGTACAGAGTTCTGATGGCAACTGGGCAGACAGAGTGATTGATTGCTTTTCTTTGAGGGCTCACTGAAGACTGTGTTTTGGGGGTGAATTTTCAGCTCCAGGACTAGAGGGCACAGCCATTTTCATCCCCCTCATCAGTGCTGAAAGCCTTCGGGGAGCAAAGTTGCACCACCTAGTGGAGTGTGTAGCCACTTACAGCAAGCTCTGCCTCCCTGTGCCCAGGAAAAGCATTTTCATCACAGGGTAAATCCACCAGAGAAACAGTGCCACAGACCCTTCCCCTAGAAAATCAGCACAGACAGTTTGCTCTTACCAAATTTACTGATCTTAGAGCACTGAAGACCTTCAGCTCTCGGGGAAAACAGTATATAGCATTCTTTGTATTTTTATTCTTTAGTGTTTTAGTATTTTTTCATTTATTTTCTCAATTTTTTATTCCTTTTTACTTTTTATGTATACTATACATATTCTTTAATTTGTTTTCTTTCACTGTATTTTCATATATGTGTGTGTATATGTGATATATTATATATACACACATATATGTTTTTCTCTTTCTTATTTTGGGATCTAGTTTCTTTTAACAAGCAGACCAAAACACACCCAGAATATAGGGTATTTTTGTTGTTGTTGTTGTTGTTGTTGTTGTTGTTGTTTTTGTTCATTTTCTTCCTTTTCTGGAAAATGAGGAGACAGAGCTCATCCCAAAAGAAGGAACAGAAGGCAGTACTCACTGTCAGGGATTTAACCAATAATAGATATTAATAAGATGTCTGAACTAGAATTTAAAACGGTGACTATAAAGATACTAACTGGGCATAAAAAAGCATAGAGGATACTGGAGAATCCCTTACTGTAGAGATAAGAGATGAAGATGGACACTATATCATACTAAAGAGGTCTATCCATTAGAAGACCTCACAATTGTAAATATTTATGTCCCTAACTTGGAAGTAGCCAAATACCCAAATCAAATAATAACAAACTTAAACTCATTGATGATAATATAGTAATGGTAGGGAACTTTAATACCCCACTAACAGCAATGGACATATCATCTAAGCAGATCAACAGGGAAACAAGGGCTTTGAATGACACACTGGACCTGATGGACTTCACAGATATATTCAAAGCATTTCATCCTAAAGCAGCAGAATACACATTCTTCTTGAGCACACATGGAACATTCCCCAGAATAGATCACATACTAGCTCACAAATCAGGTCTCAACTGGTACAGAAAGATTGAGATCATATCATGCATATTTTCAGACCACAATACTATGAAACTTGAAGTCAACCACAAGAAGAAATTTGAAAGGGTCCCAAATACTTGGAGGTTAAAGAACATCTACCAAAGAATGAATGGGCCAAGCAGGAAATTAAAGAACTTAAAAAATACATGGGAAAAAAAATACATGGAAACAAATGAAAATGAAAACACAACAGTTCAAAAGCTTTGGGGTGCAGCAAAAGCGGTCCTAAGAGGGAAGTGTATAGCAATACAGGCTTTCCTCAAGTAACAAGAAGTCTCAAATATGTAACCTAACCTATCTAAAGGAGCTGGAAAAAAAAAAAAAAGCAAATAAAACCTAAATCTAGCAGGAGAAGGGAAATAATAAAGATTAGAGCAGAAATCATGGGGTGCCTGGGTGGCTCAATCAGTTAAGTGTCTGCCTTTGTCTCATGTCATGATCCTAGAGTCCGGGGATCAAGCCCCAAGTCAGGCTTCCTGCTCAGCAGGGAGCCTGCTTCTCCCTCTCCCTCTGTCTGCTGCTCCCCCTGCTTGTACAATCTCTCTCTCAAATAAATAAATTTTAAAAAATTAGAGCAGAAATCAGTGATATAAAAATTAGAAAAACAGTAGAACACATCAACAAAGCTGATTCTTTGGAAGATTTAATAATATTGATAAACCCCTAGCCAGACTTATCAAAAAGAAAAGAGAAAGGACCCAAATAAATAAAATCATGAATGAAAGAGGAGAGATCACAGCCAACACCAAAGAAATGCGATTATAAGAGAATATTATGAGCAGTTATATGCTAACAAATTAGGCAATCTGGAAGAAATGAATGCATTCCTAGAAATATACGAATTACCAAAACTGAAACAGGAAGAAATAGAAAACCTAAACAGACTCATAATCAGTAAAGAAATTAAAGCAGTAATCAAAAACCTCCCAACAAACAGGAGTTGAGGGCCAGATGGCCTCCCAGTGGAATTTTACCAAACATTTAAAGACATAAAATCTATTTTCTGAAACTATTCCAGAAAATAGAAATGGAGGGAAAACTTCAAACTCATTCTATAAGGTCAGCATTACTTTGATTCCCAAACCAGACAAAGGCCCCATTAAAAAGGAGAATTGTAGACTAATATCCTTGATGAACATGGATGCAAAAATTCTCACCAAGATACTAGCTAATAGGATCCAATAGTATATTAAAAGGATTATTCACCACGACTGTGTGGAAATTATTTCTGGGCTGCAGTGGTGGTTCAGCATCTGCAAATCATTCAGTGTGATACTTCATATTAATAAAAGGATAAGAATCATATGATCCTGTCAAAGATGCAGAAAAAGCATTTGACAAAATACAGCATTCTTGTTGATAAAAACCATATGCTATGTAAGGATAGTGGGAGCATACCTCAATATCATAAAAACCATTACAAAAGACCCACAGTGAATATCATCCTCAATGGGGAAAAACAGAGCTTTTCCCATAAGATCAAGTACACAACACAGATGTCTGCTCGCACCACTGCGGCTAACTACAGCACTGGAAGTCCTACCTCAGCAATCAGACAACAGAAGGAAATAAAAAGCATCCAAATCAGCAAAGAACTCAAACTTTCACTCTTCACAGACGATATGATATTCTATGTAGAAACCCCAAAAGACTCCACCCAGAAATTGCTAGAACTGATTCAGGAATTCAACAAAGTGGCAGGATATAAAATCAGTACACAGAAATTAGTTGCATTTCTGTACACTAACAGAAGCATGACAAAGAGAAATTAAGGAATCATTCCCATTTGGAATTGCATCAAAACCAAAGAGATACCTAGGAATAAACCTAACCAAAGAGGTAAAGGATCTGTCCTTTGGAAACTATAGAATGCTTGTGAAAGAAATTGAGGAAGACACAAAAAGTGGCAAAAACATTCCATACTCATGGATTGGAAGAGCAAATATTATCAAAATGTCTGTGGTATCTAAAAGCAATCCACACATACAAAGCATTCCCTTAAAATACCATCAGCATTTTTCACAGAGCTGGAGCAAACAATCCTAAAATTTGTGTGAAATGAGAAAAAAAAACCAACTAGCCAAAGGAATGTTGAAAATGAAAACCGAAACTGGATGGAGGCATCACAATCTGAACTTTAAGCTGTATTACAAAGCTGTGATCATAAAGACAGTGTGGTACTGGCACAAAAACAGACACATTGATCAATGGAACAGAAGAGAGAACCCAGAAAAGGACCCTCAATGCTATGGTCATCTAATCTTTGACAAAGCAGGAAAGAATATCCACTGGAAAAAGGACAGTTTCTTCAACAAATGGTGTTGGGAAAATTGGACAGCCATGAGCAGAAAAATGAAGCTGGCCCATTCTCCTACACCACACACACAAACTCAAAATGGGCGAAAGACCTAAATGTGAGACAGAAATCCACCAGAATCCTAGAGGAGAACACAGGCAGCAACTTCTGTGACCTCAGCCACAGTAACTTCTTGCTAGACAGGTCTCCAAAGGCAAGGGAAACAAAAGCCCTCCTTAATGTTCGTTTCCCAGAGTTAGGAGTGTCTCATGATTTGTCTTCCTCTCTAATTTTTCCCCACTCAGTCCCCGCCCCCTTCTCTTAGGATCCCTTTCACTATTAGAATTAGGTACTTTAGTTTGAACTGAAGAAACCTGTCAGATGAGCATTTTGACATATCTGAAATTGTGTAACTATGTGTTTCAGAGTTCGGGAGACCATCTTGCTGCAGGTTCCTGTCATACAGGCAGGAAGAGGAACCCATGTGATGGGAAGGCCTGGGCACCTGTTCATGTTTCTGCCTGACTGCATGGGGATATATTAGGGTAACCTAACAATACAAGAGACTGTGTAAAATGTCAAATCACTGAGTGAGTGAAAAGGTCTTCTGCCCAAATGGTTGAAAAAAGAGCTAAATCATAAATTCTAAGTTTTTTTTTTTCAAAGGTTTTATTTATTCATGAGCGACAGAGAGAGAGGGAGAGACACAGGCAGAGGGAGAAGCAGGCTCCATGCAGGGAGCCCGACGTGGGACTCCATCCCGGGTCTCCAGGATCACGCCCTGGGCCGAAGGCAGCACTAAACCGCTGGGCCACCCGGGGCTGCCCCTATAAATTCTAAATTATGAAAATTGAGTAACCTGTTTAAGCATCAAGTCATTGAACCCTATGCTCATAAAATTATCATATAAATGGGTTGCAGTAAATGCATGAGAGAACTGGACTTCAACATAAACTACATGCCAAAGAATATGTGTGACTCTGGGTGGCATCATGAGCCAAAAAATCATTTTTTATAAAGGTTTTACTTGTTTGGGTCAGTTTGTGTTCGTTGCAAAAAAAAAAAAAAAATCTGAATTTGCCACTTTTAGTGGTTACTCATGTTGCTATTTATAGAATAACTTAAAGAGTAAATAAGCAGTATGGCATTCATTGTTTTTAGTTTTATTTTCATGTAAAAACTGCTTTTTTGAAAAGATTTTATTTATTTATTCATAGAGACACAGAGAGACATAAGCAGAGAGAGAAGCAGGCTTCCTACAGGGAACCTGATGTGGGACTCGATCTGATCCAGGGACTCCAGGATCATGCCCTGGGCGGAAGGCAGACGCTCAACCACTGAGCCACCCAGGGGTCCCTAAAAACTCCTTTTTAAGTATGTAGTTTGTAAACCTCTTGCTTTATACTTTTCTCACATTTTTATCTCTTTCATAGGTACCTCCTATTTAACAGACATTGTGTGGTGGGCAGGCACAATTGCAAGTAAGTACCTGGTGTGGTGAAGAGTGTGTTTTCTTTCTTAAGATCAGTCATTCTTCTGGTTGGACTGGAGCGGGTGGAATGAGTGCAGCTCCAATCTTTGGGCTGAAGACCAATGTGGGAGGCATTGGAGGGAGGGAGGAGGTAGAGTTCCTGCTGCCTGCAATTAGTTCTGAATTTAGGCCAGGTCTGACTGTCTGGGCCCAAAGAAACTAAAACAGCTTCTGCTTACTCACCTGTAGTCAGGCTGTTGACATTTGGTGAAATTTCATGTTTTGTTGAACATAATTGGTTTTACAAAGGAGAGTTTCTTCACTTAGCCTTGAGTACAGGATCATGTAATAGCATATAAAAGAGGTCACACACAGAGGTTTATGTGCTATCATATAAAAATAATAAGATTGGAGTTTAGAGCCCTACATATATAAAGAAAAATTGTGTTAGAAAATTCATAAATATCATGAGGTTTATTTGTCACACATTGTCTTTTAGGCAAGGTGTTGTCTAGCAGATGATGTTTCCTTTTATTGAGGAGCTCATCTTAAAGCTCTGTCTTGATACAGTCCCAGTGCAGTCCTGTGCGGGCAGTAGTTTTTCCACTTGGTGTGCCAGCAGCATGTCACTGTGACCTAGTACTCTATACTGGAGTAGATTCCAGGCCATTGAAAGGACACAGGAGATTCTACATGACTAGTCTTAAAACAAGAATGTGTTACGGAAAGAGTGGAAATATACTTTGTTGCATCCACTGTCAATCACTGCCATTTAGTTTTGGAATTTCCACAGAGGGCTGAAACTACTTCTGAATGATTGGGTCCGTGATGCTGTAGGGCCTACTTTCCTCTGCTTTCAGGACCCTTAATTATGCAAACATTGCCCCACATTTGCATCCTTACAAGAAATGAATAGAAGAGCCCTTTCAGAGCAGAGCCTTGCCAAATTAAACTCTGTGATGATTGCTAAAAGTGAGCTGTAATTGCAAGTGATATCCTGTGATTCTCTTGACAGTGGCTGTTGGCCAGATTGGAAACTTCCTGGCTTACACAGCGGTCCCCACAGTCCTGGTGACTCCACTGGGTGCCCTTGGAGTGCCATTTGGGTGAGAACTGGGATTCTGTGTTTTGATTTTTAATGTGCAGTTTAGATTTTAAAAAACTTTTCATTTTAAGTATTTTTGTTCAAATAATAAAAGCAAAATTGTAACTGAAGCTAGGTCTTCAGTATTCTACTCTGTGGTTTAATTTTATCCCTTCGAAATGATTTTTGTGAATTATTACCCTTCTCTTAGAACTTTGTTTTAGTATATTTCAGACCCTAACTTATGCATGGACATGAGTGAATGTGATTCTGTTGTTCTCCTGTCTTTATCCTGAAAGACTTCTAGAAACTAAGGTGTTCCTGGTACCTTAGCAAGTGATTCTGAGAAATCACTAAGCAAAACTAGTCAGTTGGTGTTTTATTTGTATGCCTAGCATCCCCTACCAAACACTGAACAAATCTCTCACTCCACTCTGGGAAATTATGGAGGTGGCACCAATGGGTATAAAATAGAATTTATAACTCGTAACAGTTAATAGCAGATGAATCCCCATGCCCAGGAGAAGGGCTTCTGTGGTCTAAACGTCCAGGGGGAAATGAGGGTGGAGGGGCTTTGGGTTTTTATTGCAGTTAGAAAGTGAATGGGGTGAAGGTTTCCACACTCAGTTAAATTTTTGCCAGTACTAATGGACTGAGGACACTAGGGTCTGAGACTATGAGCAGGTTTTCTTATCACGTTGCCCAGATGTGGGGCTAAGGGAGGAAGGTAGGACTGGGGACTTGAAGGCTGCCAGCCATTATGCATTACAAGTGGAGTCTTTGTATTACATTTGAGTTACCTACAAAAATGATTTTATGAGCTATTAATTGAATAGCTCAACATACATCCTTCTATGAGCTTATTTATATTCTGTTTTACCTTTGAAGAAATTATTAAGAAACAGATATAATAAAAGAAATAAAATCCAAGTTTCTTTTTTTTTTTAAATTTTTATTTATTTATGATAGTCACAGAGAGAGAGAGAGAGAGGCAGAGACACAGGCAGAGGGAGAAGCAGGCTCCATGCACCGGGAGCCCGATGTGGGATTCGATCCCGGGTCTCCAGGATCGCGCCCTGGGCCAAAGACCGGCGCTAAACCGCTGCACCACCCAGGGATCCCAAAATCCAAGTTTCTAACTCATTTATATATTGGCATTCTCCTGTATTCTAGACAGACTCCCAAATCCTTTCAGAGAAGTGGTGGGTCTATGATAGATAAATTTAAATTGTACTTTAAAGTCAATTAGGCTTTAAGAGTCTGTAGCCTAAAAAGCACAAATATGTTTTCTCCAGGTTGAAAATATGTTTGTAGAATGTTGTCCTTATCTAAACAGCAGACTAATATCACATGTAGCATGATGTTGCTTTGTGTTTGGATGGCCTGAAGAACTTGGATTGCATGAGTGATGCAATTCCACTTCAGGGAATCACTGCTCTAGCTTCCCAGAGCCCAGCCTCACTCTTTGATTTGTTCTTCTGAAAAAACATCAGGTAAATAAATCATCTGACGCTGGGGTCTTTGCACATTGAACATTTAATATGCATATATTAAAATATCTTGCCTAGTTAAGTTCCAAAGAACTATTCTCATGGACTTTGACAATTAAGTCACCTCACCAGAAATGTTCACTGCTCAAAGTCTTCAGGAGACAGACTAGAAATATAGAAGAGAGATAGAATAGACTAGAAATAGACTAGGGAGTCCCCAGATAGGTCTACTTTTCTCTAATGATTCAGTGTATGATAAAGTAATCATCACAATATAGTATTTTGAAAAGAAGTTAAAAACACTTTTTATTGGAAAATAATTTCCAAATTACAGAAAAGTTACAAGATTAAGAATAATCAAAACAGGTGATGGGTTAAATGGGTGATGGGGATTAAGGAGTACATTTGTTGTAATGAGCACCAAATGTAGTATGTAAGTATTGAAACACTATACTGTACACCTGAAACTAATATATTAATTAACTGGAATTTAAATAAAAACTTAAAAGAATGATCAAAACAACATCCATATACCCCTCACCAGTGCACACGTACTGTTGATTTTTATCCCACTTCCTCCATCATTTGCTTTCTCTGTATCAAGATTTCTCAACTTTGGGGCAGCCCTGGTGGCTTAGTGGTTTAGCGCTGCCTTCAGCCCAGGGTGTGATCCTGGAGATCCGGGATCAAGTCCCATGTCAGGTTCCCTACATGGAGCCTGCTTCTCCCTCTGCCTGTCTCTCCCTCTCTCTCTCTCTCTGTGTCTCTAATAAATAAATAAAATCTTAAAAAAAAAAAAAAGATTTCTCAACTTCAACACTGTTGACCTTTGAGACTAGTCATTCTTTGTTGTGAGGACTGATTTGTCCATTGTGGGGTGCTTAGCATCTTTGGACTCCACCGATCAGATGTCAGTAGTACCCACCCAAAATGTGTCCAGACATTGCAAATGTCCTTGGGGGTGTGCAAATCACCCCCAGTTGAGAACTATAAATGTGGTGTTTGCTTTGTTTTTTGTTTGTTTGTTTATCCTTTGAGACTACATCTATCATGATTCTTCACCCTTAAATACATCAATTTGTGTTTCCTAACACTATAGATATTCTTTTAATAACCACAGTACAATGATCAATTTCAATAAATTTAACATTGTATTACATGTATCTAATCTGTCTTCTGTATTACAATTTTGTTAAATGACCCATTATATCCTTATTTTATGTCATTATCCTTTATTCGTTTATTTTTTACCATTTATGCCATTATTTCTTTTTTAAAGATTTTATTTATTTGTTCATGATAGACAGAGAGAGAGAGAGAGAGAGAGAGAGGCAGAGACACAGGCAGAGGGAGAAGCAGGCTACACGCTGGGAGCCCGACGCGGGACTCGATCCCAGGACTCCAGGATCGCACCCTGGGCCAAAGGCAGGTGCCAAACCGCTGAGCCACCCAGGGATGCCCTATGCCATTATTTTTATGCCATTTTTTTCCTTTGTACCATCATTTTTTCTTCTAGTACAAGATCCAGTCAAGTATTGGGATTAAATGACTGCATTTAATTTTCATGTCTCTATTCTAAAAGAGAAATTTTTTTATTTAGGTAAATAGTGTTGGGAAAACTGGTAGACAATTTTGTAGGAACATCAGTTTAAATCATAGCACCGTCAAAATATGATCTAATCTAAGTAAATTAAATATTATATATAGAATGTCCATCAAATGTGGAGAGGCAAATACAACCAATGGTTTGTTGATACTATTCCAGTGTTCCAGTGCATGACTGAAGTGATATATTGAAGTATATTGTCCTGTTCGTAATGCAGAGTTGAGTGTTCTTTGTAAAGCTGTGGTAAACTCAGTCAGTTAATGTGCCCAATTATCTGTTGCACATAACTATAGACATTTTCTGTCTCTTATTTTTACTGAATAAACCTGCATCTCTAGTGTAACCTAGAATATGTACTATGGAGGTTGAATCTGTAAAAGAACAGGAAAAAAAAGGTTAGCTTGGCTTATGGCCTATATATAAGAAAAATATTTCTATTTTTACAACTTGAAAAAATGTCTTTCAGATCTTAAAAGGATAAGAAATTTCTAAAGTTTGATGTAATAATGAAAAGTTTAACATTCTACATTAAAAATAAAATGGAAAAAAGATTTAAATAAATATTACAGTAATTAAAGCTATGACATAAAGAATTTCTTAAATTGATGAGAATAGTATGAAAATCCCAGTAAATAAAATGACAAAGGGAAAACCTGACGATTTTTTTCATAAAAAAATACATTTATTGGGATGCCTGGGTGATTCAGTGGTTGAGCACCTCCCTTCAGCCCAGGGCATAATCCTGGAATCCCAGGATCGAGTCCCACAAAAGGCTCCTTGCATGGAGCCTGTTTCTCTCTCTGCCTGTGTCTCTACCTCTTTCTCTGTGTCTCTTATGAATAAATTTTTAGAAATCTTTAAAAAAAAGAAACTACATTTATTTCACTAATATTAACCCTCATTTTCAATAAAATGCACATAAGCAACCAGATGTAATAAATACCTGTTATTTAATAAATATTTCAAAAGTAATAAGAATGTTAGGATACCTGGTAAATATAACAAACTATAAATACGTACGTGTTCTTCTTTCTTTTCTCACCTTTAAAAAACATATATAAAATTTTATAAAGTAATAATTATAATGAAGTATTATTTGGTTTGTAAAAGACCCAAATAGCACAAAAAATAGTGCAAAAGGAAGTAAGTAGAAATTGAACTATAGAGGAATAGCATTATATCTCACTAGGGTTAATTTAGTATCAATTTAAAATGTATTCTGATAAACTCTAGAGAAACCATTAGAAGTTACTCAAAGAAGTATGGTGAAAAAAATAAGGAACTAAAATGTTTCACTAAAAAGATTTACTTAATGTAAGAGAAGACAGTAAGTGAAGAATTGGGAACAAAAAAACATGAGACATGTAGAAAAGAAATCTGACTCTTGATTTTGGCTCAGGTTATGATCTTAGGGTGGTGGGATCGAGCGTGCCATCAGGCTCTGCACTTGGTGCAGAATCTGCTTGGGGTTCTCTCCCTCTCCCTCTGCTTCTCTCTCTCTGTCTCTCTGAAATAAATAAATAAAATCAATTTTTTTTTAAAGGCAGAGATTGTCAGGCAGGATAAAGATCCAGCTATATGCTGTCTACACAAGACATTTTAGATTCAAAGATATAAATTGAAAGTAAAAGGAAGGAAAGAAAATATATTATGCAAACAATACCATAAGAAAGTTGGAGAGGCTATATATCAGACAAAATAGATTATAAAACAAAAAATATTACTGATAGAGACATCTTGTAATGACAAAAGAGTCAATCCATTAGGAAGATGTAACAATTATAAACAAATATGCACTTAAAAACAGACCTTCAAAATATATGAAACATACCTGATAGAAAAACGAATAACAGACAATTCAATGATAATAGTTACAACTTGCAAAACCCAACTTTCAATAATGGATAGAAAAACTAGGCAAAAGATCAAGAAGGAAATAGAAGACTTGAATGACACTGTAAGTCACTGTAAGTCAACACTGGAGAATACTCCAGCCAACAACAGTAGAATTCATATTCTTTCAAGTGTATAAGGAATATTTTCCTGGATAGACCATATGCTAGGCCATAAAAAAGAATCACCAATAAATGTGAAAGGATTGAAACCATGCAAAGTACTTTCTGACTATAATTGAATGAAATCAGAAAGCAAAACCAGTGAATTTTTTTTTAATTTACAAATATGTGGAAATTAAATTGCTGCTAAAAGACCAATGGGTCAAAAAAGAACTTACAAAGGAAATTAGAAAATACTTTGAGATGAATAAAAATGAGGCGAAAACACACCAAAGCTCACATGACTCAGCTAAAGCAATATGCAGAGGGAAATTTATATCTGTAAATGCCTACATTAAAAAAAAAAAAAAAAGGAAAGATCTCAAATCAACAATCTAACTTTCCATCTTAAGACACTGGGAAAAGAGGGCCAACTAAACCCAATGGAAATAGAAGGAAGGAAATAATAAATATTAGAATAGATAAATGACATAGAAACTAGAAATACAATAGCAAAAAGCAGACCCAAATATTGTCCTTTGAAAAGACCCAACAAAATTGATAACCTTTCAGTTACATTGACAGAGAAGACTGAAACTACTAAAATCAAGAACAAAAAGGGGATATTGGCATCAACTCTCCAGAGATTAGAAGAATTATAAGCAAATAAGATGAACACAGTATACCAACAAATTGGATAAGTTAGATGAAATGGACATATTCCTAGAAAAACTCAAACTACTGAAAATGCTTTAAAAATAGAAAGTCTGAATAGACCTACAAGTAAAGATTGGTTTCGTAATAAAAAAAAATTCCAACAAAGAAAAGTTCAGGGAGAGGTGGTTTCACTAGTGAATTCTTTGGAACATTTAAAGAATTAATAGAATTCTTCACAAACTCTTCTAAAAAAATAGGAGAAATGGGAGCCCTTCCCAACTTACACCATGGGGTAATATTACCCTGGTAACAAAACCAAAGAAATCACCAGAAAGGAAAACTACAAACCAATTCTCTTATTAATATGAATGGAGCAATCCTTAACAAAATACTAGCCAATTGAATTCATTAATATATAAAAAGACTTACACACCATGACCAAATAGGGTTTATCTCAAGAATGCAAGGTAGATTTAGGGTCAAAGTAAGTCAGTTAATATACTTCATCAATAGAATAAAGGTTAAACATATCTCAATAGACACACAAAAAAATCATTTTATAAAATTCAATACACTTTCATGATGAAAACATTATGCTAGAAATAGGAGGGCAACTGGGTGGCTCAGTTGGTTAGGCATATGACTCTTCATCTCAACTCAGGTCTTGATCTCAGGGTCATGAGTTAAAGCCCTGCATTGGGTCCCACACTGGGGGTTGAGCCTACTTTAAAAAATGCTAGAAATAGAGGGTAGCTTCCTAATCTGGCAAAGGACCTCTGAAACCCCCCCCAGCAAATATCATATTTAAGGTTAAGGACTGGATGATTTCCCCATAAGATCAAGAACAAGGCATCTGCTGGGGATCCCTGGGTGGCGCAGCGGTTTGGCGCCTGCCTTTGGCCCAGGACGCGATCCTGGAGATCCGGGATCGAATCCCACGTCGGGCTCCCGGTGCATGGAGCCTGCTTCTCCCTCTGCCTATGTCTCTGCCTCTCTCTCTCTCTCTCTCTGTGACTATCATAAATAAATAAAAATTAAAAAAAATTTAAAAAGGCATCTGCTTTTGCCACTTATATTCACGTTGTACCAAAGGTTCCAACCAATATAGTTGGGCAAGCAAATTGGAATGAGAATGGATTAAAAGACATCTTGATTTGGAAAGGAAGGAGTCAGACTATCTCTGTTAGCAGAGGACATGATCTTGCATATGGAAAATTCTATGGAACTGCTAAGAAACTATTAGAACAAATAAGTTCAGTAAGGATGCTGGATGTAAGATCAATATACAAAAATCAATTCTGTGTACAGTAGCAGTGAGCAAGACAAAAATGAAATTAAGAAAACAATTCAGTTATAAAATATTACCAAAACAAACTAGATACTTAAGAATTCATTTTTAAAAAGAAGCACAAAACTCAGTCTGAAAACTGTAATTCACATATCATATATCCATATTCACATGTTAACAAGAATTAATATTGTTAAGATGATGATACTAACTCATCTACAGATTCAGTGCACTATCAGAATCTTAGCTGACTTATTTGAAATTGATAAGCTGCTTCTAAAATTCATACAGAAATGCAAGAGAGAGATGCCTGGGTGCCTCAGTGGTTGAGCATCTGCCTTCAGCTCAGGGGTCCCAGAATCAAGTCCCTCATCAGGCTCCCTGCAGGGAGCCTTGCTTCTCCCTCTGCCTGTGTCTCTACCTCTCTCTCTGTGTCTCTCATGAATAAATAAATAAAATCTTTAAAAAGAATGCAGGAGACCCAGAATAGCCCAAACATTCATGATAAATAAGAGGACTTACAATTAGAAGACTTACACTTCTTGATTTCAAAACATTTTGTAAAACTACAGTAATTGGAAGAGTGTGGTACTGGGTTAAGGATAGACATATATATCAATAAAACAAAATTGAGATTCTAGAAATTAGCCCTAACATTTACTGTCAACAGATTTTAACCAATGGTTAAAGACAATTCAGTAAGGAAAGAGTAGTTTTTTCAATAAGTGGTGCTGATCCAACTGGGTATCCACATGCAAATGAAGTTGTACTCCTCCCTCACACTATATATAAAAATAACTCAAAAAGGATCAAGTACACAAATTCAAAAGCTGAAACTATAAAACGCTTGAAGAAAAGGTATAAATTTTTGTGACTTTGGATTAGGCAGTATTTTTCTAGATCTGACACCTAAAGCACAAGCAAAAAAGATATATAAATATAAATAAATTGGGCATTATCTAAATTTAAAACTTTTGTGCTTTAAAGAATGTCTTCAAGGAAGTGAAAAGCCAGTAAAAAAGGTGATGTCACCAAAATTGTTATGTATGGGAACCCCACCCTCTGTCCCCCTCTCAAAGATGAATAATTGGACAGTTATCCATGTAGAAAAATAGTTCTTTTTTTAAATTTTTTTTTTTAATTTATGATAGTCACACACACACACAGAGAGAGAGAGAGGCAGAGACATAGGCAGAGGGAGAAGCAGGCTCCATGCACCGGGAGCCCAATGTGGGATTCGATCCCGGGTCTCCAGGATCGCGCCCTGGGTCAAAGGCAGGCGCCAAACCGCTGCGCCACCCAGGGATCCTAGAAAAATAGTTCTGGGAGAGGTATAATGTTTGCTTAAGAAACTTAAGCAGTACTGTGGAACAAAAACCCGATAATAACTACAAAAAAACAGAAAGAAAACAACTTCACTTTGTATCATTGCTTCCCCCAAGCTGACATTGCACAGCACCAGGGTGTGGGGAGGGACTTCTCAACCAGAAAGTGTTTCCTTTGCCAGGAAGGAGGGGCAGGGTGAGCAACCAGCCTTTCAGGACATTGCACCAAGGTCCTGCTTTGGTTTCATTCCGCCCACCCTGCAAAAGCTGAGACAGAGGTGGCTAGGAGGAACAAGGAAGAAAAGAAGGGATACCAGTAGCAGCCACTCAGTGAGAGCAACTGTGGCTCACTCATCTGCTCTGTAGACAAACCCAGCAGATTTTGCCACTGAAGAAGTCAGTGGCCAGCACAGTTACCATGGACATCTGGATATTTCATCAGCTTATGCCCCAGGGGTATTCACATTTAATGATACTAGCATCAGAATCCCTCCTCATTCCATTTGCCATCCCACCCTTGCCAGATCAGGATCCAGTCCCAGAACTCTATAGCTGTATGAGTAGACATCAGCCTACTCCTACAGCTGACTGTGTGTTCAGGGTTAGCCTCTCCATTTGTGGACCTGAAATCTGTTACCAATCTCCACTTCAGTGTACATGCAGTTGAGGGTACTTCTCTGCAGCCATGAGAGACTATTCTGACAGTCAGGGTCTCTGCAGCAACCTATTGGCTTTATCAGGGCTTCACATCTGTCACTGCCCTGCACCACCATGTTCACCTGCAGCTAGCTTCTCCACCTATGCACCTGCACACTTCCAGCCTGACCACTATGACTGCTACACTGTAGCACACACACCCAAGGAAAGAGTGTGCAGCCACACCAACAGCCAGGGCCCTTATAGCTGCCAGTGAGCTTGTGGTTGGCCCTGGTCTTTATTGCTTATCTTACTCCTGAGCATTATGTATGTGTCTGCAACTGGACCCTGCAACCAGCCATGTCCACACCAGCTCTGGCCATCACCCCTGCCTGCCCTGATCCCTTTCATTAGACCTGGAGGCACTCCTGAGGACACCAGTAGCCCCACTGCTGTCAATGTGGATGACTCCAGCAGCCTGAGCTGAAGAGACATACCCCACCAGACCTAGTGCTGCCACACACCCCCATTCTTGGTACCCTCCAACACTAACCCCCAAGTCACAGCATGCTCCACTGTGCTCTCATCCATAAGTAAAAGTCTTCTTTTACTAATGTCAGTCCCTAAAGTCTGGAAGAGGTGACAGCATTTTCAAATGCACATATACCTACACAAAGCTACAGGGATCATTCAGAATCAGAGAAATATGACACCTCCAAATAGAGTAAACCTCTGGTTACTAGCCCCAAAGAAATGGAGATCCAGGAATTGCTTGACAAAGAATTCAAAATAGTTCTCTTAAAGATGCTCAGAGAACTGCAAGAGAACACATATAAACAATTGAAAGACATCTGGAAAATAACAACAAAATGAGAAGTTTGAAACAGACAACCTAAAAAAGATTCAAACAAATTTTGGAGCTGAAGAGCGCAATTGATGTACTGAAGAATTCAGTAGAGAACTTGAGCAGCACCCTTGACCAATCAGAGGAAAGAATTAGTTAGCTAGAAGACAGATCAATTGAAATCATCTAATCAGAAGAGAAAAAGCAAAAAGAATGAAGAAAGACTATGGGACTAATGAGGCACCTTCATGAAAACAGTGTACTACTATTGGAAAAAGAGGAAGAAAGAGGTTAGAAAACATATTTAAATAAATAGTGGTGGAGAACTTCCTAAATCTGGGGAGAGATTTGGACATCCAGACTTGTAGGTCACCCCAAAATTTTAATCCAAAAGAATCATCACCAGAATATAATAAAACTGTCAATAGACAGTTGAAAAGAGTATTTTAAAAGTAGCAAGAGGGGTGCCTGAGTGGCTCAGTTGGCTATATACCTGCCTTCAGCTCAGGTCATGATCTCAGGATCCTGGGATCGAGCCGCATTACAGGTTTCCCTGCTCAGTGGAGCACCTGCTTTCTCCTCTCCCTGTCCCCACTCATGCCCTCTCACTATTTCTCTATTTCTCTTTCAGATAGATAGATAGATAGATAGATAGATAGATAGATAGATAGAATCAACACAAACAAACAGGAAGAGAGGGATACCTGGGTTGGTTAAGTATCTGTCTTTGACTCAGGTAATGATCCCAGAGTCCTGGGATCAAGCCCCGTGTTGGGCTCCCTGCTCAGTAGTCTGCCTCTTTCTCTCTCTCTCTCTCTCTCTCTCTCTCTCTCACTTCTCTCTCAAATAAATAAATAAATAAAATCTTTTAAAAAAGAAAAGAAAAAAAACAGCAAGAGAAAAAAATTATCTTACATAAGGAAACTCCCATATTATCAGCAGATTTCTTACAAAAGACCTTGTAGGCCAGGAGCACATGGTATACCATGGAGCACTGGTATATTCAGTGTTGAAAGAAAGGAAACATATAGCAAGAATACTTTACTCAGCAAAGTTGTTCTTCAGAATTAAAAAGAGATAAAAATTGTGCAGAAGCTTTTTATTTGAATGTAGTCCCAAAAGTTTGTTTTTGCTTTTGTTTCCCTTGTCTCAGGAGACATATCTAAAAAAATGTTACTACAGCTTATGTTACAAACATTACTGCCTGTGCTCTCTTCTAGGATTTTTATGATTTCAGGTCGAACATTTAGGCCTTTAATCTGTTTTTAGTTCATATTTGTGTATGAAATTTAGTATATGGTATAAGAAAGTTATCCAGTTTCATTCTTTTGCTGCTAAGTTTTCCCATTGAGAACAAAGTGATGGCTACCAGAGGCGATGTGGGTGGGGGGGATGGATTAAATAGATGATGGATATTAATGAGTGTACTCGTGATGAGCACTGGGTGAAGTATGGAACTGTTGAATCACTATATTGTACACCTGAAGGTAATATAACACTGTATGTTAACTATAATGGAATTAAAAATTTCAAGAAGAGATAAAGACTTTCCCTGATGAACAACAGTTAAAGGAATTCATCACCACTAGACCTGCCTTGTAAGAAATGCTGAAAATTCTTCAACCTAAAATGAAAAGGTGCTTAGAACATGAAAATATTTAACACTCTGGGGCAGCCCCGGTGGCACAGCAGTTTAGCGCCACCTGCAGCCCACGGTGTGATTCTGGAGACCCAGGATGGAGTCCCACGTCAGGCTCCCTGCATGGAGCCTGCTTCTCCCTCTGCCTGTGTCTCTGCCTCTCTCTCTCTCTGTGTGGCTCATGAATAAATATATAAAATCTTAAAAAAAATACATATATATATATAACACTCTGGTGAAGTTAAGCATTTAGTCAGATTCAGAATATTCTACTGTAATATGGTGGTGTGTTAATACTAATTCTAGTATGCAGGTTAGAGGACAAAAGTATTAAAAATAACTATAGCTACAATACTTTGTTAATTGACACATAATATATAAAGCTATAAATCATGACGGCAAAAACAAAAGGCAGATGGTAAAAAGAGTTTTTGTATGATATTAAAATAAAATTTTTGTTGTTATAAAATAGACTGATATAGGTATAAAGTGTTTTCTGTACACCTCATGGTAAACATAAAGTAAAAGCCTGCTGTAGATTCATAAAAGTTAAAGACAAGGGAATCAAAGTATTTCATTACAGGAAATCATCAGTTCACAAAGGAAGATACAAATGTTGAAGAAAGGAACAAGGGAACTATAAAAACAACCAGAAAACAATTAATTAGATGACATTAGTAAGTCCTCACCTATCAGTAATTACTCTAAATGCAAGTGGTGTGATTTCTCCAATTGAAAGACATAGACTGGCTACTTGAATTAAAAAACAGGACCCTACAATATACTGTCTACAATAAACGCAATTCATCTTTAAGGACACACATAGGCTCAAAGCAGAGGGATGGAAAAGGCTATTCCAAGCAAGTAGAAGCCAAAAGGAAGCTGGGATAGTTGTATTGAGACAAATTTAAAAAAAGATTTTATTTATTTATTCATGAGAGACAGAGAGAGGCAGGCAGAGGGAGAAGCAGGCTTCATGCAAGGAGCCCAACATGGGACCCGATCCTGGGTCTCCAGGATCAGGCCCTGGGCTGAAGGCAGTGCTAAACCGCTGAGCCACCCAGGATGCCCTATTTAGACTAATTTTTAAAAAGATTTTATTTATTTGAGAGAGAGAGAGAGAATGAGCAGTGAGGAGGGGCATTGGGGAGGGGAGAGAGAGAGAGAGAGAAGCAGACCCCTTGCTGAGCAGGAAGCCTAGTGCGGGGCTTGGTCCCAGGACCTGGAGATCATGACCTGAGCCAAAGGCAAATGCTTAACCAACTGAGCCACCCAGGCACCACTTGCTGTACTTAGACAAATAGACTAAGGCAGATACAGTAATAAAGGAAAAAGAAACTCACCATCTAATGTTAAATCCATCAAGATTTAACAATCATAAGTATATATGCACCCAGCATCAGAGTACCTAAATATATTAAGCAGATACTAACAGATATGCTGGAAGAAAAGACAGCAATACAATAATAGAAGGGGACTTCAGTATCGCACTCAGTAATGGATAGATCATTCAGACAGAAAATCAAAATGGAAACATGAGACTTGAACCATACTTAGACCAAATGGATCTAAGATACATACACAGAACATTCTATCCAACAACAGCAGAGTTAACATTCTTCTCAAATGCATATAGAACATTGCCCAGGATAGATAAATATTACAGGTTTCTGAAGAAGTCTTAGCAAGTTTAAGAAGGTTGAGATCATAACAAGTATCTGACCTTAATGGTATTGAAATTGAAATCAGTAACAGGAAAGGAGCAGATTTATATGTATGTGAAGATGAAACAACACCTAAACAATCAAGGGTCAAAGAAGAAATTTAAAGAGAAATAAAATAATCTTGAAACAAATGAAAATGGAAATTCAACATATTAAAACCTATGAGATGCTGCAAAAGCAATTCTAAAAGAGAATTTTATAGTGATAAATCCCTAATTTAAGAAAAAATGATCTCAACCTAACTTTACACCTTAAGGAATGAAGAAAAAGAACAAACTAAACCCAGTATAGATAAAAGGTAGGAAATAAGAAAGATCAAAAATAGAGATCAGAAGAACAATAGAAAAGATTAAAGAAACTAGGAGCAAACATTTTTAAAAGATAAAATGGATATGGCTTTAGATTAAGAGAAGACTCAAAATTAGGAATGAAAGAGGAGGCGTAACAACTGATACAACAGAAATACAAAGGGTCATAAAGCACTGCTATGAACAATTATATGGCAACAAATTGAACAGCCTTAAAGAAAGAGATAAATTCCTAGAAATATAAAACCTACCAAAGACTGAATCATGAAGAAATAGAAAATCCGAACCGACAAATGATAAGTAAAGAGATGGAATCAACAATAAAAAATATCCGAATAAAGAAAAGTCCAGGACCAGTTGGCTTTATGGGTGAATTCTACCAAATGTTTAAAGAACAATTAATGCCAATCTTTTTCAAACTTCCAAAAAATTGAAGAGGAGAGGACTCCCAAGCTCATTTTATGAGCCAGCATTTCCCTGATACCAAAGCTAGATAAAGACACTACAAGAAAACTAACTACCAATATCCCTGATGAATATATTCTCAATTCATCAACAAAAATTCTTACAAAATATTAGCATGCCAAATTTAATAGTGTATTAAAAAGAACATACATCATCATTACGTTGGATTTATCTCTTAGATGGAAGTATGGTTCAACATACGAATACTGGGCATCCCGGGTGGCTCAGCGGTTTAGCGCTGCCTGCAGCCCAGGGTGTGATCCTGGAGACCGGAATCGAGTCCCATGTCCAACACCCTGCATGGAGCCTTCTTCTCCCTCTGCCTGTGTCTCTGCCTCTCTCTCTCTCTCTCTCTCTGTCTCTCATGAATGAATAAATAAAATCTTAAAAAAAAACAAACCCATATGAATACCAATACATGTCATATACCACATTAATGTAATGAAAAATCAAAATTCAATGGTCATCTCAGTAGATGCAAAAAATCTTAGTAAAAGTCAATATGTACTCATAACAAAAAATCCTTAACAAACTGGGTATAAAGGTAACATACCTCAATATAATAAAGGCCATTATATGACAAGCTCAGAGCTAAGATAATCAGCAGTGAATGTTTGAAAACTTTCCTCTAAGATGGGGAAAAAACAAGTGTGCCCATTCTCACCGTTCCTATTAAACATAGTACTAGAAGTCTTAGAGGACTTAGGCAAGAAAAAGAAAGGAAAGGCATCTGAATCAGAAAATAAGAATTAAAATTGTCTTTGTTTGCACATGACATGATCTTAAATATGGAAAATCGTAAAAACTCAACAAAAAACTATTAGAACAGATTTTAAAAATTCAGTAAAGTTTCAGGATATAGAAATCAGTAGTGTTTCTCTCCATTAACAACAAAATAAAATGCTAAGGAATAAATATAATCAAGAAGGTGATCTGTACACTGAAAACTACAATAATTTATTTTTATTAAATTTGACCTGCAATGTTATATTAGTTTCGAGTGTACAACATAAATGATTCAACATTTCTTTTTTTTTTTTTTTTTGATTCAACATTTCTATGAATTACCCAGTGCTCATCACAATCAGTGAAGTTACCATCTGGCACCATACAGTTATTACAGTCCTTCTGACCATATTTCCAATGCTCTACTTTTCAACTCCATGGTTTATTTTACACCTGGAAGTTTGTACCTCTTAATCCCCTTCACCTATTTCACCCATCTCCCCACAGCCCTGCCCCACCAGATTGTTCTCTGTATTAATGAGCCTTCGGGGGTTTGTGTGTTTTGTTATTGTTCATTTTGTGATTTAGATTGCACATGTAAATAACATGATATAGTATTTTTCTTTGACTCCTTTCACTTGGCGTAGTGCCCTCTAGGTCCATCCATGTTGTCACAGGTGGCAAGATTTTGTTCTCCTTATGATTGAATAATATTTGTGTGTGTGTGTATGTATATACACATACCATTCCTTCTTTATGCGTTCATCTGTTGATAAGGACTTAGGTTCCTTCTCTATCTTGACTGATAAATAATTCTGCAGAAAACATTGAAGTACACATATATATTTTTGAATTACTGTTTTCATTTTATTTGGGTGAATACCCAGCAGAATTATTGGATCATATGATAGTTCTATTTTTGATTTGTTGAGGAACCCGTGTACCGTTTTCCATAGTGGTTGCACCAATTTACAATCCACCTAAAGTGCAAGAGGGTTCCCTTTTCTCCTTACCAACACTTACTATTTCTAGTCTTGTTTAAAATTTAAAATCAATTAAATAAAGTATAGTGCATTATTAGTGTCAGAGGTAGAGTTTAGTGATTTCATCACTTGCATATAACACCCAGTGCTCATTACATCATATGCCCTCCTTAATGCCCATCACCCAGTTATCTCATCCCCCTACCCACCTCCCCTCCAGCATCCCTCAGTTTGTTTCCTGTAGTTGAGTTTCTTATGGTTTGTGTCCCTCTTTGATTTCATATTATTTTTCCTTCCCTTCTCCTATGTTCGTTTCTTTTGTTTCTTAAATTCCACATATGAGTAATACCATCTGATATTTTTCTTTCTCTGACTTATTTCACTTAGCATAATACCCTCTAGTTCCATCCACATTGTTGTAATTGGCAAGATTTCATTCTTTTTGATGCCTGAGTAATATTCCATTACACACACACACAGCACATCACATCTTCTTTATCCATTCATCTGTTGAAGGACATTAGGGCTCTTGCCACAGTTTGGCTATTGTGGACATTACTGCTATAAACATTGGGATGCGTGTGCCCCTTCAAATCACTGTATCATTTGGATAAACACGCAGTAGTGCAATTGCTGGGTCTTAGGGTAGCTCTATTTTTAACTTTTTGAGGAACCTCCATACAGTTTTCCAGATTGGATGCACCAGTTTGCATTCCCACCAGCAGTGCAAGAGTGTTCCCCTTTCTCTGCATCCTCATCAACACTTGTTTCCTGTACTATTAATTTTGGCCACTCTAACTGGTGTGAGGTGGTATCTCATTCTCGTTTTGATTTGTATTTCTCTGATGCTTGAGCATTTTTACATGTGTCTGTTGGAGAAACGTCTGTTCTTGTCTTCTGCCCATTTCTTGACTTGGATTTTCTGGGTTTCTTTTCTTCTTTTTTCTTCTTTTTTCTCCTCCTCCTCCTCCTCCTCCTCCTCCTCCTCCTCCTCCTCCTCCTCTTCTTCTTTTGGTGTGTTCTTTATAGATCTTAGATACTAGCCCCTTATCTGAGAAGACATTTGCAAATATCTTCTTCCATTCTTTAGGTTGTCTTTTGGTTTTGTTGACTCTTTCCTTTGCTGTGCAGAGCTTTTTATCTTGTTGAAGTCCCAATAGTTCATTTTTGCTTTTGTTTCACTTGCCTTTGAAGCCGTTCTAGCAAGAAGTTGCTGTGGCCAAGGTCCAAGAGGTTGCTGCTTGTGTTCTCCTCTAGGAATTTGATGGATTCTTGTCTTACATATAAGTCTTTTATCCATTTCAAATTTATCTTTGTGTCTGGTGTAAGAGAATAGTCCAGTTTCATTCTGCACGTGGCTGTCCAATTTTCCCAACACCATTTATTGAAGACTCTCCTATTTCCAGTGGATATTCTTTCCTGCTTTGTTAAATATTAGTTGACTAGAATAATTAATTAGAATATTGTTATAGTTAATTAGAATATTGTTGAGGGCCCATTTCTGGATTCTCTCTTCTTTTCCATTGATCTGTGTATCTGTTTTTGTGCCAGTACCACACTGTCTTGATGATCACAGCTTTGTTATACAGCCTGAAGTCTGGAATTGTGATGCCTCCAGCTTTGGCTTTCTTTTTCAACATTCTTTCCTCTCTGCTTTCATGCATGGCAGCCATTTTCCACTTTGGCATAGCCTGCCCATAGCCTGCCCATGATCCCAAGCTTACTTCTGAGAGCCTCCCAGTCCTCTGGTTTCCACCTATGTGCAGCTATGTCTGACCCCTCAGTTTAACACCCAGTTGTGTAGTCTAATATTATTTGTTGGTTTTTTAAATGATTTTGTTATTTCCTCAAGTCCGTTGCAAAGGTTTCCTTGAGGACTAGGCTGTATAGGGATCAAGACACAAAGTGGTCTAAGGGAAAAGATGGAGCTTTAGCTTTATAGATATGTTATCACCATGATTTCACCTCTTACTAGTTTTGTTCTTTGGGTTCAGTGCTAATCCTTTCTGAGACTATTTATCTGTAAAATGAGGATTAAGAAGGAAATAATGCAGTATATCTAATTCTAGTGTGCCTTCCTGATGGATATTTGTGTTCCCTGAGGGCCTTTGCCATAGACAACAAAGTGACTATTACTAGTCTTATGATTACTAAAAGCCGAGGTTTTCCAATTCAGATTGTTTACTGATGTTACACAGGGAAATAAAAAACGTATTACCAACCAACCTTAAGATTATAGGTGTTTTTAAAGGAATACTTTTTTTTTGCATTATATAAGTAATGTGACCACATTTTAAAACTTTAGGGTATTGGGGACACCTGAGTGGCTCAGTCAATTAAGTATATGACTCTTGATTTTGGCTCCCATCATGTTCCCAGCATTGTGAGATTGAGTCCTATGTTGGGCTCTGTGCTGGGTGTGGAGCCTGCTTAAGATTCATATTCTCTCTCTCTCTCTCTCTCTCTTTCTCTCTCTCTCCGCCTCCCCACAAAAAATAGTTCTCCCCCTTCTCAAAAAATAGTTTGGGTTGTTATAAAATTGTAATGCATTTACTGCTGCATTTTTGGGTTTTCGTCTTTTTTGCATTTTCTCAATTCATTTTGACTTGTGTTTTCATCATGAATGACGTGTAATTATTTTAACAGTTTTTTATAACTTACTTTCCCATTAACATAGTTTGTTTGCTTTTAGTTTTTGTATTAACTTTTTAAAAGCTTTTATTTTTTTTATTTATTTGAGAGAGAGAGAGAGAGAGAGAGAGAGCGCGCGCGCGCAATCAGGGGGAGGAGCATAAGGAGAGAGAATCTCAACCGGACTTGCACTGAGTGGGGAGCCCGACGCGGGGCTTAATCTTATGACCCTGAGATCATGACCTGAGCCGAAAGGAGGAGTCAGATGCTCAACCAACTGAGCTACTCAGGCCCCCTGATTGTCTGCTTTTAAAAATAAGGAAGCAGTATTTTTATTTAATTGTGAAACTTCATCTTTATGAATAATAAACATTTTTCTATCCTGGTATATTTTCTATCTACCAAAATAATATATAGTAATATAGGTTAAGAGTCATTATCTATGTACTGACTGCATGGAATTGGTATGGAAATCTTTTGTGTTTAAGTAACAATTTCAATAAACTCCCAATCTTTTCTGCTCTTAAAAACTAAATTAAAAACAAATATGGCTGTCAAGAAAATAGGGCTTTTCCAAAATAAGTACAATTAGTAGAAACAGATCAGATAGTATGGTTTAAATTTTAATGATTTCTCTCTCTCTCTTTTTTTAAAACAAAGGTCCATTTTAGCTTCTTATCTTCTGAAGGAAAAGCTCAATATCTTGGGCAAATTGGGGTGTCTGCTAAGCTGTGCAGGTTCTGTTGTGCTGATTATCCACTCCCCAAAATCTGAGAGTGTGACCACTCAGGCTGAGCTGGAAGAGAAGCTGACTAACCCAGGTAACTCCTTTCTAGCAAAGGTGCAAGAGAGCTTGGCTGTCAGTATGATTCTTCCAGTCCTAGGCTGGAGTTGGCTTACTCATGGTCTGTTCTCCCAGACCCTCTGTTCCTCTTTGCCTATGAGTGGCCATTGTTGTGCCCTGCAGGCTGTAGCATCCCCACTCGTGCTGCCCGAGGTGTGGGAAGAGGTCTGGCGGTCCCTGTGTTCCAGACCTTGCATTCCTGCTCCCTGGAGATTGGGACCCCTTCTGCTTTCTTCTGGACCTCAGAGACCTTGTGCATGGGTTCCTTCATCATCTGCCCCTTCCACAATTGGCTCATCCCCTCTTGCCTCCCTCCCACACTTACCCACTTGTAGCTTATTGTGGCCTTCCCACTGCCCTACCTCCCATGACCACTCCCCATGTCTCCTCCCACCGCCTCTTACCTCTCCCTATCTCCCATATTCCCACCCTACCTCCTTTCCGCATTCCTGCTGTCTCTCCCTCTTAGTGTCAGTCCTGCTAGGGTCTGCTATGGGCCATGCTCCCCTCAGGACCACTATGTGTCCACACTCTGCACTTCCCTCTGATGTGAAGCTGACAGCTGAGACTCAATTTGATTTATCTTTGGATCTCCCATAGAAATCTCTCTATATTTTTTCTAGATATTTTTAAGATATATTTTTTGACAAATGCTATAAAAAACCACAGTTTACAAAATTATACTGGCTTAAAATATAGATTCTTCTAAATTATTACCAGTAGACCATCTTATGTTGCTCACAAACAATTTTAGAAAGGTGGCAGCACAAAATTGCATCCACATGAATATCCCAAATATAGACATCTCTAGGTCACAAAAAAAACTGACCACTCTTTTATAGCTCTCAATTGACAGTGACTGTCATTGCAACAGAAACATCTGTAAAAATTTGAAAAAGGATTTATAATGAAATTAGCTAAGACTGTATTTTTCTATTAGATTTTGTCCCTAAACACTTGGTATTATTTCATTTACTTCACCCTGTAAAAGTGAAAATATTTCTAAAACTATGAGAAATGAGAATACAAAGACACGAAAAAAAATCAGTAAACTGGATATGAATGTCCTGAAGGATTTACTTTATTTAAGTTTCAGAACAATATTTCTTACTTTTTTTTTTTTTTTTGATTCGGGGGCACAGAGGGAGGAGGGAAGAGAATCTCAAGCAGATTCTCCACTAAGTGTGGAGCCTGACTCAGAACTCGACCTCAAAACCCTGAGATCATGACCTGAGCAGAAATCAAGAGTCAGATTCTTAATGACTGAGCCACCTGGATGCTTCAAGGCCTCTTGCTTTTTTTTCGCTTTTTTAAAGATTTTATTTATTTATTCATGAGAGACACAGAGAGAGAGAGAGAGAGAGAGAGAGAGAGAGGCAGAGAGATAGGCAGAGGAAGAAGCAGGCTTTCCATGGGGAGCCTGATGTGGGACTCCATCCCAGGACCCTAGGATCACGCTCTGGGCCAAAGGGAGATGCTCAACCACTGGGCCACCCAGGTGTCCCAGCCTATTACTTTTTGATAAATCTGGATGTTGCCAGTATTCAGGTCCTAACTTTTACAAAATATATGTCTAATTTGAATACTACCATAACAATTTGATATAAACGTATGGTAGCAAAAAGATTTTTGTTTTTAACATGAAAAACTTTGTTTTAACTTGGAATATAAATTGATATTATTCTATCCTATTTATTTATTTATTTCAGAAGATTTTATTTATGTATTCAGGAGAGACACAGAAAGAGAGAGGCAGAGACACAGGCAGACAGAGGCACATTGACTCCTCCCTGTGAGGAGCCTGATGTGGGACTCAATCCTGGATTATGGCCTGAGCCAAAGAAAGACACTCAACCCCTGAGCCACCCAGGCATCCCATCCACTTAATTTATTAAGTTAAGGGAGGTTTCTAGTTTTTAAAAAAATTCTTCTAAATGTAAAAATCCAGAATGAATTTTTTTGTCAAATAATTGTCTCAGAATAATTTTTTAAAATTTATTTATTCATGAGACACAGAGAGAGAGGCAGAGACATAGGCAGAGGGAGGGGCAGCCCGGGTGGCTCAGCGGTTTAGCACCACCTTCAGCCTAGGGCCTGATCCTGGAGACCTGGAATCGAGTCCCACGTCAGGCTCCCTGCATGGAGCCTGCTTCTCCCTCTGCCTGTGTCTCTGCCTCTCTCTCTCTCTCTCTCTCTCTCTCTCTCTCTCTGTGTCTCTCATGAATAAATAAATAAAATCTTAAAAAAAAATGCAGAGGGAGAAGTAGGTTCTCTGTGGGGAGCCCAATGTGGGACTCGATCCCAGGACCCCAGGATCATGACCTGAGCCTAAGGCAGTTGCTCACCCACTGAGTCACCCAGGTGCCCTGCCTCAGAAGAAATTTTAAGGTTATCTTCCTGAATCCTCTCCTAGAACAAGGCTCCACAGTTCCTTTTTCTTACCTGTAGGGAAGACGGGACTCCCACAGCCTGCCTGGTGCATGTCCACGTTGTTCCTTGCCCTGTCAGGCCCAGCTCCTAGTACCTCCTTTACTAACTCATATTGAATTGAAAATTATAACCTCCTTGTACATGTAATTTCAAAGCACATTTTCAATATGATGCCCTAACTATAAGATGAAAGAAAAGGAGAAATGGCAGGTTGGTACTTTATAATAAAATAGAATGCTAAGGGGGCACCTGGATGGCTCAGTGGTTGAGTGTCTGCCTTTGGCTCAGGGCATGATCCCAGGGTCCTGGGATTGAGTCTCACATCTGGCTCCCCACAGGGAGCCTGCTTCTCCCTCTGCCTGTCTCTGCCTCTCTCTGTGTCTCTCATGAGTAGATGAATAAAATCTTAAAAAAAAAATAGAATGCTCAAGTACGACTACAGAAAACATACTAAAGCCAGCAGACCTCACTCCATGTGGAGTTGCCGAGACCCTGGCAGTTGCAAATACAGACTCATGGTATGTTGGGCTATTAACTGAAATACTTAGGGTATTGCCATCAGCAATGGGATCCTCTGAAATGGAGAATAACTCTTGATGAAGTTCTGAAAAATTCAGTGCATATTAAATATATGCAAAAATTTGTTTCATATATAAACTGGGTTCTAGGCTCTGATAATTACAAGCATATTTTTCATTTATAAGTCCAAGGAGACATTCAGAAGTTTTGAGGAGAAGGGGATGATTTTTGATTGTGTGAAACCATCTCTATATCCCAGGGCCTATGGCCTTCATCTGCCGTATATTGCCCTTGATCACCAACATAAATTCCCCTGCAGCTTTCTCACATGTTCTTTAAGAAACCTCCCACTCTGGCCACATGTACAGGAGCATTATCTGCCTGGGTCTAGTTGAACTGACTCTAAAGTAAGAAAATCATCTGTTTTCCAGTGTTTGTGGGCTATCTGTGCATCGTGCTCCTTATGCTGCTGCTGCTCATCTTTTGGATTGCGCCGGCCCATGGGCCCACCAACATCATGGTCTACATCAGTATCTGCTCCTTGCTGGGGAGTTTCACTGTGCCTTCTACCAAGGGCATCGGGCTGGCGGCCCAAGATATCTTCCACAACAACCCATCTAGTCAGCGGGCCCTCTGCCTGTGCCTGGTGCTCCTGGCTGTGCTTGGTTGCAGCATCATCGTCCAGTTCAGGTACATCAACAAGGCGCTTGAGTGCTTCGACTCCTCTGTGTTTGGGGCCATCTACTACGTCGTGTTCACCACCCTTGTCCTGCTAGCATCGGCCATCCTCTTTCGGGAATGGAGCAATGTGGGCCTAGTGGACTTCCTGGGTATGGCCTGTGGGTTCACCACCGTCTCTGTTGGGATTGTCCTTATACAGGTGTTCAAAGAGTTCAATTTCAACCTTGGGGAGATGAACAAATCTAATATGAAAACAGACTAGAACCCAACAGGGGGTTGAGTGGCTCAAGAATAGGAAATGGATGTTGTTTCTGGCCCTAATTTGATGTGAAGTGGAAGAGACCCTAATCAATGGTATTGCTTGCATATTAATGGGTGGTCTGATGGACAGTGGGGAGCATCACTCAGCACCAGGGTGGGGGCCCAGCCCTCTGCAGTCTGAAGTTGCTAAATGGTTGCCTGGGCATCATCTCTCTCCGATGAGAGGAATCTCATGTTCTTTGCCATTAACCTGGAAGCTTTCATGAATACTCTTTGCTTTTAAAATATTTTAACATTATTCAGTACAAAATAAAGATGGGCTCTTTCTGATTAGTCTTTGCAGGGGCGCAGATACTCTTACTTAAAAGATTACTTTGGAAATGGGAGAAATTGTTGTCTTGAAGTCTGGGTATATAGTAAATGTGTCTGTAGTTGTGTTATTTTGCATTAGGCATGTATAACATTCAGGTACCTCATCCATATAAGAAGTATATACATTTAATTGTTTTTAATCCTCTAATGAGCTGACTCTCCCACCCCCCACTCCAAGATATTTTAATTGAAAATAGAGAGAGAATAGGTGGACATGATGCAGAGTTCCATTTATAGGCTGACTTTCAATAGCTCAAATCAATTTCAGTGCCTTTTATCACTAGAACTCTTCACTTAATTTGATGAATAATACATGTATATTCTTTTAGATTAGAATAACTCTTTGATTATACTTTAATATTTCACTATCCTAAATATAAATGTGTAAAGCAGTTAGAAATAACAATATAGTCATTTGTTGGAAGAAAGTCAATGTGAAAGACACAGAAGAGCAAATTGACCCTTTTAGCATGAAGTTATTATCCAATTAAAGACAATTGACTTAAGGTAACATAAGGTATTTTTATTTACATTCAGTCTATGTACCTTGGACCCAGTATCAAATATATCCATGTTCTCTTTCAGTGAGTATTGTGGCCATTGAGAAGAAATAAATTACTTGACAGGGTGTTAGTTGAGAGAGTTCAATAGCACATATATCGAGTTCCCTATAATACAGGAATAGGTTAAAGGACACAGTGTAGTTCAGACTTTCTGCAAATTAGAACACATATACTAAGTTTTAAAAAGAATTTCTAGGAAAAAGAAAAGCAATTAACTTAGCCATCTCCCTGTTGTTTGAAAAGGCAGAGTACCCTAGAGTTCTTCACCCAACCTCTAATTAAGCTTCTGAAATGCAAAGTAGCCACGAATTATGCCAGTATTTGGATCAAAGAGATCATCTGTTTTTAGTAACTTTCTGTGTATATTAAATGGGAGCAAAGCACAAAGTGATGCAAATTATTTCATTAAGATATCATGTACTTCATGTGCAGTATTTTACCTAAATAGTGAACTGTGTCAAGTTGGAAGATGGGATTGGGTGAGGTGATTTGGTGAACTAGAATATCAAATTTAACAATAACCAATTGAAGTTACTCACTAAGGGAAAAATGTTTTTTCAGGCAAAAAGAACATCTCTAAAGGCCAAAGAAATTGTTCCCTAAAATATTAAACAAAAAAACTAAATAAAATGAGGATAGTTTAACATAGAGTGAAGAACACCTTTATGAATTAAAAGCACATATGATGATGTGGGTTGTCAGGGATTAGTGAACTGAGAGCAGCAACAAAACTGTTTAAAAAAATTTTTAATCTTATATTAACTGATAGTTAATAAATACTCAAAGAGTCCCTCACTCTTTTTGTCAGCTCTTGAAGGTTTGTTTTTTTATCATCAGGTATTTTTAGGAATGCAAGCCTTAATTTACTGAACTATGCTCTCAAAAATGTCACATGGTAATATCAGTATATTTTTGAACATAAAAATAATTTCCTAGATAAACAGTTTAAGATATTAAAAGAATATATGTGGTAACACAAGTACACTGAGAAAGTTCATATGTCTTATGGAAATTATCTTGTTTATTTTGTTACAATTTATAGGTGAAGCTAAGTTTAAATTCATCTATTAGTGTTCCTCATTATATTTTAATTCATAATTATACCATGGATATTCAGAGGTGATATTTTCTGGATGATCACCTCTGATTTTTTAGAGTAAAACAAAATCTGAAAGTAGTAATAGCTGGTCTCTTAAGGGTGATTTGTTCTGGAACAGTTAGATTCTCCCAGATTAGCAGATTATTTTGGTAGGATGCCCAGCTTTCCTTCCAGTGGAACAAAGTTCTAATGATTGAATTTTTAAGTGTATAACTCTAGTCTCAAAATAATTGACATGATCAGCAGTCTAATAGCCTAATTTCATGTTTGACATAGAGCATATAACTTAATAGTTTTTGTTTTTGTTTTACAAATTCATGTTTTCATAATTCATTTGGAATCGCAAGGAAAAAAAGCCTCAAAATGAGAGTTTTAGAGGAGGGCCTAGAATGGGAATGGGTCTCATTGGTCTCTAAAAGTAAATATATATGGAACATTTTCATTATTATACTATTCTTTGGATTTTATCTCTGAAAAAGTAAGAAAAAAAAATACCTACTGTCTATTTGTTTTCAAAGCTTCTCTATAATACCATAGTTAAGTCATTTCTCTGCTCTACTACTTGGACAATGCTTTGTGTTTTTCATCTGAATCTTTACATTTAAAAAGATTGCTTTCTTATTTTGCTCATTGAGGCCTATTAAGGATTCTAACCCAAACCCAGCACTAAGACCACCCTGAGCATTTTGCTGTTCTGGAGGACTACTCCATGCCTGTAGAGAAGGTTCTGGAGAGGAAGGGCCGTCTGCTACTTGCCACACATGGTTCTTCAGTCAGATGTCACTATGGTACTTTCATATTAGAACATTAGTGAAATATACTTTGCTGCTGTTGGTTCAGCAATAAGATATATTCTTTCAATTCCTCCTTTTCAAGCCAATTTGTTATATTCAATTTTATTTCCAGAAGTTCATGCCAGCTGTAGTAGGTTGGTCTTTGTTCTTTTTCTTTGGGTTTCATGTCTGATAGAAGAGAATACTATTAATGTGTGTAGTCACCCCTCTTCCTTCTTCCTTGACAGCTCCTCTCTTTGTAAATACTGTGTTCACTTCCAGAAGCTAGTTCCTAGACATTTGTAAAGCACTGAGATGCATTGTCTCCTAGGTATGGACAAGCACTTGGTCCATGGAGACCAAGGTGTTGATGAACTGCCTAGTTCTTGTTGAGAGATGATACCTTTCTCACCTAATCTAGAAGAGCAGAGAAAGTGCTCCGACTGTCTACAGAGCCATGTCCATTGCTCTTTTCTGATGTCTACTTGATCCTTACTTAGGCCTCTCATACCCAGTAGGAAACTGTGGAGAGAAAAATGCTTTAGTTTAGATCAGTTCACAGTTGCCTGGTTGATTCCAGTGGTCTGAAGGAGTTGTCCTTCTCACTGTGTTTGACACCAAGGAAGCAGTTCACCCATTGAGCAGGATTAGATGGAATCTTGGTGTTCCGCCTTCTCAGGGACCAAAAAACGTAATATTAACAACTTAGTATCGACCTTCTTCCCAAGGACATGTCTGTGTTATTTTTTCATGTTTTACTCATATTCATAGCTAGAGGTCTTAACTTGAGTTGGAAAGAGAAAAGATCCAGTTGCACACCAGTCACACCATGAAACAGTTTATCATATAAAATACCTCAATTTTCTGTATTCCTCACTTCCACTTCACAATTGTACTGGTGATGAATTTTAAGGGTCGGTCCTTTAGCTTTTAGGTGATTTTTCCCATCTGGCCAGATTCTTATACCTCCATTGTATACTTGAAAAGATTAAGAATTATAGGAATGAGAACGAGAATTTGGCCTGTTTCACTACTTGTTTATTTTCATACACATTTCTCACATGCTATTAAATGCAACAAGATAATTATATTTTTAAAAATGTAACTTTATGTTACATAAAAAAATGTTGTCTAGTAAAAAGTTGATACTCAGTAGAACAATGATCATGTAAATAAATCTATTTCAAACGTACCCAACATGATAAAAAACATAGTCTAGGGCCCAGAGCATGAGCCAGGGAGAAGGACATATTTGTTCTTTTCTCTATTTTTCCTTGAATTGTGCAACTATAGGTGAGTCACATAACCTTTCTGTGCCTCAGTTTCTCTACCTCTAAAGGGGTGAGATGGTTCTCCAAATCACCTGTTTTAGAGCGCTCACACTGTTAGCATGTGCTGGTAGCCTCAGACGAATGTTATATACAGGATTGCTCTGGAGTGAGGCAGTGGAAATTCAGCTGCACCATCTGAGTCTGCTCAGGACTGTGCTATAGACAGGCAGCTTCAAGCTCTGCGTAAGCAAAGGGAGTGCTGGGTGTAAAGTTTGCATGATTCCATGAAGCTTTAATTTTCCTTTTTTTTTTTGTTTTAAAAGGAAGGGTTTGTATATTCTATTATAAAATATGGAAATTAAACAGGGACTTTAAAAGTTGCACTGAAAAATCACATTCTGATGGTGTGATGAGATTTTCTGACATTATGCCTAGGTTTATGTGCTGCAAAAGATTCAGTGACCTGTGAACCAGATTGATCCTGTTGTGTTAGATTTGTAAGAATGATGCTGAACTTCTTGCTTCCAAGCAGTTCATCCCTGACATGAACTACCTGACACCAGGTAAATGTCAGGAGCTCCTAAACCACTAGTACCAAAAGGTCATGTTGAAAAGTTCAGACTATTTTATATGTCAGAACATAATAATTTGGCCCCTACCCCCATGTCAGTGTTTTTGCACTTTGGAATCATTTAAGGGTACTGTTCTTCAGTAGCATTCCTGAGTGTTTTTGCCTTTTTAAATGACAACTATTACTTTCTTGTAAAATGGAATATAATCGTGAAGGAAACGATGACTAGATTAAAAAATATAACATGTTGATTGATTGTGTAGGTTTTTTTCCTGTAAATGTATCAGGGGAGCTTCCAGTTAGCATACATACACACATTTATCAATGGCTAAGACTTGCTTATATTTTGCTTTATAGAAGTAGTCATAGCATGTTGTAATTGCCTTATGTAAATATAAAAGGCTATTTATTAAGTTTTCCAATAATATTTATTAATCTGTATGTGTTTTAAAATAAAATAACTTATTTCTAGCTGAACACTTGTTGCTTTTCTTTTTTACCCACAACTTGAAATATTGTAGTCTCAGATTCCATTTCATCCTAGTTCCTTAATTAAATGTGTCCCGTTTCCTTTGTAGAAACAAATAGCCCAGGTCCCCATCATGATATAGAAAATATCTACCTGTGCACATCTTAGGGAGCAGATCCATGATATGTGAAGGAGTTTACCATGTAGTGATTATGTTCTGATACAACAAAATTATGGTATTAAGGAAAATCAGCTATATTTTAAATGTTAATACCTTTTATATGTTATACATAACATTTTATTATATTTTAAGCACATGGAAAATTAGAGAATCATAACACATTTTAATACGGTGTCATCAGAAATCTTGTCATTAATCTTTATTAGTGTCCTATAACTCACTTTATTAAATGAAAAAAATATTGGATGCCTGGGTGGTGCAGTCGGTTTAGTGTCTGACTCTTGATTTTGGTTCAGCTTATGATCTCAGGGTTAGGAGATCAACTTTCACATCAGGCTCCACACCTAGCATGGTACCTGCTTAAGATTCTCTCTCTCTTCTGCTCCTTTTGTTCCACAATCTCCCCTGCCCAAAATAAGAAAAAGAAAAATTATTTGAGCAAAAATTATGTATTTTTGAGGCTCTTTCCAAAAGGATTTAATTACTCATATATATATATATATATATATTATTTATTTATTTATTTATTTATTTATTTATTTATTTTTAAACAATCTCTGCACTCAATGTGGGGCTCTAACTTACAACCCTAAGATCAAGGGTTGCATGATCTGCCAACTGAGCCAGCCAGGTATCCCTAATTACTTACATTTTGATCAAAGTGTACCTATACAGAAATCAGGAACATTTTATTTTTTTATTTATATTTTTTTATTTAAAATATTTTATTTATTCATGAGAGACACATAGAGAGGAAGACATAGGCAGAGGGAGAAGCAGGCTCCATGTGGGGAGCCTGATGTGGATTCTGGGATCATGCCTGGGATTCTGGGATCATGCCTTGGGCCGAAGGCAGATGCTCAACCGCTGAGCCACCCCGGTGTCCCCAGAACAAACATTTTATTTATTTATTTATTTATTTATTTATTTATTTATTTATTTATTTATTTATTCATGAGAGACCGAGAGAGAGAGAGAGAGAGAGAGAGAGACAGGCAAAGGGAGAAACAGGTTCCATGCAGGGAGCCAGGCGTGGGACTTGATCCATGGGCTCCAGAATCACACCCTGGGCTGAAGGCGGCGCTAAACCACTGAGCCATCCAGGCTGCCTCAAGGAACAAACATTTTAAAAACCACCAATGTTTTTGGAGTTGTGAAGTGTGTAAGTGCCTAATTGTACAAAAACTTGTCCTGGTTGGTTGCGAGGAACTTACGGTCTAGTTCCTCTGTTGCTGAGTTATGTCCCTGTCTGATGGGTCTGAGGCATGACATTTTTAGCATCTTTACTGTAATGTTAATCACATTAGTACACCATATTTCCAAACTTACCTGGTAGTTTCATAAAAGTTTTTTGTGTTGGAGAGCTGAGGCATAGTCAAGAAACAAATAAAAAGATACTTCTATCTGTATTAGTAATTCAAAAGAGACAGACTAATTCCAGTTGAAAGTTGAGACTGGAATTGTACCATGGCAAGGAGGATAAGAAGGATGCCAATCAAGTAACACAACAAATCCATATAAAGTAACTCAGACAAAGGGATGGAGGATGGAGAATTCAATGGAATCCTTTTATTTTTAATGATGATGTGTGGGATCTCAATTGTCCTCCTTACTCTGATTTGGTGTGCTTATTTGCTGTATTGGTTTTCTATTGCTGCCCTAACAAATTACCATCAACTTTTTGGCTTAAAACAGCACAAATGTATCATCCTACAGTTCCAGAGGTCAGAAATCCAACACAGATTTAACTGGGCTAAAATCAAGGTGTGGGAGGCTCTAGGTGAGAATCTGTTCTCTGCCTTTTTCAGTAGAGACCTTGCATATTCTTTGGTTCATTCTCCTTTCTCCATCTTCAAAGCCAGCAATGTTGCATCTCTCTGACCCTTCTTCCATTGTCATATCTCATTCTCTGACTCTGACACTTTTGCCTTCTTCTTACAAAGATCCTTGTGATTAATTTGGGACCCGTTTAGACATTAAGGATTATCTTCCCATCTCAAGACCCTTAATTTAATAACACCTGCAAAGTCCCTTTTGCCTATAAGGTAACGTAGTCACACATTCTAAGGATTAGGACTATGGACATCTTTGGGGGAGGAACATTATTCTGTCTACCATCTCCACTCACCATTCCATCAAATGAGACAATTATTAAAAGCCAACTCCTGGCTTTTAATGAATATTCTAGTGTTCTACTTAAATTTACTGCAAGTTAGTATTGTCTTTTTCAGAGAGGTCTCCTCTCTCCTTCCAACCAATGTTCTGGAAAATGCCCTACTACATTTATAAGTCATCTGCGATCCTGAGTAAATTTAACAGTATTAATTGGAAAACACTTATATAATACTAATCTTTTAAAATGCTAGAAATACCAGAGGGGAGTGGGCGGAGGAACAGGTTAAGGATAGGATTAAAGAGGGCCCTTGTTGTGATGAGCACACAGTGATATATGGAAGTGTTGAATCACTGTATTGTACACCTGAAATTAATAATCCACTGTATGTTAACTAACTGGAATTTGAGCAAAAACCTTAAAAAAATACATAAAATGCTAGAGGTTGCCACTATTCACTTCAGAAGGAGAAAGGCAAATTCAGTGATAGGGAGTTGAGCTAAAGAAAAAATAATCATCTGTTATGCTTTCTCATGCTCTTGGCTGGCCTCTATAGTAACAAAACCAAAGCACAGAAGAGCAAGTGAACAACACTTTGTACATGAGAAACTATTTGATTTACTAATACATGATTTTTTAAAAAAAATACTGTATTAAAGAAGTCTTGCTTATACTTCTATAACAAAGATTTTCACAGTTTTGAGGTATAATTGACATATTCTATTACTGCACTTATGTAAAATGTACCCTTAGTAGGTTTTGATGTATGTTGCATGATGTTATAGGATGAAAGTATCACCATGAGCAAAACAGTGAACATATCCATCACCCCAAAGTTTCCTTTTGCCGCACCGTAATCCCTCTGCCCTTACTGTCCTCTCCACTCCCAGTCAGCCATCTACTTTCTGTTGCTATATACACCTTCCATTTCTTAGAATTTTATATAAACATAATTGTTTGTTATATACTTTTTGTCTGGTTTCTTTCACTTACTGAAATTATTTTGAGAATTAGCCATGTTATAGCATATATCAATAGTTTATGCCCTTTTATTGTTCAATGGTGTTCTATTATATGGATATACCACAGTTGCTTTTATCCACAGTTGCTTTCTTGTTGGGCATTTGAGTTGTTTCCATTTCTTTGGCCATTACAAATGAAGTTGCTATGGAATGTTAATTTACAAGTCTTTTAATGGATATATACTTTCCTTTTTCTTGAGTAAATATCTACCAGTAGAATAGCTGGTCATATGGTTGACATATGTTTAACTTTTTAAGGACATGCCAAATCGTTTTCCAAGGAAGTTACACTATTTTATGATCCCACCAGCAGTATACGAGAAGGAAACGAATTTTTAAAAATTTAAAAATATCTGCTTGAACACTCACATGTAAGTTGTGTAACATCATATGCTGGAGAAGTGGTCTGGGCATTTAAGGAGCCTACATAATGTTAGCAGGTCTATTATATACACTTTTAAAAACAATGCACTGTGTAACATGACTCTTAAGTGTCAGGTGGGAGGTCCAGATAAATGTGAGAGGAGTCTGAGCTACAACAAAGAGAGAAAGATGATTACATGAGACAGGGCTTTGTTGGGATGATTAGAATACCGGCAGAAAAGACCTGTAAGCAAATTCCTTAGGTTAGCATAATTTCTAAGCATTCTTTTCATACAAACTAACCACTATTTTCATTGTGATCATCTAACTCCTATAGGTATGATGGCATTTGTTAGTTATTGCTACATACCATCTATATAAAAACTGGTGGCTTACAACAATCATTTAGTGTTTTTCATATGTCTGGACCAACAGTGCATATTCGTGAACCTCAACCAATCATATTAGTCTGTTGGCTCAGTCTCTGGTGTCTGGACATAGTATGGTTCATCTGGGTAGCTCTGCAAGTTGCTCTGTTCCACGTGGTCTCTTTCTCCAGCAAACTAGTTTAGGTTTCTTAGCATAATTTAGTCTGGGAACCACTACATCTTCTTGGCCAAAAACAGTCCCAAGGCCTCGGCAGAATCAATGGATGAAGTGGAACCACAAAGTCACTCTGCAAAATGCATGGGCACATGGATGGGTAGAGAATTAGAGCCATTTTTCATCAATCTACTATATCATCAGAGACTAACATGCCAACATCTTTCAATATGTAATTCCTTACTTGACTATGTTACCTAGGTAGACTTTGGCTGAGACCAAATAATTAAGCAAAAAAAAGTCTTCTGAGCCAGTTCTAAATGTATGGTTGCCTGGTTACCAGCTCACAGAAGATTAAAAAGCTTTTAAATTAGTAGCTGCAAAAAATAAGTTAATTAGTAGCTGCATAGTCACCTATAACAAAACTGGAGGTCGTTGGCTAATCAGATGAGTCTGAAAAGAGCAAATTATATTTGGCATTTTCTGGTTCAACAAGCATTCACTTAAAAAACATTCCCGCCCAACATTATTTACATTTCGAATACCAGTGTCTATTCAGAAACCAGAACATACCCAAAGGACCTTAGCACCTCCAACCAAGATATTAACAGGCCTCACACCTGATCTGGCTTGTTCCTCTCTACCACACACACGTCTTAAAAATGAGTACTGCCTTTGCCCATCTTATTATTTTTTTAAAGATATGTTTATTTTGAGATAGAGCAAACCAGTTGCAGGAGGGGCAGTGAGAGAGGGAGAGAATTGTCGAGCAGACTCCCTCTGAGCACAGAGTCCAAGGTGGTGGGGTGCCATCCCAGGACGCTGAGATCATGACCTGAGCCTGAATGGAGTTGGAGGCTCAGCCAACTGAGCCTTTGTTCATTTTAGAGAAAACCAGGGTGCCTGGGAGGCTCAGTCAGTTCAGCTATCTTTCTGTTCATTTCAGCTCAGGTCATGATCTCAGGATCCTGAAACCAAGCCCCAGGATGGGCTGCCCGCTGAGTGGGAGTCTGAGATTCTCTCTCTCCTTCGCACCCTCTGCCCCGAGGGGGCTGTCCCTAAAATACACAAATCTTTAGAGAAAACCATGATGATGGCGGGTCTTAAGGACGCTCTCCATTGGAGAAGCCAACGCAGGAGAGCCGCACAGTAGGTTTCCTATGTATCTCCTGAAAACGCATTTCCGCTCCTAGCGTCTCCAGAAGCGCTTTTACCAAACCAAGTCGCCCCTCGAGCTCCTCTTTCGGGTCTGAGTTACGAAAGGGCCCTGCTGGGAGCCAGTCCTCCGCGTCCACCACCAGGCCCCAGGTCCCCGGCCCAACCCTGGCCCCCGCTGGCCCCCTCGGAGCTCCCTTTTCCTAGGGGACCGCTGGGGAGATTGCTGAAAATGCAGCTTCACAGGCTAACCACACGTGGGAATTCGCAGTTCAGGAAAGCGGCACGCGGAGCTTTTATTTTGATCAACCGGTTGGCGAGCTTCCTTGCCAAGCCCGCCCTCCGCGCCCCGCGCGCCCCCCGGCTCCCCCGGCTGCCCCGGCTCTCCGGAACCAGCGCCGCCTCAAGGAACCGGAAACCACACGAAGGCTCGCGGCGGAGGGGCCTCCGCTGCGCCGCTCTGCGCGTGCGCGGCGCCTCTGGCGTCAGTCGGCCGCGCCCGGGCTCTCGGCGGCGGCCCTGGGTTCCGGCTGCGGCGGTCGTCGTAGGTCGTCCGGGGCAGGTTCCCCTGGGCGCTCCCCCATGGAGGAGGCGGCGCGCGCGGCTGCAGCCCCGAATGCTCTCGCTTCTTTCTGTACGGCGACGAAGGCCCTGGCCGCGCGAGCTCGAGAGGCGGCGGCCCGTGCGGCCTGTGTGGGCGTGTAAGCGGAGCTGACGAGGGCCAGGGAGTGGAGAGGCAGCCGCATGGCCGGCCACCGCCCGGGGTGAGCGCGACGGGGCTGGCGCTGGGCCGCTGGGCCGCTGGGCCGCTGGGCCGCTGGGCCGGCGTCAGGGCGGCTCCTCTCCGCTCTGGGGACAAGTGTGCTCGGCGTTGGAAGGGCTTTTCTGGGTCCTGCATGGAGGGATCCCCGTGCAGTCCCGTGGAAGCCCGGCTCGGCCCGGGGGGTTGGGGGCGCGTTCGCGGGCTCCTCCACGTAGTTTTCCTCCCGTGGTGAGTTTGTAGAAGATGGTCTCAGACGCGCCGAGATGCTCGCCAACCACCGAGCAAGCCTCAGAAGTCGGCTGTGACATTTTGAACACGGCTGTTTTAATTTCTTGACTTTGTAGAGTCATTTAGTCCTGTTTCCCTCTTCCTACTACAAGTGTACATGACTCTACGTACGTTTGGTTTTGTATTTGTCTCTTTAATTTCTTCACTAGGTTTTTCAGTTCATTTAGGAGACATGAGAGAATAGAGAGATACGTTTCATTGCAGTAAACTGTCTTTTGAAGCAGTGTGTTGTGGTTGGATGAGTAGGTTTCATGTTGGTAAGTAAAAGGAGTATGGACACTAGGAGCGGAGCCACATGTTTGAAAGTATTAGTGACTCTGCAGTGCTTTTGCCTACCTCTGTACTTTCTTCTTTCCAGGCCGGAGCTACTCTGCCAGGGTTTAAAACTTTAAATGAGAATAAAGAGTGTTATTTACAAGGAAATGAGAGTGAATAAGTCATCTCTAACCGCTTCCAGCCTTTTTTTTTTTTTTTTTCATGAGACCATATTAAATTTACATGTAAGTGAAAATTTTAATTTATAACTAATGTTGCTAAATTAGGGTTGGAGATGCAGGTTCTGTAGTATTTATAAGTACTGCTTTTAAAAATAATAATTAGCTAAATAAGAGATTGGAAAAAAAATTTTAATTAAATAAAAATTAAAAATTATTTAAAAATTAAATAAAAAATTAAAGCTGTGGAAACCAAACAGAAGTAAATATTAAGAACTCCAAAGGTTTTGCCTTTGCCTGGGGGGGCTCAGTGATTGAGCCTCTGCCTTTGGCTCAGGTTGTGACCCTAAGGTCCTGGGATTGAGTCCCACATCAGGCTCCCTCTTAGGGAGCCTGCTTCCCCCTCTGCCAGTGTCTCTGCTTCTCTGTGTCTCTCATGAATAAATAAATAAACAACTCCAAAGTTTTCATTCATTGTGGGCAGCCCCTATAGAAATGGAGTCCAGTGGACACTTAGGTTCCACTTCAGGCTGTGTAACTTTTTCTGTTGCCCTCGCATGCGATTTAACCCCTTGGAGGTTTGGTTTCTTTGTAAGGTGGAGCTAATGATACCTCATTGTGTGTATTAGAATTAATATATATCAGCTACCCGGAACAGTGCTTCACAGGTGTCCAATAAGTGGTAGCTATTACTATTAGAAATAAAAGAATTACACTTGTTTCAGGATATTTCTTTTATATAAAAATACCTTGCAGTGGTATCCTACCTACCGTTGTTCACTCAGTGTCAGCCACAGTGGCCTTTCTTTTTCTAGAATACTGCCTACTTGTTCATATCTTTGCCTTTGCATTTTTTGTCTGCTTTGTTCTTTTCCTCCTTCAAGCCTTTGCTCAATGTTCTCTTCTCCACTAGGCCTCTTAACCAACCTGGTTAAAATTGAAGTCCCTTACCCAATTCCCCAGTGCCCTTAACCATAGATAGCATTTACCACCTTCCAATACAATGTTCTTATTTATTTTTATTGTCTTGCTCTGCCTCCAACACAAGGGAAACTCCATGAAGGCAGTGATTTGGTCTTTTTTACTCACTGCCATATCCCCATTCCTAGAGCATAGTATGTATTCAGCCGTTAGTTGGTTGAGTAAATGAGATAAGCACCTGTCCACAGTGAACGGGGTATAAGTCGTATACATAAGTAACGGTAATACAGGCCTGAAAAGTGTCCAAAGAGAAGTGTGGGTAAAGGCCAGGGAATTCAGAAAAGATTGATTGCTCTGGCTTATAGAATTCAAGCAGGGCTTCATTGTCGAGATATTTTTTAAATGGGCTTGTTAAAAACGAAAGGATAATGGAAACAAAGATATGGAGGAGGAAATAGAGTAAGAATGGCAGCACTGTGTTGACCTCAGGTGGAACACAGGGTACGTGAAATACTGTATTGGAAGATAAAATTTAAAAGTTAGGTTTGGAACAAATAGTGAAAGGTTTTAGCAGATTACAAAATTTGAACTTTCTGTAAACAGTGGGTGGCAGGAGAATGAGATGGCACAGATGTGTTTTATAGAGCAGTGTGACAACATCATGTGTTGAAGCTGGATTAGGATTGGGAGAGACATGGAAGTGGAAGATTGTATTTCACAAAAGGTAGACTCCACCTGGCACACTTGGCCCTTGTATCCAGTGTGAGTAATGAGGATGGAGAAGCCACGGTCAGAATATGAGGAGCAGATTGGAAAGAAGACGATGATCTATACGGAGAGACTGATTGGAGCTGCCACTTGCTTGTGTTCCACCTCTGGGACTAAATGGAGACTCCAATTGGAAAGACAAAAGGCTGAGAATAGGGAGACCCGAATTCTAGTCCTGTTTTGCTACCCACCAGCTGCTTAAGAATTGCTTAACATCTTTGTGCCTGTTTTCTCATCATGGGGCCCTCACCACATATCTTTGAAGTTTTTGTGAAAATGAAATGTCAAAAATGCTACAAGTTTAAAGCTGTAAATGTACTTCTGTTGGTATATTTTAAAAAATTATCTAACTTTGGTAACTGTTGCCTATTAGTCATTTTGCAAAGCAAATCTTAATTTCAGTTTATTTTATAAATATTAGAATACTAGTCTGTCTTTTCCTATCTTAAGTTATGCGTTCTGTTTTAGGAGAAGGTAGGCCAATTTCAGAGTTTTAGGTTGTGTTTACTTCATTTTCAACATAAGTTGTATTTCATGAAAGTTAACGTTAAGTATTCATAAATATTAGTAAAGTAAGTTGTGAAAATTAAAATTTAGAAAGAAGCTGATAATTCTAGGAGCCTTTAAAAGTATGTTTAAAATTAAAATGGGGTCATCTTCAGAATTTTCAGTTCACTCAGCTGTGGAATCCTTGAGGATAGAGACTTACGATGATCTTTATAACTCCAAAGTTTGGCATATTAGAGCTGCCCTGTATATGTTTATTGATCAGATGGCCACATATAAGAACTAATAACAGCCTGGAGGGGAGGAGTGTGGGGTGGGACCTTCCACTTGTGTCCCTCTGAGAGGTAAATGGGCAGGTTACCACCTGAAGCTTGTCATCTCTGGCTTAGGAACACAGTTGAAGTGAAATTTAGCAAGTTTTCTTGTTTAGCTATCCTTAAACCTGGCCCTACTTCTTAGTTAATCCTTAAAAAAAAAAAAAATCTGTTTCAAGCTCTCTCAGCTGTGATTGACCTTTATAGTTACAGAGTGGGAGCAGAACTGAGAATAGTGAAACAAACTCATTCCTAACTTTTAGGACATTCACACTGATGTCGTATTTTCAAACAAATGAGAAAATTCATTTACTTAGTTTAGTGATGAAGACTGCTTTATAAACTTGAGGATTTGCAAATTCTGTATCGCCCTCCCTCCCCCATCCTGCCCACCACCACACTGGTATAGTTCCATGAGAGAACAAACAACCTTAATTCTGTAAAACCTTGTAAATCAGATTTGCCACTATAAAGGAGTGTCTTTTATGGGAAAACCAGCACAGAGAACCAAAGACATTGTCTTTAAGTGTTAATAAATTAAGTAAATATTACTAAATAATTACGCATTTCGTATTTGAAAGTCAAGCTTACGTAAGTAAAGTCTAAATTTGGATTTGTGAGGCAATCACTATTCTGGGATTGGAACTGTAGATAAACCTGACTTGTTTCTGGATATCACATTTGGAGATAACAAAGCTACATTTTATTGATTCCAGAATATGGAGACTACACGTTAGGTTCTCTGCAGATTTTCTATAGGGATGTTTCATGGACTGGGAACTTTTAAGTTGTCACTTCCTCAGTAGAATTTGCATGATTAAGAACATTGCTTGGTGATGATAGTGCTTTTAAAGGAGTTGATTTTACATTAAGGGGTTCTTTCAAGACTTTTAGGTGACCCAGGCTCATTGGAATGCAGAGTGGGCTGAAGTGTTTGGTAGCTGGGTTTCTTTGCTCCTATTTTCCCCAGACTTTCTTACTTTACCTTTGCATTTTTACTTGTGTATAGTACTGTTACTTCCCAGCATACTTTTAACTAGTTTCTACAGTTTTCAAGCTTATAGGCTGTAAAATAGTTGTTACATTTTAGGATGCTGATCTAAATGATGGCAGCTTTACTTTTAAGGCCCGTTATAATTATTCCATTCATCTGTAATAACCCAGAAATATATAAAGACATAGTTTGAGACTGCCAGATAGCTAGGTGCACAGGATTAAAAAGGTGACTTGTGTAGGAGCCCAGGAACTGGCAGTTTAGTGAGAGAGACTGGGTCATAGACATTTAAAATAACTGATCATTTACAGTGTGGTGGGAAAAACTGTAAGCATATTTGTTGTTGTTGGCATAATCTTTTTATAATTCATAGACCTAATTCTTACTGCTAACCATTTTGTTCCAAATTCTCTGCATGTTTACATCTCTATATACTGATTTTTGTGGTTTAGAATTATTCCTTTAAAAAAAAAAAAAAAAGATCTGTTTATTCATGAGAGAGAGAGAGGGAAGCAGGCAGGCTCTCTACATGAGCCCGATGTCCATCCAGGAACTCCAGGATCACGCCCTGAGCCCTGAGCGCCCTGAGTGGAAGGCAGATGCTCAACCACTGAGCCACCCAGGCAGCCCTAGAATTATTCCAAAGTCAAAGTTGAAGCTTGAGGTTGCCAATGTTTGGCACATAAAGAGACTATAGTTTATTTTATTTTAAATTTAAAAACCATAATAACTTAATAGATTGTTTAGCTTCCTTCGTTAGTGTATCTGTCTGTTAAGGTTGTGCCTCACCCAGGTCATGCACTCAGAGGCAGGACTGAATCTTCAAATTCCCCACCTAGGACATTCCTCAATGCATTTTCTTGCCTTAGGAGTGCATTAAAAAGACTGGGGATACTTTTCCAAATCCCTAGTAAAAGAGCTCAGTTCTGGAAAGGTGTCAGGTGGACACCCATATCGTATGTGACTGATACTTAAAAAACTCACAGCACATCCTTGACTGGAGTGTCTTACCTTCCTTCCATGTTTCAGTATTATCTTTTTCTAGATTGTGGGGTGACTTTGTCTTTAGGACTTGTTAGTGGTTTGTTTGTTCCTTCGTTCCATCCTCCCTGCTTTCTTCCCACTTTCCCTCCCTCTCTACTTTCTTCCCTTCCCCCCCCCCCCCCCCCCCGTTTCTCTCTTCTCTCTCTTTATCTTCACCCCTCCTCTTTTTCTTTCTCTCTTTCCATGCCCAGTGTGAGGCCTGAACTCATGATCCTGAGATTAAGACCTGAGTTGAGACCACCCAACAGACTGCCCCACCCAGGTTCCTCTTGTTAGTGGGTTCTGTCTTGACATCACTGCAGCATGTATTTTAAAAACCTTAATAATGGAAATGTCCAAACATACATTGTATATACAGTAGAGAGAATAATACAGTGAAACCCTGGATGTGCCTACCACCTATCTTTACCACTGATCCCCATTTCTGCAGACAAGTTTTGGTTTTTCAGAAGTCTGATGGGAATTTTACATTAAGCCTGTTACGGTATACAAGTTAGCCATCCCAGTGGCATGTAGCAATAAGCATTTTTTTTTTTTTTTTTTTTTTAGAAAGAAGGATCTTTTGAATTTTTTTTTAAATTTTTTATTTATTTATGATAGTCACACACAGAGAGAGAGAAGCAGAGACATAGGCAGAGGGAGAAGCAGGTTCCATGCACCGGGAGCCCAACATGGGATTCGATCCCGGGTCTCCAGGATCACGCCCCGGGCCAAAGGCAGGCGCTAAACCGCTGCGCCACCCAGGGATCCTGCAATAAGCATTTTTGATTTTGCTCAAAGGTCTTTAGATCAGCAGGGATGACTGTTTTTTGCTCTGCACGTGGTGATGATGGAAGGGTGCAAAGGGGCACTCAGAACTGGCATTCTTGTCATTTACACCTACCTCCTATTGGCCAAAGTAAGCCACTAGAGGCCATGTTCCAAGCCATTGGGGTGGGAAGGACTGTACCTTAGGAAGTGTTCCAGGAACCATCATGTGACTAAACAGGCAAATCTAAACACTGGCCCCTTTGTTTGGAGTGTCATCTCAGTGTGAATACTTTTCACCGTTATTACAGAACATTATCACCCATTATTTAACTGCCTTTTGTCTGTCTCCCCACTGAAGACTAAAATTTAGCTATCACTATTTAATCCATAGAGTTTACTTAGCACAGCATATGTTTGTTAAATACTGTTTGAGTAAATGGGTAAACTAATTGAAGGACTATGTGGATAGGAAGTTAAGTTGCTTTTGCTAAAGGCCAGAATCTCATAACTTGAAGGATGGAAAAACTTGGCTAGTTAGCAAGGGTTAATGTGTGAGGATTCTGACTGAATTGCAGATTAGTTCTGGAACTTGGAAGTCAAATTGTGGGACTGAAAATACCAGGGACGCCTGGGTGGCTCAGGGGTTGAGGGCCTGCCTTTGGCCCAGGGGGTGATCCTGGAGCCCCGGGATTGAGTCCCACAATGGGCTCCCTGCCTGGAGCCTGCTTCTCCCTCTGCCTGTGTCTCTGCCCCTCTCTCTGTGTCTCTCATGAATAAATAAATCTTTAAAAAAGATAAAGCTGATTCTTAAAAAGAAAAAAAAAAGAAAATACCAGAAAGTTGGTTATAACCAATCATAAACCTTATTGCTAAGTAATATTTTTTCCTCTATTTTCTACACTTTGCTGTAGTTCATTTATCAGCAGAGGTCATGAATTGGCCATTTGAAAATAATGTGTAATCTTTGGGAAGCCTCTGCTTCCATTCTCCTCTTGTGGCTTGAGCCTTTCTAGTTCCATAGCCCTCATGCTCCCTGAAAAGTCCACCAGTATCACACTTGTACCTTGGCAAACATCTGTCTGCCAGAATCTTCATCCTCTGCTAACAAAATAATGTGAAAACCAGCTTCTCTCTGCATGCCCCTAAATAGGCTAAATAAATAAATTACTGTTTATAAATAAATAAATAAATTATGTTTACATAGATTTCTAAGAAGAAAGTGTATGTGTCAGAAAACTCTTTTGAGTTTCCCTGTATAGATTATTCAAAAAGGGCACGTGAAATTGGTGAATGTATTTATAAACTAGATTTATATATTTTCATCCTGTAGAATTTTTTAAGATTTTATTTATTCACAAGTGACACAGAGAGAGGCAGAGACATAGGTGGAGGGAGAAGCAGGCTCCCTGCAAGGAGCCTGATGCAAGACTCAATCCCAGACCCTGGGATCATGCCCTGACCCAAAGGCTGATGCTCAAACATTATTTAAATATGAAACCAGAGTTTATAAAACTGATTTAAAATTTAAATTTAGTATTAGCATATAAAAGTAGTTTTATTTTTATTTTTTCAGTTTTATTGAGTTCTTCTTGACATATAACATTGTATTAGCTTAAGGTATGCAACATAGTGATCATATATGTGTATATTGTAAAATGATCACCACAATAAGTTAACATCACAATTACAAATTTTTTTTCTTGTGATCTTTTAAGATCTTTTAGCCACTTTCAAATATATAATATATAGTCAACTATAGTCACCATACTGTACATCACAGTGTAGTCAAATATATATAATACAATATATAGTTAACTATAGTCACCATACTGTACATTACATCTCCAAACTTAATTATCTTTTGGCCACCTTCACCCATTTCTGTCACTCTGCTACCTTCTACCTCTGGTAACCATCAGTCTGTTCTTTGATTCTGTGAGTTTGGTTTTTAAGTATAGCTTTGTATCACAATCCCATCTTTTGACAAAACTATGAGAAATATAATACATTAGCAGTAAATTATAAATAGTAAATATATTATCAGTGGTTGTAATGAAAATACTCCTTTATGAGAAGAGAAATGGAGTAAAATTTGAATTGCATGTGGATGATCATGATCGCTCTTTTAAAAATCTCATTTTGTTTTATTTTGCATTTAGATTTGAAGATTACATAGTCCTGCCTCCAGCACTAGTGGCTTCTCTGTTTTGTGCTCAATGTGACTCACAAGAACTTCTTTAGTAACAAACGAAATGATCCAGGGGCGTGGAAAATATGATTTTTACATTGGTCTGGGATTGGCTATGAGCTCCAGCGTTTTCATTGGTGGGAGTTTCATCTTGAAAAAAAAAGGTCTTCTGCGACTTGCCAAGAAGGGCTCCATGAGAGCAGGTAGGCTGTGCCCTATGTGACTGAAATGACATCAGTGTGTGCTTATGTACTTAGGTTCTTTGATGACAATCACATCTTTATTCCTAGTTAGTATATTTGAAACTTTGAACTCTGCAAGCTTTGTAAATGCTTATAGAGAATCAAATGTCAGTTTAATTTGGGGGTGGGGAGTTTGCTTTTTTTTTTTAAAGATTTTAATTTATTTTTGAGAGCGAGTTTGCATGCATAGGAGCACGGGTGGGGGAGGGGCAGAAGGAGAAGCAGACTCCCTAGTGAGCAGGGAGACCTATGTAGGACTTGATTCCAAGACCCTGGGATCATGACCTGAGCCAAAGCCACATGTTTAACTGATTGAGCCACCCAGGCACCCCAGACATCAGTTTTGTAATGAGAAAAATAAAAAGTGAGACAATGTCAAAATAAGCTAACTATTCATTCCTCCAATTATCTAAGTTGAAATAGGAACCATTCCCCATTTAGCATCCAGCCTTATCTTTAAATTTTGGTATGACTGTAGAGAAGGAAATAAGGATTTATGAATAGAATCAGGATCTTACTGAAGGCTAGGATTTTTTGTCTAGGATAATATAAGTTTTACTTATACCTTAAGATGTTTTTCCTGATGATCTCAAATTAGCAGGAAGGAAAGAGAAGGCTTAGTGCAGTTGAAGAGTATTCTGTTCATTGATTTTCTGAAGGGTTATATTGGTTGTTTCCCCAGAAACTGTTGACAAGTCACAAGACCTTGGGGGATATTCAGTATGATTAAACCCCCTTCTCACTTCATTTAGTTCATTCATGACAGCTTACAGAGAGACCTACTTTGGCAATAAAAAAAAAATCACTTTCTCCCTCTTTCCTGTGCCATCTTAATGGCCAGAGCTAATCAATCTTAAAATAGTAGCCTCTATTAGAGGTTAGTGGGCAGAGGAGAAAGGATTAGTATATGTTACCTGAATAAGTGTATTTCCTATTCTTGTCTTAAGGCAAGCACTCTCATTGTCCATGATGGATATGCCTGTCAAAGGGTTCATTTACATTGGCCTTTTCTTTTTGACAATGGCTTAAGTACCAGTTGCTTCCTGATTTTATTAATTTGGTTGGGAGGAAAGTCAAGTAGAAAAGGAAGATGAGCATCTCCTGGCAGCTGTAGCCTGTGATGAAATGCTCAATCTTTTTATGTATGGTCATATAAGACTCCTTTCTCTATGGTTACTGCCTCATAACCACACCTATTTCTTATCCACAATCAGACTAACTTACTTGAAGTCGGGTTACTTCTTATTGGTTCATTTTCTTTGCTTGAAGCTGAGTTTGCAAACAAGAGAATGAAGTATAGACCTTATGAATATAAGGATTGACATAATTCCTTCACTCAACAGTATAGTGAAAACCTAAAAATTTTAACATTGTCCTAATCCTCATTTCCTTTTCCAAGATAATCGTAAAAATATCTTAGAAATCCCCTTATACGGTCATAATGGAATCTTCAAAATAATAATAATCAACAAATGAGATATTTTAAAATCTGTCATTGCTAATAATTGTCATAAATTTTTAAAGTCTGATAATCTTCCAAAAAAGTGAAATATTTTTTCATTCACAGGTCAAGGTGGCCATGCATATCTTAAAGAATGGTTGTGGTGGGCTGGATTGCTATCAAGTACGTATAGAGAATATTTCAAGGAAATACTATGGTTGTATATTAAGATATTTGCATATACTAATACAGCCTCATATTACTAGAATATTTTATTATTTATTTTTTTAAGATTATTTATTTATTCATGAGAGACAGAGAAAGAGAGAGAGAGGCGGAGACACAGGCAGAGGGAGAAACAGGCTCCATGCACGGAGCCTGACATGGCACTCGATCCTGGGACTCCAGGATCATGCCCTGGGCTGAAGGCAGATGCTTTAACCGCTGAGCCACCCAAGGATCCCTATTATTTAATTTTTTTAATAAAAGATTTATCTGTTCTAGGGAGAGAGAGACAGAATGAATAAGCAGAGGGAAGGGCGGGGGGTGGGGGAGAGAATCCCGAAGCAGACTCCCCACTGAGTGTGGATCCTGGTATGGGGCTCAACCCCAGGACTCCAAGATCATGACCTGAGCCGACATCAAGAGTCAGCTGCTTAATCCACTGAGTTACCCAAGGTGCCCCTAGCACTTTTTTTTTTTTTTTTTAAGATTTTGTTTATTCATGAGGGAGATTCAGAGAGGCAGAGACATAGGAAGAGGGAGAAGCAGGCCACCTCAGGGAGCTTGATGCGGAACTTGTCCCAGGACCCCGGGATCATGCCCTGAGCTGAAGGCAAATGCTCAACCACTGAGCCACCCAGGTGCCCCTGCCTCTAGCATTTTTTTAAACTTTAAATAAACCTTTTTTAAATTATTTTTTTATTATTTTTTTAATATCGTGTTTTTTTTTTTTTTTAAGATTTATTTATGATAGAGAGAGGCAGAGGGAGAAGCAGGCTCCATGCTGGGAGCCTGACGCGGGACTCGATCCCAGGACTCCAGGATCGCACCCTGGGCCAAAGGCAGGTGCCAAACCGCTGAGCCAACCAGGGATCCTTACCTTTGTTTTTTTAATGAATAATACTCAAAATATGTAAAATTTAAGCCAGTAAATTTTTTGAAGCTAGCACTTTAATAGTTTAATTTGAGTGAGAAAACTTTCTTTCTTTTTTTTTTTTTAAAGATTTTATTTTATTCATAAGCACAGAGAGAGAGGGGCAGAGACACAGACAGAGGGAGAAGCAGGCTCCATGCAGGGAGCCCGATGTGAGACCCGATCCCGGGTCTCCAGGATCACACCCCAGGCTGCAGGCCGCGCCAAACTGCTGTGCCACTGGGGCTGCCCGAGAAAACTTTCTTTTACCTGTCTAATTAAAATGTCTGATAGAGCTATATGTTTTTTAAAATTCTGTTTAAGGGACACCTGGGTGGCTCAGCAGTTGACCATTCTGCCTTTGGCTCAGGGTGTGATCCCAGTTCGGGGATCAAGTCCCTCATCAGGCTCTCTATGAGGTGCCTGCTTCTCCCTCTGCGATTTGTCTCTGCCTCTCTCTGTGTCTCTCATGAATAAATAAATAATTAAAACGTCTTAAAAAGAATCTCAGTTTAAGAAGGTAACTTAAAAAAGTCCTAGAAAAATATCCTGTTTTTAATTCTTTCTTCATGATTTTCATTCCAAATTGGAAAGGAGATATACATTTGATAAGTGTCTGTGCTTATTTTAATGATTACCTTTAAAAAGGTACAAAGAAAAAAATGAATAAGACACTGAGCCTTGAAAGTATTCTATGTAAGCTTAAGAGCCGTTAAAATAATGAGACTGATTTGACTCTTCATTCAACAAATATTTATTGATCATTTCTGGTATGCCAGTTTTTATTCTAGGTGCTGGACATAAAACTAATCAAACAAAAAAATCCTTATCCCTCTGAGCCTTAACATTCTAGATAGAAGCAAACAAACTCGCATTAATTAAAATGTGTGTTAGTGGTATATGCTATACATTTGTAAAGTAGGGAAGGGATGTAATGTGAAGGATAGGTAGGCTTACATTTTATTTTTATTTTTTTTATTTTTAAAAAGATTTATTTATTTATTTGTTTGTTTATGATAGACACAGAGGGAGAGAGAGAGAGGCAGAGACGCAGGAGGAGGGAGAAGCAGGCTCTGCCGGAGCCCGACGTGGGTGGGACTCGATCCCGGGACTCCAGGATTGTGCCCTGGGCCAAAGGCAGGCACCAAACCGCTGAGCCACCCAGGGATCCCCAGGCTTACATTTTAGATGGGAGGCTAAGACAGTTCTCTTATATTTAAGAAGGGGGACTAGGGCAGAACTTAGTATCTGAGTAAAAGATGTAAAGGAGCTAGCCATATGGATATTTTGGGGAGGAACATTTTAAGCAGGAGAAAACAGTAAATGTGAAGACCACGAGGCAGACCATGTGATAGGCAATTTGAATGTGATAGGCAATTTGAAATTTGAATGTGATACGCAATTTGAAATGCAAGATAGCCTACAAGGATTCTTGCCCCCTGGTATTCACACCTTTGTATAATCCCCTCTCACACTGAATTAATGCTGACCCAGTGTGATCATAGAATTCAAAAGAAGTGATGATGTATGTCTTCTAAGGCTAAGTCATGAAAGGTATTGTGGTTTTACCTTGATTGCTTGGATTTTTAACTCTGAGGGAAACCGGCTGCAGTAGTGTTAGGACACTCAGGCAGCCTGTAGGAGGTCCCCAGGCTATAGGCAGTACCAACTTGCCAGTCATGTGACTAAGCCACCTTGGTTGTGTCCTTCAGCTCCAATCCAGCCTTCAGATGACTGCCACCCCAACTTCTATCTTTGTCTGTAGACCTCTTAAAAAATCCTGAGAAGTACCTATTGATCTCTTTCTGAAGTCTTGACCAACAGAAAATATGGCTTTTGTTTTAAGCTGCCAAATTTTATAGTGTTTTATTATAAATACAGTACTGGATTATTAAATCGTGAAGGTAACATTAAAGAGGCAAGAATAGTAAGGGAGTGAATGTAGGGGAAGTAGCGGGGGATAAATTCAGAGAATAATGAGGGCCTGGACCGTGTGGGTCTTTGTAGGTCACAGAAAGGACTTTATGTGTGGGCAGTCATTGGAGACTTTTGAATAAAGGGTTGACATGATTTAATTTAGATTTTAATAAGATCTCCCAGGCTGTTTTGTTGGGGCATAGACCACATAGAAGCAGAAGCAGAAAAACCAAGTGGGGAGGCTATTGCAAAAATCAGATGATGGTATGGACTCAGGGTAGTTGTAGTGAGTGTGTTAAGTGGTAGAATTCTGGATGTGTTTTGAGGGTAGAACTGGTAAGATTTATTGAAAATAAGTTAAAAGGCTGGATAGAATATAAAAAACAACCTTTCCAAAGCATGAAACAGCAAACGTGTAATGAATTACCTAGCCAAGATCAGGGAAGGGTGTGGAGCTCAGAAGGATAAACTGAAGACATTTTTGCCCTAGAGGTAATTATGGACTTCAGAGCAGGCATCTGAGAGGTAGAGTGAACTTTTGAACTAGGCTAATTAAGGGTCAAAGTCAGGTGCTACTAAGAATGAGAACCTGTATAAGATTATTGCATTGGAATCATAAAAACAAATAACAAAAACATCTTTTACAAGATGCACATAGAAAACAAGGATATAGAATGGCTGGAAGAAAAAGATGGAAAAGCAACCTGAAGAAAGTTGAGATTGCTGAATATACTAGAAAATAAGCTTCAAAGCAAAAACCAATACTAGAGATAGAGGCTTATTTTGTAGAGATAAAATCTTCAACTCATCGGGAAGCTTTGACAGTTCCAACTTTATTTAATAATATGGCCTTGAGGGGGATCCCTGGGTGGTGCAGTGGTTTAGCGCCTGCCTTTGGCCCAGGGCGCAATCCTGGAGACCCGGGATCGAGTCCCACGTTGGGCTCCCGGTGCATGGAGCATGCTTCTCCCTGTGCCTATGTCTCTGCCTCTCTCTCTCTCACTGTGTGCCTATCATAAATTAAAAAAAATACATATATATGGCCTTGAAAGATTCAAAGCAGCAGTTGACAGAGCAACAGGAGAAGTAAATTCAAAATCATATGGTAAAATATAAAATATAACACTCAGTATAGGAGAAGCAAAGTAAAATTGTTAAGGTTATAGAACATTTGAATAATAAATTTAACCAAATTAACCTGGTCTACATTGTTTTCAAAGGCTAATAGAATATTATATAATGGACTATTTTTGCTAGATCATAAAGCCAGTCTTAAATTTTTCAAAGGATTTAATGGTGTATTTTCACAGATCATTATAATTACAATAGAAATCAGTAACAAAAAGATTACATAAAAATCCCCATGTTCGGAAATTTAGAAATACACTTATGTATCCATGGTTCGAAGAAGTCAGAATGAAAACTAGAAAATATTTTAAAAGTGTGTTTACCTTAGAAAACAATATGTGGGTGCCAAATACAAAATATCCTAACTTTTGAACATTACTGAAATAATGAAAGTTTATAGTTTTTTAAAAAATTTATTTTAGCACATCATGAACAAATTAGGTATATTCTAGGGATGCAAAGTTGGCATAACTTTGGAAAACCAACCATTGTAATTTATGATGTTAACTAATTGAAGGAGAAAAATTACCATTTCACTATGATTTAGCAACTATCATGACTAAAAAGAAACCATCTCAAATAAGTAATTTTTTTTAAAGATTTTATTTATTCATGAGAGACACGGAGAGGCAGAGACAGGCAGAGTGAGAAGCACGCTCCTGTGTGCAGAGCCTGATGTGGGACTCAATCCCAGGACCCTGGGATCACGCCCTGAGCCGAAGGCAGATGCTCAACCACTGAGCCACCCAGGTGCCCCTAAAACAAGTAATTTCAGGAAATTTCCTTAATGTGACAAGATTTCAAAGACAAAAAAAGCCAAAACAATCACAATAAACACCAAAATAAAGAAATATTTAAGGCTTTCTTTTTGAAACTGGGAACAAACAAATGACCTCTTGTTACTCCTTCAGTATTTTTAAAAGAATTTCTAACCAGTGTAGGAAGGCAAGGGGATGGAATAGAATTAGAAATACGTAAACTGGGTAGCCCGGTGGCGCAGCTGTTTACAGCAGCCCGGGGTGTGATCCTGCAGCCTGGGGTGTGATCCTGGAGACCCGGGATCAAGTCCCGCGTCGGGCTCCCTGCATGGAGCCTGAGTCTCTGCCTCTCTCTCTCTCTCTCTCTCTCTCTATCTGAATAATAATAAAAAGTAAATCTAAAAAAAAAAAATATGTAAACTTGTATTATACTGATTGTATAATTATGAGTATAAAAATTCCAATGAATATACAAATTATAAAATAAGATTTAGCAAAGTGTTAGATACAAAGTCAACATATAAAATTTAGCTGAATTGGGGATCCCTGGGTGGCGCAGCGGTTTGGCGCCTGCCTTTGGCCCAGAGCGCGATCCTGGAGACCTGGGATTGAATCCCACGTCGGGCTCTCGGTGCATGGAGCCTGCTTCTCCCTCTGCCTATGTCTCTGCCTCTCTCTCTCTCTCTGTGACTATCATAAATAAATAAATAAATAAAAATAAAATAAAATAAAATAAAATTTAGCTGAATTGTAAGCAACAATTAGAAAATGAAATGTTAAAAGTACTATTTGCATATAATTTTTAAAAACAGGAATCATTTAATTATAAATCTAACAAAAGATGGGAAAGATACCTACAGAGAAAATGAAATAATTACTGAGAAAAAGACAAATAGAGGGGTGTATTATTTTTATGAATTGAAAGATTCATTATTGGAAAATCATTTCTTCCATAGTGACAAGCTAAATGCTGTTCCATTTAAAACTAGGTGATTATGTGGTACATGGTAAGTTGATTTAAATTTTATATGGTAATACAGAAGTCCAAGTAAAGCAAAGCAATTAAGTTAAAAATTTTAAAATTTGTTAACATATAGTGCAAAATTGGTTTCAGGAGTAGAATTCAGTGATTCATCACTTATATACAATACCCAGTGCTCATCACAAGTGCCCTCTTGAATACCCATCACCTGTCTAGCCCATTCTTCACCCACCTCCCTTCATCAACCCTTAGTTTATTCTCTATCATTAAGAGTCTCTTATGGCTTGTTTCCCTCTTTCCTTTTTTTCTTTCCTCCCTTTCCATATGCTCATCTCTTTTTTTTTTTTTTTTCTTTTCTTAAATTCCACATCTGAGTGAGATCATAGGATATTTGTCTTTCTCTGACTTATTTTACTTAGCATAATGCACTCTGGTTCCATTCATGTTGTTGCAAATGGCAAGATTTCATTCTTTTATATTACTGAGTAATATAGCATCATATGTATATACTACATCTTTTTTATCCATCAGTTGATGGAGTTGGACTCTCTCCATGGTTTGGCAATTGTAGATAATGCTGCTGTAAACAGGGGGCGTACTCCTTTGAATCTGTTTTTCCAAGCCTTTGGGAACATACCTAGGAGTGCAATTGCTGGATGGTATGGTGGTTCTATTTTTAACTCTTTGAGGAACCTCCGAACTTGTCCAGAGTGGCTGCATCAGTTTGCATTCCCACCAACAGTGCAAGAGGGTTCCCCTTTATCTACATCCTCCCCAACACCTGTTGTTTGTGTTGTTAATTTTAGCCATTCTGACAGGTGCAAGGTAGTATCTCATATGGTTTTTATGGTTTTTGATTTCCCTGGTGAGTAATGTTGAGTATTTTTTCAAGTATCTAGCCATCTGGATGAATTTTTGGAAAAGTGCCCATCCATGTCTTCTGCCTATTTGTTAACTAGATTATGTTTTTTGGGTGTTGAGTTTGAGCTTGTTAAGTTCTTTATAGATTTTGGGTGGTAACTCTTTATCAGATATTTCATTTGCAAAATATCTTCTCCCATTCTCTGGGCTGCCTTTTGTTTTGTGATTGCTTCCTTTGCTGTGCAGAAGCTTTTTATCTTGATGAGGTCCCAAAAGTTCATTTTTGCTTTTGTTTCCCTAAGCAAAGATATTCTTAAGAGGTGAAAGGATTTGTTCTACTGGATATAGAGATTTACTCTGAAGCTACACTAATTAAAACAGTGTGGTACTGTGCCAAAATACATAAACCAGTAGAATGGAGAACCATAAAACACGACAGTATATTTATTACAAAGGTGGTATTGAAATACGGAACTGTGCTTTTCAGTAAATGTTGCTGTAACAATCCATGTGGAAAAAATAAAATTTGATTTCTACTCCAAACATCAGATCAACTCCAAGTGGTTCATAAGCTTAAATGTGAAAGGTGGAACACTAAAGAATGTAGGGGATAAAGAATTTCAAGAAAGATTTCTAATAAAAGAGATGAGTGAGATAGGTGAAGGGGACTAAGAGTACACTTAGGATGAGCACTGAATAATGTATAGAATTGTCAGATCCTACACCAAATAATGTATAGAATTGTCAAATTCAAGCCTTAAGTATTTTGTGCACCTGATATTAATATTAACACTGTTGGGATCCCTGGGTGGCGCAGCGGTTTAGCGCCTGCCTTTGGCCCAGGGCGTGATCCTGGAGACCCAGGATCGAATCCCACATCGGGCTCCCGGTGCATGGAGCCTGCTTCTCCTTCTGCCTATGTCTCTGCTTCTCTCTCTCTGTGTGTGTGACTATCATAAATAAATAAAAATTAAAAAAATAATATTAACACTGTTAACTGGTAGAATTTAAAAATTAAAAATAAAAAGGATTTCTCATACAGTTTGTATGAAATACCAACCACAAAGAAAAATATTTTAAAATTTGACATTAAAATTGAGAACTTTTAGTGAAGAATTTAAAAGAGTGAAGAGGCAAATTACATAATACTTTAAAAAGAACTAATATTTTTAACCCACAGAAGGTTCATGTCCAAAAATTTAATTACTTCAAATCAGTACCTGATGATGTCTTTTGAATATAAGAGTTGGGTTTTTTAAAAAAGAAAAAAACTAGTGAAAAAGACTTGGGAGAGGTGTTTCACACCAGTTTTAGCTGCTTTTAATTAATTTGTGTCTGTTATCATAGGATATGTTTTTAAAAAAAATTTAAAAATCTATAAGCATAAATTAGATCTATTCAATTAAAATTACAGATTTGTATTTTTTTTTCGGATTTGTATTTCTAATTGGTTTGAATTCTATTCTAATGATAATTTACAGGAGAACCCTTATTGAATAGGTAGGAGAAAATAGAGAAATTACTAAATACAATTGAAATAGCATTTTAAAAAATATACATTTGATCCTTCAACAATATGGAAGTTAGGGCCCCTGACCCCTTGTGCAGTTGAAAATCTGCATATGACTTTTGACTCTGCCAAAACTTTAATATTAGCATACTATTGACCTGAAGCCTTAACCAATAACATAAATAGTTGATTAACACACATTTTATATATGTATTATATACTATATTCCAAACAACTATAGATAGGAAAATCATATGAAATACATTTACGGTGCTGTTAAAAATCCATACATGAGTGGACACTTAAAGTTCAAATTCCAGTTCAAGGGTCAACTGTATATGAAAATAAAATGCGGGCATTTCCATTTTGAGTGACTTGTTCTGAGTTTTCTTTTCTTTCTCCAAGTGGGAGCAGGTGAAGTGGCCAACTTTGCTGCATATGCCTTTGCTCCAGCCACCCTAGTGACTCCATTAGGAGCTCTCAGCGTCCTAGTAAGGTAAGGATGCTTTGTGTGTAAGAACAGTCAGTATATTGGTCTATACAGCCTTAATGCCATTTGATTATACATGCTCACCATAATTTACATTGAAACAATCTTGAGAATTATTTTTAAGCTGTGTAGTAATTTATCTTTTGTGCATAGGCATGCTATCAATTTGTAGGAGAAAATGCTTCTGTGCTTTGTCTTGTTTTCAGAGCCAGCAGGAGTTTTTATTACAATTTTTAAAAATTTTAAGTTGGATTCGTCACAATATGAGACATGTACACTTCAGTAGGTGTATTGGTGATAAATCAATTACTATACCTACAGAAAATCAATGATTGGCACAAGGGTATTATGTGCCTCCAAAGTGCTCTGGGGTCTTCCTTTGGAAGGAGCAGTCCAAGACTTGCCCTTTTTTCTGTTACTTAATGATTAGCCCAAACAGCTAAGACTATATTGAAGTTTGGGTTTTGGTTACTATTCTCAAAGTTGATAGATAGGTTTTTTAAAATCTTTGTTTCCCCCGAATATAGTGTGTGTGTGTGTGTGTGTGTGTGTGTGTGTGTGTGTGTGTGTGTAAAAATCGATATTACATGCAGGTTACATAATTTTTCAAGATGATATATAATCTGTAGTATATAAAGATTTATTGTGGTACGTGTCTTTTACCCTTAGTTTTCTGTATGTTATGCCATATTTATAGGTTTACATTATATATTTTTTAGATATGGATACATTTGGCTATAAAGTATTAAAACTTGCTAATTTAACAGGCAAATAATTTAGAATTACATGAACACAGGAAAGATGCATAAACCAGTATGGATAAATTAAAGTTGAGCAAATTTAAGCATTGATTTGGACATACATTCCTAGGTTATAAGTTTCTACCATAGCTCCATTTATTGTTAAATTTCATACTGACTTTCTACAGCAGAAATATAGAACTATACTGGTTTAGTGTATGATGAATTCATTATGTGGTCTATGTATACAATGGGATATTCCTCAGCCATTAGAAACGATGAATACCCACCTTTTGTTTCGACATGGATGGACTTGGAGGGTATTATGCTGAGTGAAGTTAGTCCATCAGAGAAGGACAATCATCACATGGTTTCACTCATACAGAATATAAGAAATAGTGAAAGGGATTAAAGGGGAAAGGAGGGAAAATGAGTGGGAAAAATTAGAGAGGGAGACAGAACATGAGAGACTCCTAACTCTGGGAAACGAACAAGGGGTCGTGGAAAGGGAGGTGGGCGGGGGCGTGGGGTGACTGGGTGACGGGCACTGATGGGGGCACTTGATGGGATGAGCACTGGGTGTTATACCATATGTTGGCAAATTGAATTTAAAGAAAATATTTTAAAAATTAAAAGTGTCATAAAAAATAAACTACAAGTGCTAGAAAAAGAAAAGAAATCATTAATTTGCTGGAAACATTTCATTTTATGATTGAATGCACCTTTTCTTTACCTTGTTGTGAAGCCAAAGAATCTTTACAAGTTCATAGTGTTGTAGTTTTTCAGTAATTTAAATTGAGTTGTGTTGATTTTTTAAAATGAGAAAAGTGGTTGATTAATTTTAATGTTCTCCACCCCCTTCCCCACTGTAGTGCCATTCTTTCTTCATACTTTCTAAATGAAAGACTTAATCTTCATGGGAAAATTGGATGTTTGCTAAGTATTCTAGGATCTACAGTTATGGTCATTCATGCTCCAAAAGAAGAGGAGATTGAGACTTTAAATGAAATGTCTCACAAGCTGGGGGATCCAGGTAAGAAACCAAAAAAAAGCTTTATCAGTTTATTATTTTACTTTTTATTTTTAATTTATTATTATTATTTTTTAAAGATTTTATTTATTTATTCATGAGAGACACAGAGAGAGGCAGAGACACAGGCAGAGGGAGAAGCAGGCTTCATGCAGGGAGCCCGATGTGGGACTCGATCCCGGGACTCCAGGATCACACCCTGGGCCAAAGGCAGGGGCCAAACCCCTGAGCTACCCAGGGATCCCCTTATTTTACTTTTTAATTTAGTTTTTATTTTAACCAAAGTTTTATGTGCAAGAGGTAAGTTGTTTGCCATTACTTATTATGAAAAACAAGTGATCATTTTCCTCCCATAGCAGCCCTTAATTAACGCTTGTTTATTTTATTCTTTAACCATGTGTTTAAATAACTTGCTTACATTGCTGCTACTGTTTTTGGCTTTAGGCATCATCTGTTATATCCACTATCTATTATGTCTACTTTTTTTTGTTTAAATGATTTATTTATAAGCACTATATCACTTTTATTCCCAGCTTACACCTATGATATAGTTACCTTTCCTTCCTTATTTGACTTGTTTTTTCTTAACTGATCATAATCTTGTTTGATCACTTTTCTATGAGTTTATCAAGCCATCCTGAAATTCTTCTCCAGTGGTCTTAATTCTACCCTCAGTAATTTCAAACACATTAGATATTCTATAGTTTCATATCTTCTGGAAATTTCTCCCAGAGTCTTATTTGGCCTTGGTCTAGATTGGTATCTTGAGGCCACCAGCACACTTGTCACTGTGGATTTTCCCTCATCAGCATCATGAAAGATCCCCTTCACTTTCTATTTTTTTCTTGTCTTTGAATGCTGGGTTTGCTCCTTCATTTTGGTTGGAGCCACTGTTGTAGGAGACAAGACAGGCACAGAAGAGATGAGACCTTGGATATATAAAAATGTCTTTAATCAATGTGACCTCATTGTCTTCTCACTTCCTGCTGCTAAGAAATCAAACACAGTTAGTTATCTTTTAGATGTTAACCATATTTTGTTTTTAGGAAACCTTTAGGACGTCCTCTTTGCCCTCAGTCATCTGAAATTTTCCACTGAGGTACCTACATGTGGGCTAATTTTTATTCATTGTGCTAGGTACTTGATAGATTTTTTAAATTTGGAAATGTGCATCTTATTCTAGGATATCAAATTCATTTTTTATTCTGTGAAATTTGTCTTTTATTCTTTTGTTCATCTTTATTTTCTGTGAAATTCTTTTTTTTTTTTTTTCTGTTTCTTATTTTTTTGGTGTTCAATTACTAACATACAAAATAACCCCCAGTGCCCGTCACCCATTCACTCCCACCCCCCGCCCTCCTCCCCTTCCAGCACCCCTAGTTCGTTTCTTCCCAGAGTTAGCAGTCTTTACGTTCTGTCTCCCTTTCTGATATTTCCCACACATTTCTTCCCCCTTCCCTTATATTCCCTTTCACTATTATTTATATTCCCCAAATGAATGAGAACATATAATGTTTGTCCTTCTCCGACTGGCTTACTTCACTCAGCATAATACCCTCCAGTTCCATCCACGTTGAAGCAAATGGTGGGTATTTGTCATTTCTAATAGCTGAGTAATATTCCATTGTATACATAAACCACATCTTCTTTCTCCATTCATCTTTCGTTGGACACCGAGGCTCCTTCCACAGTTTGGCTATCGTGTCCGTTGCTGCTATAAACATCGGGGTGCAGGTGTCCCGGCGTTTCACGGCATCTGTATCTTTGGGGTAAATCCCCAGCAGTGCAATTGCTGGGTCGTAGGGCAGGTCAATTTTTAACTTTTTGAGGAACCTCCACACAGTTTTCCAGAGTGGCTGCACCAGTTCACATTCCCACCAACAGTGTATGAGGGTTCCCTTTTCTCCACATCCTCTCCAACATTTGTTGTTTCCTGCCTTGTTAATTTTCCCCATTCTCACTGGTGTGAGGTGGTATCTCATTGTGGTTTTGATTTGTATTTCCCTGATGGCAAGTGATGCAGAGCATTTTCTCATGCGCATGTTGGCCATGTCTGTGTCTTCCTCTGTGAGATTTCTGTTCATGTCTTTTGTCCATTTCATGATTGGATTGTTTGTTTCTTTGGTGTTGAGTTTAATAAGTTCTTTATAGATCCTGGAAACTAGCCCTTTATCTGATATGTCATTTGCAAATATCTTCTCCCATTCTGTAGGTTGTCTTTGAGTTTTGTTGACTGTATCCTTTGCTGTGCAAAAGCTTCTTATCTTGATGAAGTCCCAATAGTTCATTTTTGCTTTTGTTTCTTTTGCCTTCGTGGATGTATCTTGCAAGAAGTTACTATGGCCGAGTTCAAAAAGGGTGTTGCCTGTGTTCTTCTCTAGGATTTTGATGGAATCTTGTCTCACATTAAGATCTTTCATCCATTTTGAGTTTATCTTTGTGGATGGTGAAAGAGAGTGGTCTAGTTTCATTCTTCTGCATGTGGATGTCCAATTTTCCCAGCACCATTTATTGAAGAGACTGTCTTTCTTCCAATGGATAGTCTTTCCTCCTTTATCCAATATTAGTTGCCCATAAAGTTCAGGGTCCACTTCTGGATTCTCTATTCTGTTCCACTGATCTATGTGTCTGTTTTTGTGCCAGTACCACACTGTCTTGATGACCACAGCTTTATAGTACAACCTGAAATCTGGCATTGTGATGCCCCCAGATATGGTTTTCTTTTTAAAATTCCCCTGGCTATTCGGGGTCTTTTCTGATTCCACACAAATCTTAAAATAATTTGTTCTAACTCTCTGAAGAAAGTCCATGGTATTTTGATAGGGATTGCATTAAACGTGTATATTGCCCTGGGTAACATTGACATTTTCACAATATTAATTCTGCCAATCCATGAGCATGGAATATTTTTCCATCTCTTTGTGTCTTCCTCAATTTCTTTCAGAAGTGTTCTATAGTTTTGAGGGTATAGATCCTTTACATCTTTGGTTAGGTTTATTCCTAGGTATCTTATGCTTTTGGGTGCCATTGTAAATGGGATTGACTCCTTAATTTCTCTTTCTTCAGTCTCATTGTTAGTGTATAGAAATGCCACTGACTTCTGGGCATTGATTTTGTATCCTGCCACGCTACCGAATTGCTGTATGAGTTCTAGCAATCTTGGGGTGGAGACTTTTGGGTTTTCTATGTAGAGTATCATGTCATCGGCGAAGAGGGAGAGTTTGACTTCTTCTTTGCCAATTTGAATGCCTTTAATGTCTTTTTGTTGTCTGATTGCTGAGGCTAGGACTTCCAGTACTATGTTGAACAGCAGTGGTGAGAGTGGACATCCCTGTCTTGTTCCTGATCTTAGGGGAAAGGCTCCCAGTGCTTCCCCATTGAGAATGATATTTGCTGTGGGCTTTTCATAGATGGCTTTTAAGATGTCGAGGAATGTTCCCTCTATCCCTACACTCTGAAGAGTTTTGATCAGGAATGGATGCTGTATTTTGTCAAATGCTTTCTCTGCATCCAATGAGAGGATCATATGGTTCTTGGTTTTTCTCTTGCTGATATGATGAATCACATTGATTGTTTTACGGGTGTTGAACCAGCCTTGTGTCCCAGGGATAAATCCTACTTGGTCATGGTGAATAATTTTTTTAATGTACTGTTGGATCCTATTGGCCAGTATCTTGTTGAGAATTTTTGCATCCATGTTCATCAGGGATATTGGTCTGTAATTCTCCTTTTTGGGGGGGTCTTTGTCTGGTTTTGGAATTAAGGTGATGCTGGCCTCATAGAACGAATTTGGAAGTACTCCATCTCTTTCTATCTTTCCAAACAGCTTTAGGAGAATAGGTATGGTTTCTTCTTTAAACGTTTCATAAAATTCCCCTGGGAAGCCATCTGGCCCTGGACTCTTGTGTCTTGGGAGGTTTTTGATGACTGCTTCAATTTCCTCCCTGGTTATTGGCCTGTTCAGGTTTTCTATTTCTTCCTGTTCCAGTTTTGGTAGTTTGTGGCTTTCCAGGAATGCGTCCATTTCTTCTAGATTGCCTAATTTATTGGCGTATAGCTGTTCATAATATGTTTTTAAAATCGTTTGTATTTCCTTGGTGTTGGTAGTGATCTCTCCTTTCTCATTCATGATTTTATTAATTTGGGTCTTCTCTCTCTTCTTTTTAATAAGGCTGGCTAATGGTTTATCTATCTTGTTAATTCTTTCAAAGAACCAACTCCTGGTTTTGTTGATCTGTTCCACAGTTCTTCTGGTCTCGATTTCGTTGAGTTCTGCTCGAATCTTTATTAACTCCCTTCTTCTCTTGGGTGTAGGATCTATTTGCTGTTTTTTCTCTAGCTCCTTTATGTGTAAGGTTAGCTTTTGTATTTGAGTTCTTTCCAGTTTTTGAATGGATGCTTGTATTGCGATGTATTTCCCCCTTAGGACTGCTTTTGCTGCATCCCAAAGATTTTGAACGGTTGTATCTTCATTCTCATTAGTTTCCATGAATCTTTTTAATTCTTCCTTAATTTCCTGGTTGACCCTTTTATCTTTTAGCAGGATGGTCCTTAACCTCCACGTGTTTGAGGTCCTTCCAAACTTCTTGTTGTGATTTAGTTCTAATTTCAAGGCATTATGGTCTGAGAATATGCAGGGGACAATCCCAATCTTTTGGTATCGGTTCAGACCCGATTTGTGACCCAATATGTGGTCTATTCTGGAGAAAGTTCCATGTGCGCTTGAGAAGAATGTGTATTCAGTTGAGTTTGGATGTAAAGTTCTGTAGATATCTGTGAAATCCATCTGGTCCAGTGTATCATTTAAAGCTCTCGTTTCTTTGGAGATGTTGTGCTTAGAAGACCTATCGAGTATAGAAAGAGCTAGATTGAAGTCACCAAGTATAAGTGTATTATTATCTAAGTATTTCTTCACTTTGGTTAATAATTGATTTATATATTTGGCAGCTCCCACATTCGGGGCATATATATTGAGGATTGTTAAGTCCTCTTGTTGAATAGATCCTTTAAGTATGAGATAGTGTCCCTCTTCATCTCTCACTACAGTCTTTGGGGTAAATTTTAGTTTATCTGATATAAGGATGGCTACCCCTGCTTTCTTTTGAGGACCATTCGAATGGTAAATGGTTCTCCAACCTTTTATTTTCAGGCTGTAGGTGTCCTTCTGTCTAAAATGAGTCTCTTGTAGGCAGCAAATAGATGGGTCCTGCTTTTTTATCCAGTCTGAAACCCTGCGCCTTTTGATGGGGTCATTAAGCCCGTTCACATTCAGAGTTACTATTGAGAGATATGAGTTTAGTGTCATCATGTTATCTATTCAGTCCTTGTTTTTGTGGACTGTTCCACTGAACTTCTTCTTAAAGGGGAATTTTAAGAGTCCCCCTTAAAATTTCTTGCAGAGCTGGTTTGGAGGTCACATATTCTTTTAGTTGCTGCCTGTCTTGGAAGCTCTTTATCTCTCCTTCCATTTTGAATGAGAGCTTTGCTGGATAAAGTATTCTTGGTTGCATGTTCTTTTCATTTAGGACCCTGAATATATCCTGCCAGCCCTTTCTGGCCTGCCAGGTCTCTGTGGAGAGGTCTGCTGTTACCCTAATACTCCTCCTCATAAAAGTCAGGGATTTCTTGTCTCTTGCTGCTTTAAGGATCATCTCTTTATCTTTGGAATTTGCAAGCTTCACTATTAAATGTCGAGGTGTTGAACGGTTTTTATTGATTTTAGGGGAGGATCTCTCTATTTCCTGGATCTGAATGCCTGTTTCCCTTCCCAGATTAGGAAAGTTTTCAGCTAGAATTTGTTCAAATACATATTCTGGCCCTCTGGCCCTTTCGGCGCCCTCGGGAACCCCAATTAAACGTAGGTTTTTCTTCCTCAGGCTGTCGTTTATTTCCCTTAATCTATCCTCATGGTCTTTTAATTGTTTGTCTCTTTTTTCCTCAGTTTCCCTCTTTGCTATCAACTTGTCTTCTATGTCACCTCGTTAACCCTCTTCCACCTCGTTAACCCTCGTCGTTAGGACTTCTAGTTTGGATTGCATCTCATTCAATTGATTTTTAATTTCTGCCTGATTAGCTCTAAATTCTGCAGTTCTTCCACCTCGTTAACCCTCGTCGTTAGGACTTCTAGTTTGGATTGCATCTCATTCAATTGATTTTTAATTTCTGCCTGATTAGCTCTAAATTCTGCAGTCATGAAGTCTCTTGAGTCCTTTATACTTTTTTCTAGAGCCACCAGTAGCTGTATAATAGTGCTTCTGAATTGGCTTTCTGACATTGAATTGTAATCCAGATTTTGTAACTCTGTGGGAGAGAGGACTGTTTCTGATTCTTTCTTTTGAGGTGAGGTTTTCCTTCTAGTCATTTTGCTCAGTGCAGAGTGGCCAAAAGCAAGTTGTATTGGGAAAAAGAGAAAAAGAGAGGAGAGAAAGAAGAAAAGAAAAGAGAAAGAGAAAAAAAAAAGGGAAGAAAAAAAAACGAAAAAAAAAGAAGAAAAAGAGAAAGAAAAAGAAAGGAGAAAAAAAGGGGGTGAAGGAAGGAAACAAATCAAAAAGCACAAAAAAAAAAAAAAAAAAAGAACCACGGGGCAGTATCTTCTGATTCTGTGTACTTTAAGTCCCTTGGCTTCTCCTGGAAGTTGTCAGTCTAGCTGGTCTTCTGGGGGAGGGGCCTGTTGTGCTGATTTTCTGGTGTTAGCAGTTGGGGGAGCTGCTGTGCCCCTGCCTGGTGCAGGGCTCAGTGGGGGGTGTTTACCCCGTGAGGCCCCAGGAGGAACAGCCCCAGTGGCGGGGCCAGCTCTGGAAACCTGGATTCAGCTCCGGCAGGAACTCCGTCTGCAGGGCCTGGAGGCTCCGGGGCGGGGCCGCTGCTCTGCTCAGCTGGGGCAGGAGCGTCCTCGCTGTCCTGGGCCCTCCCGGCCTCTGCCTGTCCCGGGGGAGGCCGGATCCTGGGCTGTGTCCCGGCGCCCTGTGCCCCGGAGCCTGCGCTGGTGGATTCGCGCTCCCGGGCCGCGCAACCCCCTCCGCGGAGCTGCCGCCCGAGCCCCTGAGCTGGTCCTGGAACCGCGCAGCCCCCTCCGCACGGAGCCTCTTCCTCTGCCCGAGCCCTCCCGAGCTGCTCCCGAGGCCCCGCAGACCCCTCCGCGGAGCCGCCGCCCGAGCCCCTCCGAGCTGCTCCGGGTCCCGCCGTGCGCGCTGCAGCCCTTAGGGAGCTCGGCGCACTCTCCTGGGCGCGCAGTTGCTGTTACTGTCCCGGGGAGCCCGAGGGCATCCCCGCCCTCCTGGGTCCTGCTCCAACTCCCCACGAGCCCCTTTCCGCCCGGGAAGGTCGGTGCAGCTCCTGCTCCTCCGGGACGGGGCTCTCCTGACCTGGGGACACTCGCCCCGGCCTCAGCCCGGCTCCTCGCGGGGCCCCTCCCCATTGGAGGCCTTTTGTTTCTTTACTTCTTTTTCCCCGTCTTCCTACCTTGATAGAAGCGTGAACTCTTCTCACTGTTGCATTCCAGCTGGTCTCTCTTTAATTCTCAGGCCGAATTCATAGATTTTCAGGATGATTTGAAGGTTTTCTAGGTAATTTGGTGGAGACAGGTGATTTGGGGACCCTACTCTTCCGCCATCTTGCTCCTCCCCCCCTATTTTCTGTGAAATTCTTCTTCTTCCGTTGACTGGACCTCCTGAACCATACAGTGACTTGTTATATATATATTTACCCCCGTTTTTACCATTTTTCCTTTTAGCTCTGCCTTTTGGGAGATTTCTTCAGTATTGTGTTCCAGCCCCTTTTTGAATTTTTATTTCTTCTGTTACATTTTTTAATTTCCAAAGAGCTTGCTTTCGTTCTTCAGTTTTGTGTGTGTGTGTGTGTATGTGTGTGTGTCAAAAAAACCCACAGCATGAAATTCACCCTCTCAATATTTCACAGATGTACAGTACATTATTGTCAACCACATGTGTTTTGTTGTGCAGCAAGTCCCTGGAGAGTCCTGGTTATTTAAAAAAAATTTTTTTTTTTAATTTTTATTTATGATAGAGAGAGAGAGGCAGAGACACAGGCAGAGGGAGAAGCAGGCTCCATGCACCGGGAGCCCGACGTGGGACTCGATCCCGGGTCTCCAGGATCGCACCCTGGGCCAAAGGCAGGCGCCAAACCGCTGCGCCACCCAGGGATCCCTTTAAAATTTTTCTGCAAACTTCAGTATCAGGATTATTTGTGGGCTCTGTTTTTGCTTTTGTTTTCAGTCACTTAGTTTTGTCTTTAAGCAGTTTTGATTAAATGCTGGATATAGATTATTAAAAAGTATAAAGGCTCTAAGTGATTTTTTTTTAATTCCTTCAGAGAGAACCAAAATTTCTTTTGTCAGTAAGATATGAGTACAGCAAGTCACCTTTAACTTGAAATATTGCTTCAATCTTTGTTGGGGCTGATTTCTTTCCATTTTGCCTGTAGTCTTAATCATAGCTCTTTTCTCTCAGCTGATAGCCTAGGATGTTTACTTGGACCCTCCACCTGGGTGAACTTTGAATGGCAGTGTTCGTGTTGGCATTCCAAGACTACAGGTGTCTTTTCAGCTCCCTGGCTTTTTCAGCAGGCTGTCCACTTGGCTTCTCAGACCTGGGCATGTATAGCTTTATGCCCACAAATGCCTTAAGGGGGAGTTGCACACAGAAATTGGGACTCAGTGTCTCTTTAGTTCCTGCCTTTCTAGAATCTTGGCCCTGGTGTCCCAGCTGCCTAGACAGTCCCAGATTCCAAGTTTTTATTTTTACCTAATCTACTGAAACTTCCACAAGCCCCAGGTCACCACTTTCTGCTGGTTTTTATGTCCCTCCTTACTTCCTGCTCTGGAATTGGCAGTTATTGCAGGGAGAAAGGTGAGTTTTCACCTTACCTTTTTCTCCAGATTTTGGCCTTTCAAGTTCTGGCCTCATCATTGTCTCTTTGAGGATGCTAATGGTAGTTTTACTGTTTTAATGTTTTTGTAGGATGATGATTTATCTGTTGTGAAGTTTTCCTCTGCATAGAGCAAACAAAGGCTTTGTGTTTTTCTGTTAGTTTTGGTGCCTCTCCTAGTGATTCTTGGCTGCCTTCTGAAAGTCAGGCATGTCACATTCCCAGCAGTGTGTCCTGCCTGAGTCCTAGGAGGTGATGGGAAAAAGGGAGTTAGACCTTGCTCTAGCCCTCTATTTTAGTGTGGCACCTACACACTCACCTGGCCAGAGTCCTCCAGTTTGCTGTGGCAGGAAGAACAGTCAGTCAGATACTCAGAGCTGAGCAGAGTTCCTGGGGTCTTAATGCTGAATAGATTTTCAGCCAGGTCTTCTGTTTTGTCTGTTCTTTACCCTGCTTCCAGAGGTACATTGTACCTTTGTAGTGTTCTGTGCTGCAAACTGAGTTACTTTACCATCTTTTATCATTGCTGATGTGGGTGGGATTCAGTTTTCGTGGATGTGCTGTATCAGTTATGAGTTTATCTTCTGTTTTCTGGCTTCCATAATGTTGTTGCTATCATCTCCTATATCCATTCGTGCTTTTGTGTGTCTGTTTAAGAGTCCTGTTACTACTTATTAGCAGACTTTAAGGAGTGAACAGAATAAATTCATGTGACTTCTGTGGCATTTTAGCAGATGGTAGTATCTATATTATAGGGTAGTTGTAAGGAATGAATCAGTGCAAATTGCTGAGAAAAGTGCCTGGCCCATGATGCTACACAGTTTTGGCTCTTACTATGCTGGGTTCAGTTCTCCATATTGAACCAGAACCCTAACAGTATTTTTGATTCTTACTGATTTACTATTTACCCCAGTGGTTTTCTCTAAATATTTAAAAAATGTACTGCTTTTAGGACAAACTTGATTTGTAACTGTTATTTTTATCATCTATAAATTGTTGAGTGTTCAAGGTCATTTCATAATTTTTGTCCACTAGTTTCTGATTGTTTCTGTTCTTGGAGTTAAGAGCATTCCAATGGGTGGAAAGTAGCAAGATATTCTAGTGTAGATGGCTGCAAATCAACATGATCTCCATTTTCTATGACCTAATTATTTCTAATAATTATTTCTAATATTTCTATGACCTAGTTTATGAATATGAAACATGGTATAATTGTCCAGCATATACATCTAACTAAACTTTATGAGTGTAGGTGCGCCTGGGTGGCTTACTCAAGTGTCTGCCTTCGGCTCCGGTTGTGATCCTGAGTATGATCCTGGGGACCTGGGATCAAGCCCCGTATTGGGCTCCCTGCTAGGTGGAGAGCCTGCTCCTCCCCCGAGTGTTCTCTCTCACTCTCCCTCTCAAATGTATAAGTAAAATATTTTTAAAAAATTTTAACAAAATTTTTATGAATGCACTTTTGCTGGGACAGCAAGAGAAAGCTAGTATTTATTTTAAGGCCACTCCTTTTCTCCTTCCTATTGAGTTAATATTTATTTTGGATTTTCAGGGTTTTTTTTTATTCTGTATTTGGCTAAACACAGTTTTTCTTTGCCTCCAGGTTTTGTGGTCTTTGCAACACTTGTGGTCATTGTGTCATTGATATTAATCTTCGTGGTGGGACCTCGCCATGGACAGACAAATATTCTTGTGTATATAACAATCTGCTCTGTAATTGGAGCATTTTCAGTCTCCTGTGTTAAGGGCCTGGGCATTGCAATCAAAGAGCTGTTTGCTGGAAAGCCTGTGCTGCGACATCCCCTGGCCTGGATTCTGCTGCTGAGCCTTATAGTCTGTGTGAGCACACAGATTAATTACCTGAACAGGGCCCTGGATATATTCAACACTTCCATTGTGACTCCGATATATTACGTATTCTTTACAACATCAGTTTTAACTTGTTCAGCTATTCTTTTTAAAGAGTGGCAAGATATGCCTGTTGATGATGTCATTGGTACTCTGAGTGGCTTCTTTACAATCATTGTGGGAATATTCTTGTTGCATGCCTTTAAAGACGTCAGCTTTAGTCTAGCAAGTCTCCCCGTGTCTTTTCGAAAAGATGAAAAAACAATGAATGGCAATCTCTCTAACGTGTATGAAGTTCTGAATAATAATGAAGAAAGCTTAACCTGTGGAATTGAACAGCACAGTGGTGAAAATATCTCCCGAAGAAATGGAAATCTCACAGCTTTTTAAGAAAAATATAATTAAAAGGTTAATCTGTAATTGTCTTATAAAAGTGATTTTGAATATCAGGATGTGTCTGAAAAAGCATTGTTCTCAAGAGACAATCTTTTTTAAAGTTTCACTGATTTGGACCAAGAAATTATTTTTCTTATATTTACATGATGGTAGCTCACTAAAATGACCTCAGTACATGGCCAATTTCTATTAACATTGTATTATTGTAGAGGTATTTTAAATTTTCTTTCATCAAAATCCAAATGCACTGACAGTTTTAAGTCTATAAAAATGCTTTATTTTTACATTGGTGTTGAAAATCTGAAATGTACATTTTGCCATCCTCACTCATCAGTCCCTGACCATTTGAAGGCTTTTTGACTTTAAAAGGAGCATTTTTCTAATTGGTTATCCTATGATTTACCTTACCTATAAAAATAACTCCTGTTTGATGAATTAATTTTGAAATGTTAGCTTAAAGAAGTCCTAAGTTTAATGAAGAAAAACTCAATTTACCAAACAAAAAAAGGAAGTTGCACATTGGAGAGGTTTCTCATGCTGTGACTTAACAGCACACATTTGATGGTCTTCCTACTCATTGATGGCACCTTGCTAAACCAGCACATCCTGCATCTGTCAGGCTATATAGCCTGACTGGTTTCATCCTTCACTTATTCTAATCCCTTGGTACCTGGAACCTTGACTACCATTTTACATCAGTCCTTGTACTTCTCAGTATATTTTCATAATGAGTTATGTTGTCATTTAGATCTTCTAACAACTCTGGGAAATAAAGTCAAAAGGCTAATTTCTTAAATTTAGCTCATGTTATAATAAAAAGACAAATTGAAACAGTTCTTTTCTAAGTCTGAATGCTTAGAATACAGTTGTTTGTAAAATATGGTTTCTTTGTACTCAGTAGTTTACTTTTAGTTTGTTCAGACCAGTATGTAATTTGGTCTCCTAAAAATGTCCATGAAAAAAATGTTTATGGAAAGTTTCAAATGTGTGCAAAAAAGCAGACTAGTATAATGAACTTCAGCTTCAGAACCTATCATCGTAGCAGTTACTTGGCCTTAAAACAGTACACCATTTTCACGTGTGTAGCAGGAAGAACATGGACTTGGTCCCACTCTGCTGCTCCTCCCCAAGGTCACACAGCTTGACCCCTACTGTGTAACCAGTCACCACTCGTGCCTCACTGTCCTTGTCTGGGGGTTGCCAGAGCATTACTGTGGTGGTGATGGGACCTGTGTCCCATCACACAGCTCTCCATTGGCTTTATCAGGGCAGAGTTAATGGTCTCCAAGTTTCATGACACAAATTCCCCTTTCCCCAGCAATTTTTAATCCTCTGAGCCCTTATACATGTTTTCTTTTCCTGTCTTCCCCATGTAATCTTAGTATCACAGATATACTATGTGTTTAGGTACTGTATATCTGTACTTTGTACATAACAGAGTAAGAACCAATTTTCACCTCCCATGGGTATGAATGCTACTGCACTCAGCATGCATACATTAATAAATTCTTAATTCAACATCTTTAGTACTTGAAGTTGTACATAAATGTTAATTATAAACCAAAAATGTATAATAGAGTCTTAGAGAACTTAGTAATATGAATTACTACTTAAATTTAGCCATTAATTACTCATATTTTCTACTTTCAGTATAGGGTGAGTGGATACTACCTCAGTCTGTCAGAACGCTGCCCCTAGAGTTAATCATATTACCAAAAGCAACATTTTAAGGTAACTTTTTATAAAGAACAGTTCTATTTCATATTCAAGGTTAAATAGTTTACACTTTATTTTCAGTAGCATGTATGATGCTGCTGGATTTTAGGGTTCTGTTTTCAAAGCCATAAGGCAGTTACTCCCTATCATGACCTTCTTGCAAGGCTGAGGGTGACCTAGACTCATCTCCTGGGCCAGGTCTGTGCAGATAAAGATTCTTGCCCAAAGCAGGGAATAACAGCAGTGTCACAACAATAAAAGAATAAACACAAAAGTTTTTATTAGTTTTATTTCTGTAACCTTATTTAAATCATACCTTAAAAATTAAGATTTTGTCACAACTGGATTTAGTAGAAGCAAAGGAATCAAGTTCACTATTTTCTGAAACACTGACACACAAAAGGGAAGGGAACAATGACTTAGAAAAGGTTACTCATAAAAGACCATCAGAAAAATCCCTAAACAAAAGCTAAATAATCATTAAGTTTAATTCTAATTGGTAGTGGATTTTATTACAATGAACTGATAGTTTCTTAAGTCCATAGATCTTTACCCAAACATACTGATCCTTTTGCTAAGGAATAAATGGATGTACTCAGCAGCACTCTGACATAGCTAGCTGTTGGAACATTCCATGGAAAAATGGAAAATAATTCTCTAAGAACATGATGGCAACAATCAGCGGCCAATATTCTCAGACTTGGCTAATTACCAAAAGCATATACAATTTTAGTCTAGAAAAATAGGTCAATTTTATAAAATTAAGCTTTTAATTGAAAAGTACCCCCTTTTAACAGGCACAGAGATACTGAAAAATAGTCCCTAAAAATCTTGCTAAATAGTTTATGATAAGAAAAACATGCCCTTACAGTTATTAAATGCAGTCAGTACTGGGACTCTTCAAAAACATGATGTCCCTGTCCTCAGCTGCTGGCCAGCGACTGGTGTATAGGTGGCTGGAAGCAGCGAACATGCTCCACAGGCGTGCTTTCCCCATCACCAGACTTTAAGTACTTGTCCAAGACAGTAATTATCTCATCATTTAGAATCTGGAACTTGCGAATTCTTTCCACCATCTTCTTTAACGGCTGTAACAGTTAAAATTAGAATGTTTTACTATTAAAAAAGTGTACCTTTATGTTTCAAAATGGCAGGATTTTCACATTTTCTTTTTTTTTTTGATTTTCACATTTTCATAAAAATTATAGCAAACTACCTACTAGCATGTGTGTCTTTAATATACCTATTGGGACAATGAATATGCTTTGCATTTACATTACTGGTTTTATGCTACTGACTACAGGTTTACCTATACAACTTATAGGCCTACTATTCATTCAATACAAAGGTATTAAGAACCTGCTGTGTACTAAAAATTGGGAATATAAAGGTGAAAATAATATGGTCAGTAGGGAAAGACCAGTAATCTTCAGAGTTTTAGATTCCAGCTCTTGTGGACATGTGCTTTGATAGACCCTCCTGGTATAACAGCTGGATAAAGAAAACATGTGCACACACATACACAGGAAAACACTGAAAAAGCATTGTAGGTTTTGTCTATGCAAGAGGCAGAGCAGAAGCCAGGACCTCCCCAGGGACAGATGCTATCAGCAGCAGTGGGATGAGATGGCCTAGGCTGCAAGCAAGCAGGACTATATGTAGAGATTCCCAATAAAGCCAGGACTAGGTGACCCCATTTGGTAACAGTCCATGGATATGAGAAGCAAATAAAAATCTTGGGAAAGGGGAGCTCGGGTGGCTCAGTGGTTTAACGCTGGCCTTCAGCCCAGGGCCTAATTCTGGAAACCTGGGATTGAGTCTCACATCGGGCTTCCTGCATGGAGCCTGCTTGTATCTCTGCCTGTATCTCTGCCTCTTTCTCTGTGTCTCATGAATAAATAAGTAATCTTTAAAAAAAAAAATCTTGGGAGAAAAGCAATCCATGGGGCGCTTGGGTGGTAAAGTTGGTTGAGTGCCCAACTTGGTTTTGGCTCAGGTCATGATTTTTTAGGGTGTGAGATCAAGCCCCACGTTGGGCTCCATGCTCAGTGGGGAATCTGCTTGAGTTTCCCTCAAATAAATCAATCTTAAAAAAAAAAAAAAGGCAATCCAAATTAAGTTCAATTGGACAAGAGCTGGCAAATAAACCTAACACACAAAACACCTCAGATTTTCAGGTAAGTCTCTGAGGCTTCAGATATTAGAATAACATGATATAAAATACATGAAATGTATAAAAATAAAAATTCATTGAAGATAAAATAATCACCACTAAGATTTGAAGAACCAAATTAAACTTTTCAATATGAACTTATATTCAAAATTAAAAACAGATTAGACAGAGCTGAAGTAAATTAGTTACTGTATAATACAGTACTCTGGGAACAGCCTAGAGAGACAAGAAAATGGAGATACGGGAGGTAGAGTGGCCCCTGGAAGACATCCATGTCCCAATCCCCAGAACCTATGAACGTGTTACCTACAGACTTTAAAAACATAGTTAAGATGATAAATTTTAAAATGAAGAAAGTACCCTGGATTTTCCAGGTGAACTCAATCATATAAGAGAAGGAGATATGGTGGAAAGGAAAGTTGAAAGACTAGAAACATAGGTAGGACTTGAGATGTGGGCTAACAGCCAGGAAGAAATAGGGACCTCAGTCCACCTGCAAGGGACTTTGTCCAGTCATCCCCCCGAATGAGCCTGGAAGCAGATTCATCCCCAGACGCTGCATACAGAAACACAGACCTGCAGATACACTGAATTTGGCCTTGAGATGATGAAGGACCCAGCTGAGTCATGCTCTACCCAGATTTCTGGCCTACAGAACTGAGAGAATGAACATCAGTTTTAAACCACTAAGCCTGTGGCAATCTGTTGTGGATCAGGAAACTAATTAGAAAACTAACAGGATAAGGGAGCCAGAAGAATGTTAACAAGCATGTAATTGCAGTCCTAAAAGAGAAAATAGAGAATGGAAGAAAGACTAAAATATTTGGAAAGATAAGGCTGAGTATTCTCTAGAATTCAATTACAAAGAATCCATAAAATGACAAAGGGAAAAAGATCTTAAAGGCAGCCAAAACAAGCAAACAGACAAAACAAAGCACACACAGTTCACTGACAAGCCAGAAGACTGGAATAGTATGCCAATAATCTGAAAATGCAGATCCCATGAGGTTGTATAATATGAAGCAGATCTAAGTACCCTACAAAGAGAAAGAAAATTGAACAATTAGTACTTTAACTGCCTGACTGATTTACTTATCACGTAGATTTAGATTCATTTTGGAAATGAAAAGAAAGCTTAAGTTGTTGTCACCTTACATACTGGGATAAAAACATTCCCCGCAAAAGAACTTTTTTTATAAATACAAATATGATGATTTTGTGAATCTTCCACATACCACATTTTTGATAATCTCATCTTTGCCGTCATGTTTCTGGACTTTAAGCAGATGGTAGCAAAAATCCAGGACAGCGAAGCGGCGCTGTTGCCCAAGAAGGACGATGATCATGCAGCCAGCCCAGTGGAGCCCATCGCCAAAGCACTGCCTACAAACAGGAAGTAGCAAGCTCAATGGACAACCAACAAAAGATTATAAACTCTTACAAATTTGTGTCCAGACATCAATGATCAAGGAATCTACTTGGAACCGGCCAGGACAGGAACACTGAGCAGCAGGTGATGTGAAGTCTGTGGACATACTCAGTGTGCCTACGTTTCCATGGGTGAAGGAAACTTCCCCATGTCACCTAAGAACCTCCACTTAAGTGGCTTTGAAGCAGCTCATCAAACTTCCAGAGGAACAGTCTTCTGTGTTAGCCTGCTCCCATTTCCCCATCCACTGAGCACATACTTACTCGACTGTAAACTCGTGTGTTCCCACAGGAATACAGTAGACAAACTGCATGGCACTCCACAGTCTGTGAAACTCAACACACTCGTCCACATGCATGACTCCATTGCTGGGGAGAGGTCCACGCCAGATAGGATCATCCAGAAAGGTCCGGATCCGAGTCAGGATGACTTCAAACATAGACAGGCCACAGCAGAGACGTTCCTTTGTCAGCAAGTCCCCTTCTCTTGCTATGGCAATTTGCTGCAGGAAGGACAGAACGTTATGAGCCATGGCAGGAGGGTAGAAACTGCTGAAACCAAACTACTCAGATTCGTTTCTGACTTACTGGAAAACTATCTTAATTAGCAGAAGAAGATTTTTAGAAATAAGCATGTAGGTCTTAGATTAAATGTATTTCAGTCAAGAATTGCCTAGTATAGCTGTTCTTAACTGGGAGTGATTTTGCCTCCAGAGGAAATGTGGCAATGTGTGGAGACAGTTCTGGTGGTCACAGCTTGGAGTGAGAGGAACGGCAGCTAGTTGGTAGAGGCCAGGGACACTGTTTTTTCAAAAAATTTTCTTAAATTTAAATCCAGTACGATTAACATGCAATATTATAATTAGTTTCAGGTGTCTAAGACAGTGATTCAACAATTCCATATATCACTCAGTGCTCATTAAGTGTACTCTTTATATCCCTCACCTATTTCACCCATACACCCCACCCACCTCCTCTCTAGTAACCATCAATTTGTTCTCTGTAGAGTCTGTTTTTTGATTTGTCTCTTGTTTTGTTCCTTTGTTTCTTAAATTCCACTTAAGTGAAATCATATGGAAAGACTGACTGGCTTATTTCACTTAGCATTATACTCTCTAGTTCCATCCATGTTGTTGTAAATGGCAAGATTTCATTTTTTACGACTGAATAATATTCCACTGTGTATGTGTGTGTGCATACATACCACATTTTCTTTATCCATTCATCTATCAATGGACATGTGGGCTGTTTCCATAATCTACCTTTTTATAAATAATGTTGCAATAAACACAGGGATGCATACAACCTTTCAAATTAGTGTTTTTGTATTTCCTAGGTAAATACCTAGCAGTATGATTACTGGATCTTATAACCCTATTATCCTATTTTTGATTTTTGAGGAAACTCCATACTGTTTTCCAGAGTGGATCCACCAGTACGCATTCCCACCAACAGTGCCCAAGTGTTCCTTTTTCTCAATATCCTCAGCAACACTGGTTTCTTGTCTTTGGGCTTTTAGCCATTCTGACAGATGTGAGGTGATACCTCATGGTAGTTTTGACTTTCATTGCCCTGATGATGATTGATGTTGAGCTCTTTTCATGTGTCTACTGGCCACCTGAATGTCTTTCTTCTATAGAGAAATGTCTGTTCATGTCTTCTGCCCGTTTTTAATTGGATGTCTTTTGGTGTTGAGTTAAAATTCTTTAAATATATTGAATAGTAACCCTTCATCAGATGTCACTTGCAAATATCTCTTCCTATTCAGCAGGTTGTCTTTGGTTTTGTTGGTTGTATCCTCTGTTATGTGGAAGATTTTTACTTCGATCAAGTCCCAACAGTTTATTTTTATTAGTTTTCCTTGCCTCAAGAGACATATCTAGAAAGATGTTATGGCCAACATCAGAGACATTACTGTCTGTGTTCTCTTCTAGGATTTTATGGAATGAGGTCTCATGTTGAGGTCTCTATATTTGCATGTAGTTAAGTTTCCCAACATGATTTGTTTAAAAGAGACTTTTCCTCATTTCATATTCTTTGCTCCTTTGTCAAAGATTAATCATGTAATTGTGGGATTGCCTCTGGGTTTATTCACTGATCTCCATTTTTGTGCCAGTACCACACTGTTTTTGATTACCACAGCTTTGCAGCATTAACTTGAACTGTGGAATTGTGACACCCCCAGCTTGGTTTTGCTTTCTCAAGATTGCTTTGGCTACTCAGGGTTTCCATACAAATTTTAGGATTGTTTGTTCGAGTTCTGTGAAAAATGCTCTTGGTACATTGACAGGGATTGCATTAAATCTGTAGACTGCTTTGGGTAATATGGATATATAACAATTTTTATTCTCCCAATACATGAGCATGATATATCTATCCATTTGTGTCATCTTCAATTTTTTTCAGCAATATTTTTAGTTTTCAGACTATAGGTCTTTCACCTCCTTGGTTAAGTTTCTCCTAGATATCTTACTATTTTTGTTACAATTGTAAATGGGATTGTTGTCTGAATTTCTCATTCTGCTGCTTCATCAGTGTACAGAATGCAATTGTATTCATTTATCAGCTCCAGTAGTTTTTTGGTGGGGTCTTTAGGGTTTTGTATATATAGTGATCAGGTCATTTGCAAATAGTGCAAGTTTTACTTCTTCCTTACCAATCTGGATGCCTTTTATTTCATTTTATTGTCTGAGTACTGTGGCTAAGACTTCTAGTAATTATGTTGAATAAAAGTGTTGAGAGTGGACATCCTATCTTGTTTCTGACCTTAGGGCAAGAACTCTTGTTTTTTACCATTGAGTATGATGTTCACTGTGGGTTTTTCATATAAGGCCTGTATTATGTTGCAGTATGTTCCCTCTAAATTTACTTTGTTGAAGGTTTTTATCATGAATGGGTACTGTATTTGTCAAACCCTTTTTCTGTGTCTACTGAAACGACATGTTTGATGTTTTTTGAGAGGGAGAGTGGGGGCAGGGAGAGGCACAGGGAGGAGGAGAGAATCAAGCTAAGTTCCATGTCCAGCGCAGAGCCTGACATGGGGCTTGATCTCACAACCCTGAGATCATGACCTGGGCTGAAATCAAGAGTAGGACGCTTAACCGACTAAGCCACCCAAGGTGCCCCAATGATCATATAGTTCTTATCTTTTCTCTTGTCGATTTATCACATTGATTTATCTGTGGATAAATCTGTGGATAAGCCACTCCTGCATCCCAGGAATGAATCCCACTTGATTGTCAATGATTTTTAATGTATTGGTTGAATTTGGTGTGCTAATATTTTGTTGAGGACTTTTTTTTTTTTTAAGATTTTATTTATTTATTCATGAGAGACAGCGGGGGGTGGGGGGGAGAGAGAGAGAGAGAGAGAGAGAGAGAGAGGCAGAGACACACACAGAGGGAGAAGCAGGCTCCATGCAGGGAGCCCAACATGGGACTCGATCCCCAGTCTTTAGGATCACGCTCTGGGCTGAAGGCAGCACTAAACCGCTGGGCCACCGGGGCTGCCCTTGTTAAGGACTTTTGCATCTATGTTCAGAGATATTGGCCTGTAGCTCCTCTTTTTTGTGGTGTTTTTATCTAGTTTGGGTATCAAGGTGCTTCTAGCCTCATAGAATAAATTTGGAAGCTTTCTCTATTTTTTTGGAATAGTTTGAGAAGAACAGATATTAACTCTTCTTTAAATGTTTGGCAAAATTCACCTGTGAAGCTGTCTGTTCCTGGACTTAGGGTTTTCTGGTTACTGATTCAATTGCATTGCTGGTAACTGGTCTATTTAAATTTTCTATTTATTCCTGCTTAAGGTATGGGAAGTTAAATGTTTCTAGGAATTTATTCATTTCTTCAAGCTTGCCCAATTTGTTGGCATATAATTTTTCATAATATTTTCTTATACTTGTTTGTATTTTTGTGGTCTCTCCTCTCATATCTGATTTTATTTGAGTCCTTCCTCTCTTCTTTTTAAAATGAGTCCAGCTAACAGCTTATCAACTTTGTGGATTTTTTCTCAAAAAACCAGCTCCTGGGATGCCTAGGTGGCTCAGCGGTTGAGCATCTGCCTTCAACTCAGGGAGTGATCGTGGGATCTGGGATGATGAAGTCCTGCATCGAGTTCCCTGTGGAGAGCCTGCTTTCCCTCTGCCTAGGTCTCTGCCTCTCATGAATAAATAAATAAATCTCTAAACACACACACACACACACACACACACACACACACACACACAGCTCCTGGTTTCATGGATCTGTTCCATTGTTTTGTTTTGGGTTTTTTTAGGTTCTATGTCATTAATTTCTGCTATAATATTACTTCCTTCTGCTGGCTTTGGATTTTGTAGTTGCTCTTTCTCTGGCTCCTTTAGACCTAAGGGTAGGTTGTTTGAGATTGTTCTTGCTTCTTGAGGTAAGCCTACATTGCTATATACTTCCCTCTCAGACCACTTTTTTGCATCCCAAACACTCTGGACCACTATGTTTTCATTTTTATTGGTCACTATGTAATTTTTTATTTCTTTTTTGATTCCTTGGTTGACCCATTTATTGTTTAGTATCATGTTATTTGTGGTCTTTCCAGATTTTCTCTTCTGGTTGACTCCTAGTTTCATAGTATTGTGGTCAGGAAAGATGCATGGCATGTCTTCAATCTTTTATAATTTGTTGAGATTTGTTTTGTGGGCATTTAATGTGTGATTCTGGAGCACTTGAAAACAATGTGTATCCTGCTGTTTTAGGATGGATGTTCTGAATATATGTTAAATCCAACTAGTCTAGTGTGTTATTCAAAGCCACTGTGTCCTTGTTGATTTTCTCTTTGAATGTCGTTCATTGATGTAAGTGGGGTGTTAAAGGTCCCTACCATTATTGTATTACTGCTGCTTTCTCACTTTACATTTGTTATTAACTGCTTTATATATTTAGGTACTTTCATGTTGGGTACATAATCATTTTCAATTGTTTTATCTTCTGATTGTTTTCTTTGTGATTATATAGTGTCCTTCTTTGTATGTTGTTATATGTTGTTATAGTCTTTGTTTTGTCCAATGTAAAGTCTGTTTTGTCCAATATAAATATTGCTACCCTACCTTTACCTTTACATTCATTTGCATAATGTTTCTCCATCCCCTCACTTTCAATCTGCAGGTGTCTTTAGGTCTGAAATGAGTCTCTTGTAGCAGCATATAGATAGGTCTTGTTTTTTTCATCCATTCTGTCAATCCATGTCTTCTGCTGGAGAGTTTCTCCATTTACATTCAAATTATTGATAGATACATATTTATTGCCAATTTGTTAGTTGTTTTGTACTTATTTTTGTAGTTTATCTCTTTTCCTTTCTTCTCTTGCTCTCTTCTCTCAGTTTGCCAGCTTGCTTTAGTGATATACTTTGATTAATTTCTCTTTATTTTTTGCCTGTTACTGGTTTTTGATTTGTGGTTACCATTAGGTTTGTATATAACATCTTCTGCACAAACCAGTATATATTAAGTTGATGGTTTCTTAAGTCTGAACCCATTTTTTACTTGTCTTCCCCCACATTTTAGGTATATGGTGTCATACTTTACACCATTTTGTAAATCCCTTGACTTTTACAGATATGTTTATTTTTACTGCTTTTGCACTTCCTATTTTTCTTACTCTTACTTACAGTTTTTCCTTTCCACTCAAAGAGTCCCCTTCAACATTTCTTGTAGGGCTGGTGTAGTCATGAATTCCTTTAATTTGTGTTTGTATGAGAAACTTTTTATCTCTCCTATTTTGAATGATAGCCTTACTGGACAGGGTATTCTTGGCTGATTTTTTCCTTTCAGTATGTTGAATAGGTATATCATGCCACTCCTTTTTGGTCTGCAAACTTTCTGCTGAAGAATCTACTGATAGTTTTATCAGGTTTCCCTGCATATAATGGTTTTCTCTTTCTGATTTTAAAATTCTCTGTCACTACTTTTTGCTATTTTAAGTAGTATGTGTCTTGGTGTGGACCTCTTTGGCTTGATTGTGTTGGTGGCTCTCTGTGCCTCCTGGATCTGGACTTTTGTTTCCCCAGATTTGTGAAGTGTTCATCTATTATTTCTTCAAATAAATTTTCTGCCCCCTTTTCTCTCCCTTCTTCGGGGATCCCTATAATGTGAATGTTATACTTGATCATGTTGCTGAGTTCCCTATGTCTATTCTCATTTTGCATAACCTTTTCCCTCTTACCTGCTTAGCTTGACTACTTTCTAATACTTTGTCCTCCAGGTCACTGATTCATTCTTCTGCTTCCTCTAGCCTACTATTTATTTCATCTAGTGCATTTTATTTTTTTTAAAGATTTTATTTATATTCATGAGAGACACAGAGAGAGAAAGAGGCAGAGACACAGGCAGGAGAAGCAGGCTCCATGCAGGGAGCCCGACATCCTGGGCTGAAGGTGGCGCTAAACCGCTAAGCCACCCAGGCTGCCCATCTAGTGTACTTTAATTTCATTTATTGTGTACTTCATCTCTGATTGGTTCCTTGTTGTTGTTATTGTTGTAAAGGGTCTCACTCTTGTCTTCTACTTTTTTTTTCAAGCCCAATGAGTATCTTTATGATAATTACTCTAAATTCTCTATCAGGCATATTACTGATCTCCAATTGCTTAAGTCTCTTATGATTTTTGTCCTGGTCTTTCATTTGGGACACATTCCTCTCTCTCCTCATTTTCTTTAACTCTCTGTTTCTATGTGTTGGGAAAATCAGCTATGTCTCCTGCTCTTGACAGTAGTGGCCTTATGAAGAAGAGGTCACCACCATGCAGTGTCCCCTGTTCACCAGAACCTAGCACTTCAGGGGTGTCTCCTATATGTGTTATGCATGCCGTGCTATTGTGGCTAGGATGCTTTTTCCTTAGTCTAGCTGTCTGCAGTGGCTCTCTTTGCCTGCTGTGGCCAGCGCTTGGTCCCTGTGGTGTTAGTAGGCCAATCTCGTGCCACTTACAGCTTGAGCTAAGTTGGACTAGGTATTTGCCAGAGATGTGGTAGCACCAAACTACACTGTGCTTTCCCTGTGCTGTTCCCTGAGCTTTCACTCGTGGGCAAGGCTTGCAGCCAGCCCAGCTGTCTGCCCTCAGCCCATTACTGGGCCCTCTGACTGGTGTGTGTGGTTTTCTTTCCCTCTCTCCAGGGTAAGAGTCACTTTAAAGTGGTGCTGGTCCCTGTTGCGGTGCTCTCACACTGCCAGGCCTGTAGCACCACTCTAGATGGGCTCTGGCCAAGAGTGCACTGGGAGACAGAGCTACAATGGTGAGAAGTGGGAGCCATGTATGACGGTGTTAGCAAGGTTTGCACAGCACCAGTCCTCTGCAAGAGGGTTCCTGCTCTGCCAGGATTGAGGCAAACCTGTCTGGAGAGTGCAGATCCACTGCAGCACAGCACACGGGAGCAGGGCAACAGTGTTAGCAAGTCAGGTAGTCAGTGTCAGCAGGGTACTGTTTACTGCAGGTGACCATGTGTTCATGCTGGGGGGCAGGGGTTGGAAATGGTGCCTGATGGCTCCTTTGTTCTGGGAGAAGTCTCCCAAGGATCTCTGTCCCTCCAGGACACACTCAAAGATGAGCAAATGACTATTTCAGTTGACCCAGGTGTTTTTCAAACTGCTGCTTCTATGCTATACCTCCATGAGGCTGTTGTACCAGAGATACTGCTAAATATCCTACAGTTCATAGGACAATTCATCACAACAAATAATTATCTGGTCCAAACTGGGGATAGTGCTGCAACTGAGAAACCCTGATCTAGCTTAAGTTGATATGAAATCATGGAGCTCTACCCCGACACCTTGCCTCCTATATGAGACTCCCACTTTCTTCTGTTATTAAAAACTTATGAAAAAAGTCCTCTTCATGAAGAGATAGAAAAAACAAGTAACATTTACTGTGTACATTTTATGTGCTGGTGATGTCTGAAGCCCTTTGCACATGTTAGCTCAAACTTCCCAACCACCCTGTGACAAAGTCCTATTAAGAACCCCACTAGAGACACCAAGGCCTAAAGGCCCATCTGACTTCATGATGCTTTCCAGGGTGGATCACCCAGAGCCTGTATGCTGAAGCTCCAGCCCACCAGTGGCCTGATGTGGATACCAAGCTTGCAACAGTGACAGCTGCCAGAGTATCCATTACCTGAGGGGTCCCCAGTCTTTCAATCAGAGGGACAAGATGAAGCGGGGCGTACTTTGATTCTAGTCTTTTCATTTTGGCATCAAGTCTCTCTCCCTCTGCAGTGGAAAAAATATTTTAATTTCTGTTCCTCTGTAAAAAAAACAACTGCCAAAGTTTCATTTTGTCAAAGAAACAAATGAAAGATTTCTTAGATGAACATTATACAGATTCTCTCTGAACACTACAGAACTGGCTTGATATTTTAATTCAAAATGACAGAACTGATTTTCTGTTCAATATTCTTTTTTTAAAACATGAAAATACCAAATGTAATCAAAATCAGAGAAGAGTACAAAACCCTCTGTACCCATTTGCTGCACGAGTATCAATTCATGACACTCGTGTTTCATAGATGTTGAGTATTTATGGGACAGCATGAGAGCTATTTTGAAGCACATCCAAGACATATCATTTCAGCCTTTACTATTTCAATTATTCAATATTAATTTAACCATGTTACATTACCAATTACCTCCAGTTATGAATGAACAGGCACCAAACTCAAACAAAACTGGCACTAAATTCTCTGGTCAGAAGGACAAAGTGTCACCACTGCAAAGGGCAGTCTAAACTCCCCGGTCAGAGACTCACCTTTTACATGGACTCTCGGCAAGATGTTCTGAAATGGAGCTGCATGCAACAGGTCACACACTTCTTCTAAAGACTAGAGCAAAAGAAAAGAAGGTTGCATTTGGAAGTTTACCTCATCACAAAGACAAACAGATAAGTATGGTGCTAAAAACAAGATCTTTGCCATTTAATGTAAAATAAATATTCTAAGCAGCACTGTGCAGAACTGTCTGGGATGATGGAAATATTCTCTGTTTGTGCTACACACTGATATAGTTACCAGCCACATGTGGGTAGTACACCTGAAGAACTGATCTTTAAATTGTATTTACTTTTAATTAATTTAAATCCAGACATGAGTAAAAACCAGCACTGAATATTGCTTTTGGATCATAACACCTCTAAAGAGGTAATAGGGGCAGCCCCGGTGGCTCAGCAGTTTAGCGCCGCCTTCAGCCCAGGGCCTGATCCTCGAGACCTGGGACTGAGTCCCGCATCGGGCTCTCTGCATGGAGCCTGCTTCTCCCTCTGCCTGTGTCTCTGCCTCTCTCTCTCTCTCTCTCTCTCTCTCTCTCTCTCTGTATCTCTCATTAGTAAATAAATAAAATCTTAAAAAACAAAAAAAAAAAATAAAGAGGTAATAAAAACCCTACAGAAGATCCATTCTCCAGAATATTGCAGTATAGAGGGAAAGTTTACCCTCCAATATCAAGGGGTTGCAGAACTCCTAAAAACTTACCATAAACCCAAAGAACAAGGCATTTTTCCAGATTCTAAGGGCTCTGAAACAATAGAGAAGGGCCCTAAAGATTGGTGTGCTCACCAGAAGATGTGAATAAGCTCTCTCTCAGGCCTCCTACACTATGCCCATCTCGAAATCTTGTAATTCCACAGTAATAATACAAATTACCAAAAGAAACTGTTTCAGAAAGTTAAGATATAGATCAATTGGTGATATTTTCCCTTCTGAGAATCTCCCCAGATGGTGGCACTGACTGTTAAGCTAAGACCAAGAGAAAGAGAAGACACTTTGTACTTATCGAGTGTCCTATTATCAACTAACATAAATCTAGTGCATCTGTTCTACTAGGACATTCCAGAAGCAGACTGACCCCTCCATACCCTGTCTTCCATTTCTGAGGCCAGCAGCAAAGCATGAGCTCCTCATGCAGAATATATGTATATGAATATATGAAACCTCCTCTGGGCTAGTGTACCCAGGACCTGTTCCCCTCGGCTTTCTATTCAAGGTGAATGTTGGGGGAGGAGAGAGAAACAAGATTAAAAAAGGGACAGGATCAGATGATCCTGTGCTACGTAAACACATAAAAGAGGGCGATGTCAATGGAATACTATTGCAGCTACAAAAAGGATAAGAAATGTCACCATTTCCTAATGTAGAATGATCTCCAGACCTACTTACTGTTGAGTGAAAAAAGTAACATGGAGAGTAGTAAACGGCCGGCCTGAACCAACAGAGTGTAGGGGGGCAGCTGGAAGGTGGCTGACTGCAAGAAAGTGCCAATGGATGGCAGATGGTAGACTTGGTTAAGGGATGACTGCTGCCACGTAGGAATGCTAAGGGCAGAGTCACACAGAAACAGAGCTCTGCAAGCAGTAAAGGAGCCTGCAGGCCAGCAAAACCACTCAAGAGGGGTGGCTCATCCAGTTGTGCTGCTTCCAGGTGCTATTATCAATGCGCTCAAATTTTTGCTCCCAAACCAAACTAGAAAAATTGAGGATAGCTATAAATCCAGCATTTAAAGCAAATAAGCAATTAACATTATTCTAAAATTAAAAGTTTATTAAATACACACATGCATAAACTAAAAACAAATAACAACCCCCCCGCCCCCGCCCCAAACTACATAATCAAACTTTTCAGGCTAGGTTCTTTGGGGTTTAAAAAATTTTTAATTTAAATCCAATTTACTTAACATATAGTGTATTATTAGTTTCAGGAGTAGAATGTAGTGATTCATTATTTGCATGTAACACTCAGTACTCATTACATCAAGTGCCCTCCTTAATCCCCATCACCCAGTTACCCCATTATTTCCCCACCCACTTCCCCTCCAGCAACCCTATTTGTTTCCTAAAGTTAAGTGTCTTATGGTTTGTCTCCTTTTCTGTTCATTTTTCCTCCCTTCCCCTCTGTTCATCTGTTTTTTCTTAAATTCCACGAGTGAAACCATCTGATATTTATTTCTCTCTGACTGACATGGCTTAGCATTAATACCCTCAGTTCCATCCATGTTGTTGCAAATGGCAAGATTTCATGGTTTTTGATGGCTGAGTAGTATTTCAGAGTGTGTGTGTGTATGTGTGTGTGTCTGTGTAAATATAATAGTGGGAACCTACTCAAATATTAAAATGTATTTTTTACCACTTTCATCAGAGAGACCAAAATAAGCATCAAGAAGAGATCAGTGTCTGGAGTCTTCAAACCTGTCCCTGAGTTTGATGGGATTTGGGCATAACCATCTGAGACAGAGTAGAACAGCCATGCCATCTTCCACCTTGGAGAATTTCACTTGGTGAAACTATGGGAAATACCACCTCCAACTTCCAGAAGGACAAAAGCAACACCACCAACTTCCAATCTCAGGCCAGACCTGGGAGTAGACCTGCCCAACACAGAAAGTGTGGCTTTTCAACACTTGCATAAGTGCACTAACAAGGGAATCCAGAGAAGGGAGAAGCAAAGGGGTGATAATGAGCAGAAGGAGTGAGGAGGGGCGATGACACACATCCCTGCAGGGCAGAGCCACTGTATCCACAAGACAGCCATGCATGGTGCTCAGTATGTCCCAGGCAAGGGGTCCCTGCATCTGTTGTATTCGACTAAGATGTAGATGATCTTTTTTTTCATTGTTTCAGAAATATTCATATGCTCATAAGCCAAAGTCTGTTTTCAAATCAACTGACAACTATTTATAACATTTTTTCCTGGGTGCCCAGTACTGTGCTTGCAGGAGCTAAGCACAAGAGTATATACTTAAGACACAAGCCTGATCTCAGACGGGAGGAGACAAGGGGGATCTGTGTCAACTGGGCACTAGAGACCCAGCACTCACCAGGCCCCTGAGGCCTACAGGATCCCTCCACTATTGAGGCACCAATCCCCAATGGATTGTAGTGAGGTTTAAGAGTGCTGAACAACTGTAACAAGGGATTTCCTTGTCATGAGAGATATGCACAACAGGCATAATTTAAAAAATCCAGGCAGCAAAGATCACCTTGGTTTCAGATTTCTCTTTTCCTAAGTTTCTTTCTTTCTTTTCTTTTAAATATTTTATTTATTTATTCATGAGTGATAGAGAGAGAGAGGCAGACAGAGGCAGAGGGAGAAGCAGGCTCCATGTAGGGAGCCCGATGTGGGACTCGATCCTGGAACTCCGGGATCATGCCCTGGGCCGAAGGCAGCTGCTCAACCACTGAAACACCCAGGGATCCCTCTTTTCCTAAGTTTCTAATACAGCATCACACTCCATCCAAAAGTCAATGCGTGTCCAATTGTTGCCCTGATGGTGGATTTAGTCTGTTCCTTTGAACTGACAAGAGATGAGTTCTGCCCTACCAGTATCAAACCCCTATGGTTCTATAATTCTTTATGTCTACACAAGGCCTCTTTGATATCTTCTTTTTTGTAAGGAAGAAAAGCTTTTGATAGTTTATCTTATTTCCTTTAAGCACAGGTAGCCCAGAGGAAAAACCAGCCTAATGGTTCCCTGCCACTAAGTCAATTCCATTAAGGCAGTCTTCCCTCAGTAAAACTTGGGGCTCCCTGCCATAGCCCAAAGCCAGAGATTAATGGCACCTTCAGACTTAGACAAATGTGGACAAGAATGCACTTTATGTTGGTGTTCAGGCAAAATCACACATGAAGGGAATCTTCCTATATTAAATATTTAAACTTCATGGTAAGAGATTATGATTTTAAGTCATTCTTTCTAGGGCACCTGGGTGGCTTAGTCAGTTAAGTGTCTGCCTTCAGCTCAGGTCATAATCCTGGGGTCTGGGGATCCAGCCCCATGTCGGGCTCCCTGCTCAGCGGGGAGTCTGCTTCTCCCTCTCCCTCTCCCTCTCCCCCTCTGTTCCTCCCTCCACCCCACTTGTGCTCTATTGGTCTCTAAATAAATAAAATCCTAAAAAAACAAATTAAGTAATTCTTCCTAACTTATTTGGTTGTTAAAAATTCACAAATATTGGGGTGCATGGGTGGTTCAGTTGGTTAAGCATCTAACTCTTGATTTTTTTTTTTTTTCCTAACTCTTGATTTTGACTTAGATCATGATCTCAGGGTCATGGGATTGAGCCCTGTGTCAGGCTCCACTCAGCAGGGAGTCTGCTTCTCTCTCTCTCTGCTCCTCTCTCTAATCGCACGTACTCCCTCTCTCTAAAATAAATAAATCTTTAAAAAAAAATTCACAGATATTCCCGTAGAAGATTCAGTTTTCCCTAACATGTTCTTAGAGCAAGGCTGCCCTGGATGTCAGCTGCTTGCTGCCTCCAAGGCCAGCCTGCCTGCTCTTTGCAGAACTGCCCAGCCAACTTGGTGACTCTGGTGGGTCCTCCACCTCATGCTGTCACTCCTGCTGTGTGAAAGGGTGGCACTCAGAGTCCATGCTGACTTTCAGATGGCCTATGGTTCCTTTTTTTGTCACCACATGGAAAGAGTCTATTCAGGAACACAGCAACAGAGGGGAAAGTCAGAAGATGCACGTCCTGATAGGAGGCCATCAGCTCCCAGATGTATCCACATCCAACCTTGGACTACCTGACGACTATATATATATATATATATATATATTTTTTTTTTAATTGGGTGAAGGAGGTCGATCCAGTGGCTCAGCCCCTAGAGGCATGGCAGTCTGAATGCTATGTCCTGAAGTGCATATGAGTACCATGGTCCCAGTCACTGCAAGACATGATCCTGCCCCTGCCAAGCTCCCAGGGTCCTGAAGACAAGAGACTGCTTTAAGAAACAACATAGCAAAAGATCTCCCCAAATACGCCTAGAGCTGCAACCAATTAACACTGAAATGTCAGTAAGCTTTTTCAATATATTTGGCAAGCTGATATTTTCAGAGCAGAGCAAAGATATATGAAGAGGCAACATACCCTCGAAGAAGAATATGGTAAGGGAACATGTCCTGCAAGGTAGCAAGATTTAAGTTAGAGGTATAATGAATAAGACAATGTGTAGTTATGCCATAGATAGACATATGACCAATGGGTCATGGCAGAAAGCCTGGATATTGACCAGTGAATCCACAGAAAGCTGGCAGATAACAGGGTGACACTACAGATTATCAAGGAAAGGAGGGGTCCTTCAGCCACTGGAGGAGGGACAACTGATTAACCCCGTGGAGAAAAAAAGAAACATCTACTCCCACATCACAGACAAAAAAAAAAAAAAAAAAAAAATTCCAGAAGAATTATGAACTTAAATGTAAAAAGCAACACTTAAAACCTTCAGATGAAAATATAAATCTTTATAAGTCTTAGGTAGAAAGGAACTTCTTTAAAAACATACAAAAAGTGCTGTCTATACCAAAAAAAGAGACTACACTCAAGAATATCAGTTTATAGGATCCCTGGGTGGCGCAGCGGTTTGGCGCCTGCCTTTGGCCCAGGGCGCGATCCTGGAGACCCAGGATCGAATCCCACATCGGGCTCCCGGTGCATGGAGCCTGCTTCTCCCTCTGCCTGTGTCTCTGCCTCTCTCTCTCTCTCTCTCTCTGTGTGACTATCATAAATTAAAAAAAAATAATAATATCAGTTTATACTGTATATGTGTGTATATATATATATACATATATAAAGTCACCACTATCTGAGTGAAAAGACAAACCACAAACAGGGAGAAGTCTATGTAATATGTGTAACACACAAAGGATATACAAAGAACTTCCATAAATAAGCTGTAGAAGAATGGGCACAAGACACAGTGGAGGATTTAACAGAATAGGAAGAGCAAGCAACAAATGAAGCTGCCCACCTCTTTAGTCACAGAGAGAAAACCTGAGTAAGGCCACAAGAGATTCTGTTACAGTCACTAGGTTTTCCAATTCCAGTCAGTTTTTGTGAGGGGAATGAGGAACAGCTCAATGATACCACAAGGACTTAATCAGTGGAGAGAACAGGTGTCCCCTGGTGCAATTTCTCAGTATTGCTAAGCTTCTGGCATCTGCTTTATTATGCTGTCCACTGCCAATAGTCATGGGACATTGTAGATTTTTAAACATAACATAATTAAAATTCTACAAACTTTAAGAATCAGTTTTTCAGTTACACTGAGCTACACTGTGAGTGCTCAAAAGTCTCAGATACAGAACTTTCCATCATGCAAACAGCTCTCCCGGGCAGCAGAGCTTTATACCTTACATATATGTCACATGTTTGTTTAGACATACTAAAAACAACATAATAAAACATTCCACAGCACTCACATAGTAAAACATTCTTAAATGATGAACTACATTGTTCTGTTTTTCAGGTACAGGAGACAAATTCAAATTAAATTGTATGCAGTCTCTCTCTCTCTCTCTCACACACACACACACACACACACACACACACACACACACTGGTGCTTTATAATACCTACTCCCTTTACCCCCATTAAATCAGACCTCTAAAAAATACCTTTTCCTGTCACCTATGGGGAATCCATGGCCTGGGGCTTGTATGGCTGGGCACTCACCAGGCTCTGCTCAATGAGCAAGCAGAAGAGGACGGCATTGCCCACTTCCCGCAGGTTCTGGAAGCACACTGTCTTCAGCTCCGCATACTCAACAATGTCCTTCAGCTGGTGGTGGAAGAACTCTAGGATACCTATGGTAACAGAGAGTGAATGGGGAGACTGGGGAGGGTGGGGGCACAGCCTGGGGTCTGTGGCTCGGGGCACTTATGCTGGCCAGGAAACATCTTCTGATGCTGCCATTGTGCCTGCTACGGAGATGGTCACATGTCCCCCAAACCCAACCTCTTTCTTGCAACAGTAGTCTGTGCATCACCTGGGCCTTGGGCCTCAGCTCCAAAGCTTCTCTCTCAACCCTGTATCTTCTGAGGAGGTGTCACATTGCAAGAATAAAGGAGAAACACCACACCATCATCTCCAGCAGAAACAGAAATGGTTTTGAGAAAATTCAGCATCCCTTCATAGGTATAGAAGGGAACATACTTAATCTGCACATCTACAAAGAACCTGCAGCTAATGTCATTCTCAGTGGTAAAACCTACATACTTTCTCCCTGAGCTCCAGAGCAAGACAACACATTTTAATCACTGTCCTGGAGATCCTGCACATTGTGATAAGGCACAAAAGACCAGGCCTAAGAATTGGAAAGAAGGTTAATATTTAATCTATACATTCAAATGCTGACCCAGCCAAAAATCCACAAGCTGACACTAGAATTTATTTGGTCATGCAGAAGACCTAGAATAGCCAAAATAACTCTAAGAAGAACAAAGTTAGAGATATAACAGGTTTTAAATTCCTCATCCCAACATGTCAGGTCCCAACTGCCATTTGGCAAGGATCCCCAGGGCAGTTGGACCTGGCAGCTCAGTGCCCTGCCTCTCCCCAGTTGGTGATTTTCAAGGTCCTAGTGCTGTACAATAATAGTCAGGGCCTCACAATGTCAGAGCCCCATCACCCATCGGTGACTAATGGGTACTGCCTCCCTGCCAACAGCACACTTCCCACGTACTTGCTCCCAGTTGAAAGGCGGTTTGTTCATTCTACCGGAAACAATCAGACTCTGATTAGGTGCCCTGCATCCTCCCACACAGGGAAAGCAGATCCTATCCTTTTCAGTAAAGTCTGAATTGTTTGATGCACTGTAGTTTGAACACTTATGCTGTCTCCTCCATGCTTCACCCCCAGGGAGGGGCCGCACTCACCAGGGGAGCCATACTCATGCCGGGGCAGGCGGCAGATCTTAGGCATCACCTCCATCAGTGTCTTCACGTACTGCAGGATTGTGCCTTGTAGCTGCAGGAGAGACAGGCTGCATTAACCACTGGCCGCCACCACCCCAGAGGTTGTGAGTGGTGTATGGGGCTTCTAAAAAGGAGTCTGTAGGTAAAATACATGGCAACGAGCAGGACTGAGAATCACTTCCACAGGGAAAGGAAATCCGATCCACAGAAATAAAATGTCTACCAGGGTAGGGTGACTTTATAGGACTAACCAAATTTACGTTCTCAAACACAATCCCCTTTCAGGAGGCAAGTGATCTTTTTTTTTTAATTTATTTTTTATTGGTGTTCAATTTACCAACATACAGAATAACCCCCAGTGCCCATCACCCATTCACTCCCACCCCCCGCCCTCCGCCCTTCTACCACCCCTAGTTCGTTTCCCAGAGTTAGCAGTCTTTACGTTCTGTCTCCCTTTCTGATATTTCCCACACATTTCTTCTCCCTTCCCTTATATTCCCTTTCACTATTATTTATATTCCCCACATGAATGAGAACATATAATGTTTGTCCTTCTCCGACTGACTTACTTCACTCAGCATAATACCCTCCAGTTCCATCCTCGTTGAAGCAAATGGTGGGTATTTGTCATTTCTAATGGCTGAGTAATATTCCATTGTATACATAAACCACATCTTCTTTATCCATTCATCTTTCGATGGACACCGAGGCTCCTTCCACAGTTTGGCTACTGTGGACATTGCTGCTATAAACATCGGGGTGCAGGTGTCCCGGCGTTTCATTGCATCTGTATCTTTGGGGTAAATCCCCAGCAGTGCAATTGCTGGGTCATAGGGCAGGTCAATTTTCAACTCTTTGAGGAACCTCCACACAGTTTTCCAGAGTGGCTGCACCAGTTCACATTCCCACCAACAGTGTATGAGGGTTCCCTTTTCTCCGCATCCTCTCCAACATTTGTTGTTTCCTGCCTTGTTAATTTTCCCCATTCTCACTGGTGTGAGGTGGTATCTCATTGTGGTTTTGATTTGTATTTCCCTGATGGCCAGTGATGCAGAGCATTTTCTCATGTGCTTGTTGGCCATGTCTATGTCTTCCTCTGTGAGATTTCTCTTCATGTCTTTTGCCCATTTCATGATTGGATTGTTTGTTTCTTTGGTGTTGAGTTTAATAAGTTCTTTATAGATCTTGGGAACTAGCCCTTTATCTGATATGTCATTTGCAATATCTTCTCCCATTCTGTAGGTTGTCTTAGTTTTGTTGACTGTATCCTTTGCTGTGCAAAAGCTTCTTATCTTGATGAAGTCCCAATAGTTCATTTTTGCTTTTGTTTCTTTTGCCTTTGTGGATGTATCTTGCAAGAAGTTACTGTAGCCGAGTTCAAAAAGGGTGTTGCCTGTGTTCTTCTCTAGGATTTTGATGGACTCTTGTCTCACATTTAGATCTTTCATCCATTTTGAGTTTATCTTTGTGTATGGTGTAGGAGAGTGGTCTAGTTTCATTCTTCTGCATGTGGATGTCCAATTTTCCCAGCACCATTTATTGAAGAGACTGTCTTTCTTCCAATGGATAGTCTTTCCTCCTTTATCGAATATTAGTTGCCCATAAAGTTCAGGGTCCACTTCTGGGTTCTCTATTCTGTTCCATTGATCTATGTGTCTGTTTTTGTGCCAGTACCACACTGTCTTGATGACCACAGCTTTGTAGTACAACCTGAAATCTGGCATTGTGATGCCCCCAGCTGTGGTTTTCTTTTTTAATATTCCCCTGGCTATTCGGGGTCTTTTCTGATTCCACACAAATCTTAAAATGATTTCTTCTAACTCTCTGAAGAAAGTCCATGGCATTTTGATAGGGATTGCATTAAACGTGTAAATTGCCCTGGGTAACATTGACATTTTCACAATATTAATTCTGCCAATCCATGAGCATGGAATAGTTTTCCATCTCTTTGTGTCTTCTTCAATTTCTTTCAGAAGTGTTCTATAGTTTTTAGGGTATAGATCCTTTACCTCTTTGGTTAGGTTTATTCCTAGGTATCTTATGCTTTTGGGTGCAATTGTAAATGGGATTGACTCCTTAATTTCTCTTTCTTCAGTCTCATTGTTAGTGTATAGAAATGCCACTGATTTCTGGGCATTGATTTTGTATCCTGCCACGCTACCGAATTGTTGCATGAGTTCCAGCAATCTTGGGGTGGAGACTTTTGGGTTTTCTATGTAGAGGATCATGTCATTGGCGAAGAGGGAGAGTTTGACTTCTTCTTTGCCAGTTTGAATGCCTTTAATGTCTTTTTGTTGTCTGATTGCTGAGGCTAGGACTTCCAGTACTATGTTGAATAGCAGTGGTGAGAGTCAGAGTGGACATCCCTGTCTTGTTCCTGATCTTAGGGGAAAGGCTCCCAGTGCTTCCCCATTGAGAATGAGGAGGCAAGTGATCTCAAGTGTGACAGGACGGTGAGGACCTGCTCTAGTTGCATCCAACTTTGGCCAACACAGAGGCTCTGGGAAACAACATCCGCATGGGGTGGTTTCTGTATTCCTCATATGGACTTGATGAGGCTCCAACACTGGGCTCGGCATGTGCCGAACACCTTCCAAGTTATGTATTTTGGGGCAAAGGCTGTAGCTGGGGTCCTAGCAGAGACTGAGTGGGTTATGCAGTCATGGCTGTGTCAAAAGATCCAACTTTTATATATCCTAATTGATTTTTGATCCAAAAAGGTTGTATAATTTGTCAACTTCTTAGAATTCTGTCAGCTTTTGCTTTGCATTGTTAATGATCATACCATCTCCTTGATGGATTGCCACTTTAATTATTGTGGCCATAAATTCAGCTTCAAGTATAGAAATGCCCTGAAAGTCTATATTTGGCAATAAAGAATCCTAAAGAAATGGGCACAGTCACAGAAAGATGACTAAAATCGGGGCGCCTACATGGCTCAGTGAAGCGTCTGCCTTTGGCTCAGGTCATGATCTTGGGGTCCTGGGATAGAGCCCCGCATCAGGCTCCCTGTTCTGTGCGGAGTCTACTTGTCCCTCTCCCTCTGTCCCTCCCCCTGTTCATGCATGCTCTCAAATAAAACCTTTTTTAAAAAAATGATGAAAATAATGGAAACAGATTAAAGATTAAGATTTTATGAAGTTTTCTTAGTTAACAGAAATAACACAGAAAACTAAATCTATGATAGTGTACAAATAGCATTTTCTCACTCTTTCTTTTTCCAAAAGGACTTAATTAACTAAAAGACTTCGGCACATTAACTTCTGACCTCAATCTGAAGTTAAACAGATTGTAAAGTCTTAATCCTTTATTCACAGTTTAACTCCTGGTACTCAGAAAAGGGGCACACACCATCAGCCCTGCAGGGGGACCAGCCATCCCTGGGTAACAGGAATCTCTGAACAACAGTAGGACCACTGCCTCTCAGCGGAGCCCATCTGCCCCTTGCGGCAGCCCTGCCAGAGACAGCTCAGAACTCCTCATGGACAACACACTCACCTCTGTTTCCCCCACTGTAAGTGTTTCTTGGAGATCTGTGTTTTAAGAAACCTCTTATTTCACAAACAGAAACAGGAGTGTTTGTACAACTGTCCCCTCCCAGATGCTCGCCAGCTGAAACATGGTCTCTCCCAAATGGCTTCATGTCTCTCTTGAGCAACAAGCAATAGCAGTGGTCCTTTATAAAAGGAGGTGGGGAAGACTATGTCTGCATATAAAGGCCACATTTTCTTATAAAGCAAGCTGTATTTTGGTACTTGTCTCTGAATAGGTAAAATAACAGGGACCAGGCTTTTCCACGCCAGTGAATTCAAGGCTGTGCAATATATTTGGTCTTATTCCTGTTCCTAAAACCTTTCAAATTATCCAAAGAGACCTTAAAGGTGTCTCTTGTTAATGAGGTGACTTTTGGAAAGCACTCACCAACAGGGGCTGGTGGCCAGGAGAACCAACCCCATGGTTAGATTTGGGACTTTCAGTCCCACCCCCAGACTGCTGGGGATAGGGAAGGGGCTGAGGTTCATTTAGTCACCAAAGACCAATGATTTAATCAATCCTGCCTATGTATTAAAAACCTAATAGGGTGGAGTTTGGGGAACCAGACAGTTCCATAGGTCACTGTCTCATGCCCCAAAGAGCACGAGAACAGAAGCTCTTTTCTTCAGGACCTCGACACCTATGTATTGATTCATCTGGCTGTTGATTTGTATCCTTTGTAATAAACTGGTAATCTATTGAGTAGTTCCCTGAATTTTGTGAGTTGCCCTAGCAGATTGCTAGGAGGGGGGCTGCAGAAACCTCTGATTTATAGCCAGTGGGTCAGAGGTACAAGCGACAAATTACACTTGATATTGAGTGGGAGGGTGGGTGTGGGGAAGCCTTGTGGGTCAGAGCCCTTAAACTGTGGGATCTGATGATATCTCCAGGTACATAGTGTTAGAATGGAGTGAATTGTACAACACTCAGTTCGTATCCCAGAATTGCTCAGTGGAGTGCCTGAATATTTTTATTTCCCTCCCACATTTGAATTGAGTAGAGAACCCTAGACCACGTAAAGGAAGCACACTGAGGGAAACATACCAAGCTCTTCACAACCTTCAGCAGCTCCTCCATGACCACTGCAATGCCCTGGTAGCCGAGCAGCCGACAGATGACCTGGAAGTGTGGAGGCCCAACAAAGTTCCGGTAGCTGCCATAAATGCTAGAGTAGGCCAAGTTCAAAGCCTGGGGGATAAAGAATGTTAAGTGCCTAATGAAATCTTCAGAGTTTTCAACGTGGTTACTATGCATACAAGATTTGGTGCATACAATGCACCAAATATGCATGTGCCCTTAGGTGGAGAATCCCAGAGAATTTGTTAGACTGCCTTTACTAGTATTTGTGTTTTCAACAAAAAGAAATGACAAGCAAGTTTAGTGAAAGGGATTATAGGGAAAAGGAGGGAAAATGAGTGGGAAAAATTAGAGAGGGAGACAAACCATGAAGGACTCCTAACTCTGGGAAATAAACAAGGGGTAGTGGAAAGGGAGGTAGGCGGGGGGGGGGGGGGGGGGGGGGGGATGGGGTGACTGGGTGATGGGCACTGGGGGGGGGCACTTGATAGGATGAGCACTGGGTGTTATACTATATGTTGGCAAACTGAACTCCAATTAAAATAATAATAATAATAAAAAATTCCAAGTAAAAAAAAAAGTTTGTTAGAAAAAATAAGACAAATTTCAAAGATTTATCAAACTGCCAGTTCTACAGAAGCCATTCTGAGGTCTTGGAATGAGAAATAAACACATCTTCACTGCTGCCTCCTCAGAGCTGCTCCCAGTCTCCTAGGGGAGACATCTGAAGACAGACACTGACAGAGCAGTAAGAACTGTCTTCTCAGGGACACACAGGGAGCTGGGGACAGCAGCCCCCACCAGGTGAGTAGGTGGCAATGTAATGAGGGTGGCCTCCTACAGGAGGGGACCTCCAATCTTGTCTAAAAACATGGATGCACCCAGCAGGGAGACTACGAACAAGCATTCAGTGTGTGTTTTCCTATCAGCACTTGTCAGCTGCATCCCATAAATTCTGATATATTTGCATTTCATTTAGTTAGGTGTCTTTAAAAAAAAATTTCCCTTCAGACTTCATCTTGACCCATGGATCATACAGGAATGTTTTAATTTCCAAGTCTCTGGAGATTTTCTTCTCCTCTTTCTGATTTCTAGTTTGAGTCCAGTGTGGTCAGAAAACACACTCTGTATGATCTCAACTCTTTTAATTTTCTTTTTTTTATAAAGATTTTATTTATTTATTCATGAGAGACACAATAAAGTACCTTTATTATTGTACCATGTTTTTTAAATCCACTCTGCCAAACCTCAGTATTTTAACTGTATAAAGACCACTTACATTTAGCAGATTTATATATAATCTAATTATTGATATCTAAGTAGGGTCTGTTTCAGTCTTCCTGACTTCTTCTGAGTCACTTAAACATTTTCTAGATTCCACTATGATTGATCAAGTTTCAAGAATATCTAAAAAGGGGCACCTAGGTGGCTCAGTGGTTGAACATCTGCCTTTGGCTCAGGTTGTGATCCCGGGGTCCTGGGATTGAGTCCCACGTTGGGCTCCCCGCAGGGATCCTACTTCTCCCTCTGCCTGTGTCTCTCTCTATCTCTCATGAATAAATAAATAAAATCTTTAAAAAAAAAAAATCTCTTCACACATCTTTTAGTGGTTATTCTAGGTCTTATATGTTGTGTAAGTTATAACAATCCAACTATCAACATTTTACCACTTTGAAGTGTTATCAACCTCACCTCCACTTAGGTTCCCTGAATCTTCTCCTTGCCCCCTTTGTCACTGTCTTAAATATTTACTCTACATACACTAAAAACCACATCATCAGAAAAGTGAAGAATCAGCACAGCAGGCCTGGATGCTCAGCTCTTGAGTATCTTCAGGAGGCCTGCTTGCAATTCCTGGGAATTCAGCCCTTAGAATGTTACCTACCTATAAGGTTGTCTTCTACCACTGGGGCATTTATTTTTTATTTTTACTTTTTTTTAAAGATTTTATTTATTCATGAGAGAGAGAGAGAGAGAGAGAGAGAGAGGCAGAGACACAGGCAGAGGGAGAAGCAGGCTCCATGCAGGGAGCCCGATGTGGGACTCGATCCCGGGTCTCCAGGACCAGGCCCTGGGCTGAAGGTGGCGCTAAACCACTGAGCCACCCGGGCTGCCCGCACTGGGGCATTTAATTAAGCACACAGAAAACTTGTTTATATTGGATGTACAAATAGTGATTCATGGGGGCTCCTCTCCTTCTGGATGTATGTTCTAGCGTGTCAAAAGAAAACCATGAAAAACATTAATGAAATCTAATAGTCTCAGGAGCTTGGGAAGATGGTAGAGGAGGACCCTGAGCTCACCCCCATCCTACCTCCAAGATATCATCCACCTCCAAGTTATTAAGATGGAGAGCAATCTGAAGACTGGCAGAAAAATCTCCACAATGAAATATAGGGAAGAAGACATCTGAAATCTTAGGAAGATCAGAAAGGCAGAGGGAAGCTGCCAATGAGAGGAGGGGGATGCACGTTGTAAAGAGGGCAGAGAAATAGACCCTTGCACCAGGAAGCTCACACAGGAAGGACTAATCCCCATAAATTTTGGCTTTAAAAACCAGAGGAGCTGCATCAAAATCAATAAAAGCAGGCCAATACCAAGTCATATTGTAGTTAAATTCGCAAAATATAGTGATAAAGAAAAAATCCTAAAAGCAGAAGACCCATAAAGTCAGCAGCAGATCTCTTCATAGAAATGGCACGCCATGAAGCCTCTGAGTGGCTCAGCAGTTGAGCGTCTGCCTTTGGTTCAGGTCGTAATCCCAGGTCTATCAATAATTACTCTGAATATAAATGGACTAAATGTTCTAATCAAAAGACAAATGCTACCATAATGGATTAAAAAACACAAGACTCATTTATATGCTACCTACAAGAGACTAATTTTAATTTATTTTAAATTTTTTATTCTTTTTTTTTTACCAGAGACTCATTTTATTTTATTTTTTTTATAATACATTTATTTTTTATTGGTGTTCAATTTACCAACATACAGAATAACACCCAGTGCTCATCCTGTCAAGTGCCCCCCTCAGTGCCCGTCACCCATTCACCCCCACCCCCCGCCCTCCTCCCCTTCCACCACCCCTAGTTCATTTCCCAGAGTTAGGAGTCTTTATGTTCTGTCTCCCTTTCTGATATTTCCCACACATTTCTTCAGAGACTCATTTTAGACCTAAAATCACCTGCAGATTGAAATGAGGGGATAGAGAAATATTTGTCATGCACATGGTCATATGGAATCACAAAAAACCCCAAATAGTCAAAGCAATCTTGAAAAAGAAAACCAAAGCTGGATGGATCACAATTCCAGACTTCAGGCTCTATTACAAAGCTGTGATCATCAAGACAGTATGGTGCTGGCACAAAAAAAGACACACATGAGTGGAGCAGAATAGAGAACCCAGAAATGGACTCTCAACTCTATGGTCAACTCAGTTTCGACAAAATGGGAAAGAATTTCCACTGGGGGAAAAAAAAAAAAAAACCAGTCTCTTCAACAAATGTTGTTGGGAACATTGGACAGCCATTAAGCAGAAGAATGAAACTGGACTACTGTCTTAAACCATTCACAGAGATAAATTCAAAATGGATGAAAAACCTAAGTGTGAGACAGGAAACCATCAGAATCCCAGAGGAAAACACAGGTAGAAACCTCTAACCTCAGCTGCAGCAACTTCTTACTAGATACGTCTCCCGAAGCAAGAAAAACAAAAGTAAAAATAAACTATTGGGACATCATCAAAACAAAAAGCTTCTGCACAGTGAGGGAAACAACAAAACTAAAAGGCAACCTTCAGAATAGGAGAAGATATTTGCAAATGACATATCTGATAAACAGGTGATATCCAAAATATATAAAGAACTTATAAAACTTGACACCCCAAAATCAAATAATCCAGTTTAAAAAATGGACAGAAGACATGAACAGTTTTTCCATAGAAAACATACAGGTGGCCAACAGACACATGAAAAGATGCTCAACATCACTTATCATCAGGGAAATACAAGTCAAAACCACAATGAGGTATCACCTCACACCCCTCAGAATGACTAAAATCAACAACAAAGGAAACAACAGATGTTGGAGAGGATGTGGAGAAGGGGCAACCCTCTTACACTGTCGGTGGGAATGCAAACTGACGCAGCCTCTCTGGAAAACAGTGTGGAGGTTCCTCAAAAAGTAAAAAACAGAAAAACCCTAGGACCTAGCAATTGCAGTACCGGGTATACCCAAACAATACAAAAATTCTGTGTCGAAGGGATGCATTCACCCCTATGTTTATGGCAGCATGATCAACAATAGCCAAACTATGGAAAGAGCCCAAATGTCCACTGACTGATGAACAGGTAAAGAAGTGGCATATATATACAATGGATATTACCCAGCCATAAAAAAAGAATGAAATCTTGCCATTTGCAATGACTTGGATGGAGCTAGAGAATATGCTAAAATATCAGAGAAAGATAAATACCATTTGATTTCACTCACATCTGGAATTTAAGAAACAAAACAGATGCACATAACATGAGTGTTATGTTATGCACATAACACTCAAGAGAACAAACTTACGGTTACTGGAGGGGAGGTGGGTGGGGGGATGGGTTAAATAGGTGATGGAGATTCAGGAGTGCACTTGTGATGAGCACTGGGGGTTGAATGGAAGTGTTGAGTCACTACATTGTACACATGAAACTAATATTACACTGCATGTTAACTAACTAGAATTTAAATAAAAAGAGAAATGAAATCTTGCCATTCGCAATGATGTGGCTCAATCCCAGGACCCTGAGATCATGATCTGAGCCGACTGAGCCACCCAGGTGCCTCTACATTCTAATTCTTTAAAAAATTATCCACCTTGGGGTGCCTGGATGGCTCATTGGTTAAGTGTCCAACTCTTGATTTCAGGTCAGGTCATGATCTCTGGGTCATGAGATCGAGCCTTGCATCAGGCTTCGTGCTCAGCAGAGTCTGCTTGAGATTCCCTCTCTCTGCACCCCACCAAAAGAAATTGTCCACCTCATGCCTTTTTAGAGGAGTGGAGGAGATGGGCAGCCTGCACTAATACACCAGCCAGAATTATAGTTTGTGTCCATTTTCTAAGGGCATGGTCCTACCACAGTCAAGTTCAAGCTGCCATCTATTAGTGAGAGGAAAGAAGACAGAAATGAAAGTTTCACATTTTAAAAGAACTGGGAAAGAATGGGTTGAGGCATTAAAAGGTGTCGTGTTGTAGGTCAGGGGTCCCCTAACTCCTGACTTGTGTCCTGGCCTTGATTACACTGAGATTAAAAGGGAACCTGCTATTAGGCAAGCTAGTTCCACTCAACCAGCAGCTCACAGAGCTTCTCTTGGGGTCCACAGAGTCTGGGTGTCACTTGGGGGTGGGTATGAGGCAGAGTCTGTTAACTGTCTGGGCCTCATGTCCCACCACAAGCATCACCTGTCTGACCTGAGGGACTTCCCAGTGGCAGCACTGAGCCAGGTGTTTTCATCTCCCACCTCCCTTCTCTGAAGCAGGTACCACTGGGGACTCCTCTGCAGGTGAGAAATCTTTGGCCAAGCAGAAGGAGGGAAGAGGGCAGGGGTCTAGGGGTCCCTGCCTGTGTCTCAACAGCTTTAGCCTCCTTTCCACCTTCCCTGCCCCACTGGTCATGCTCCCAAACCTGCTGGGGTGCCCTCCATTGTTCAGACCAGGCGTATTTGGCTCTTGGTGCCTGTCTGCACCCCAACACCCAGCCAACAACTTCAGGCCTCTCTGGAGCAGGGCCTGTACTCACATCCTCCTGCATCAAGAACCATGTTCCCTGATTGAAGCCAGGCACAGCCCAGGTCACAGCTCATGCATAGGAAACAGTTGCTGAGTGAGCCCTGAGACAATGACTGTAACTTGTTACCTATAGAAAAACACATTACTTAGTATTTTTTAAAATGATGCTCAATCCTAGAACACAGTAGACAGAACAATGACGCCTGGCATTCTTCACTTCTTGTCATCATCACGAGGCTTAAAACGGCAGCAAAAATCCTGACCCTAACCAAGTGGGGTAACGTGATACTCCAACCCATACCTTGCACCCTCTCACAACTCCCACAACCCTTGCCTCAGTTGAGTAAATTGTGAAGCCAGCCTGGCTGTGACCAGAAGAGACACTCAGTGGGGCAACATCCTCCCCTACTCACAGCAAGGTCTGTGCCATGTGGCATGGACAGACCTGAGAAGAGGAGAGGACACAGGCCCTAGGGATCAAGGCCTCTTCCCTTTAACCTCCCTAAATCTAGCCCTCCTTGACTTCAAAAACTGACACCTCTACTCACCAACTACCAGAAACTTAGGAAATATCTTTGGGTCTTTTTTTCCTCTCATCCTCCATCTTCAGGGCATTAGCAAGTCCAGTGAAGTCCACTTCCAAAATATCCTTTTGGATATTGAACCCATCTACTTCTCTTCATCTCTGTCAACGCTACTTGGTCCAAGACACCACCTCTTGCTGGGACTAGAGTAACATCTTTCCACCTGCCATCATTCTGTGTCCACTTCCTGACCACCACCACCCCAAACCACCTTGGCCCTAAATTGCCTGCCATTCACCCTCATCCACCCCCATCTTGTGACACAGTCTTGGCCCTCAGGGCCCTCAGTACGGTTGGTTTCTTCTCAGCATCCAGATCTCATTAGAAAAAGGCCTCTCCAAAACCCAACCCATGCTCTGTCACAGCATCCTAGGAGCACACCTGTTCACAGGGACATGCCCTTTCCATACACCATGCAGAGAACATGGTGCCACTCAAATGCAGAACACGGAGTTGGCAGCAATTTCAGCTTGAAATTCCACATATCCTAGCAAAACACAGGAAGTTTCTATTTCTGCCAACTCTGGTTTCCCCATATATATCCTCTACTTAGCCCTCTGGCTTGTCCCACTAAGACATCTATCATTTTTTCTTGGCTGACAGGATGAAAACTAAATGGACACATCAGTTTGTGAAATGCTATGATGTTGTGATTAAGACAGAAGTGGGCAGCTGAAAGGAGAAGACATCATGAGCCTGGAGAAGTTGGAGAAGAGGAGGAGGGTGAGCCAAGGACCTGTGTCTTCAAAGACTAGTTGTAAGGGAAGAGTGACATGTTGACACTCTCCTGAGAGCCACCACTAGGGACCTGAAGAGTGGTCCTTTTATGTCATTATTTTAATAGACACATTTTTGCACCTGTAAGCAGAACATGCAAAAAACACAGAGAAGATACTGCTCAAACCTCAGCCCCTCAGAGCTTCAGAGCAAAATTAATCAGCAGTGCCAAGGCTCACCGTTAACGACTCTGAGACCACAGGGGCTAGTGTCCATGCTTGGGGAAGGGGGCCAGGCCCCATTTCTCTACACAGCCCACAGGTTGGGCCCTGTGAAGACTGAGACTCACACCAACATTGGACAGGGCAACTTAAAACCCAAGTGAGAACAATGCAAACACATCATAAACAGAATTCAGAAAAGAAAGACATTTCTCAGACTCAGCCCTCCCAAAGACAGCCACTGTTTAGTATGCCAATAATCTTTTCTCTGTATGTACCTTTTTGTAATTAGGATCATTCTGTTTGGAGTTTGATTTTTTTTTTAACTTAATAAAATACAGGTCCCACAACTATCATAAGATCTATGTAATTATTTGTTAACAACTGTATTGCATTCCACTAGACAATCAGATATTGGAATATTCTTGCTGGTCAGTTGGGCTGCTTCCATATTTTTTATGACAATGTTGTATGACCACCCCCTTAATGGACCTCACATTATACTTGTTTGATTCATTCCTTAGCCTATCCAGCTTCCCACAAGTGAGAACATTTAAATATTGATAAGCATTGCAGATGGTCTCCTAGAATCATACAGGTTCATGTGCACTCATTTATTTTTCTTCAATCACTGGTGAGGCTAGATATCTATTTCTATCTTTTACTACATTTTTGGAAATATCTGTTCATTCCATTTATCTCCTTTTTAGTATAGAGCATCTTTTCTTATCAAACTGTAAGAATGCTTTAAATACTAACTACAGGGGGATCCCTGGGTGGTGCAGCGGTTTGGCACCTGCCTTTGGCCCAGGGCGCGATCCTGGAGACCCGGGATGGAGTCCCACGTCGAGCTCCCGGTGCATGGAGCCTGCTTTTCCCTCTGCCTATGTCTCTGCCTCTCTCTCTCTCTCTCTGTGACTATCATAAATAAATAAAAATTAAAAAAAATTTTAAATACTAACTACACTAACCTTTAATACTCTTAACCTGTTACAAATGCAGCCATCCTCAGGCTGGACACCTGTCTTACCTTACTGGACAATGTTCTGTGGCCTCAGCCAGCCTGTCTGCCTGCGGTTTCTGGATGTCAACTGTCTTCTGCATGTCCCTCCCTTCTCACCTCACCTCTCCTTTCATGGCATCACACCTAGACAAGATATTCTGACCCTCTGTCAGAGATGAGCCCTGAGCCTATTCCACACATTTGCCTGGTTTGCTATTTTTAAAACTTTAACTCTACTGGTAAACTCACTGATTTTAGGGGCAGGAGTGAGGCCAGGCCCAGCCTGACACCCACCAGATGGCTAGAGTGCTGTCCTAGCACTACATTACTTTTTAGGAAGGTGCTAATGGAAGAAAACAATAACATTTCTTTCATATATGGCATGATACATTTAAATCACTGCAACTGACCTGATTTATTTTTATTTTTTTTTAATTTTTATTTATTTATGATAGTCACACACACAGAGAGAGAGAGAGAGGCAGAGACATAGGCAGAGGGAGAAGCAGGCTCCATGCACCGGGAGCCCGACGTGGGACTCGATCCCGGGTCTCCAGGATCACGCCCTGGGCCAAAGGCAGGCGCCAAACCGCTGTGCCACCCAGGGATCCCAACTGACTTGATTTAAACTAAACTTGAAAATATGCTTCATTGTGAACTTAAAAAAAATCATAACATAAACACAAAAGAACCTACCTTCGATCCATGCAAATACTGGGGTTGTGCGTTAGGCTGTTTATCTCTTTGAAACTCTTGAGAAAATGGTAATACTGTCCGAACAAATCTAAACAAAAAAAGGATAAAAAGATAAAAGAAAACAAATTTAAAGGTAGTTCTTTAAATTCAGAACTTTTTCATTACCCATCAGTTACATCTTCCTCCAGTTAACTGATGTAATCATCACGTAGGAAAATTCTAAGAAATCAAATACCATGAGATATAAATACTCCCAAGCATAGTACATGTATCCAGAGTTCATCAAGAGAGTGAGAACGAACACCTGTGTCCTTCCACCACATAAGCACAGTCTCCAAACTCCGGGACAGAGTCTTGTCTATGGGCACCAGCACCATTTCTTTTTCTTTTTCTTTTTCTTTTTTTTTTTATAATAATAAATTTGTTATTGGTGTTCAATTTGCCAACATACAGAATAGCACCCAGTGCTCATCCCGTCAAGTGTCCCCCTCAGTGTCTGCCACCCAGTCACCCCCACCCCCTGCCCTCCTCCCCTTCCACCACCCCTAGTTCGTTTCCCAGAGTAGGAGGTCTTCATGTTCTGTCTCTCTTTCTGATATTTCCTACCCATTTCTTCTCCCTTCCCCTCTATTCCCTTTCACTATTATTTATATTCCCCAAATGAATGAGACCATATAATGTTTGTCCTTCTCCAATTGACTTATTTCACTCAGCATAATACCCTCCAGTTCCATCCACATCGAAGCAAATGGCGGGTATTTGTCATTTCTAATGGCTGAGTAATATTCCATTGTATACATAAACCACATCTTCTTTATCCATTCATCTTTTGATGGACACAGAGGCTCCTTCCACAGTTTGGCTATTGTGGACATTGCTGCTAGAAACATCGGGGTGCAGGTGTCCCGCCGTTTCATTGCATCTGTATCTTTTCACCAGGACCATTTCATGCCTAAATCAGTCCTTTGACAAGTGGTAATGAACAAGCACTCAGGCATTGCTGGGCCTCTGGACACAGCAGTGACCTCGAGGACAGGAGTGGGAAGGCAGGCACAGGCAGTCGAGTCATCACTCAAATCACTATTTACAAGGTAAGGGGAAGAATGAGGAAATTCAGTGCTTATAACCACACTCATAATGGATTAGGGAATACTGAAAATCAAATGCTTGGAGTTTAAAGCAAACATGTCAAACTTGGCTAAAACTTTCAAATCAGAATGGTTCATTTAAACATGTAAACTTTTATAAAGAAGCCATCATTAAGAAAAATATAAGGATTTGCTAATTATTAAATCTGAAGAACTTGATTGACACATATTACACTTTAATAAATAAAAAAGGATGTAATTGGCAAAATACCACCAGCGCATGAAATGAACATGCATGTCTGAGGGCAGGTCAGTGGCCTGCAGCATCAGGTGTCTGGATTTTGTTGTTAACCCTTAAAGTGTTGAGTTATTTTGACCAGGCTGTTAAACGGCTCCAAAGTCAGCTGGACCCCTTCCTAATTAGGGTGGCTCAGTGGTCAGTACCTGAGGGCTAGTACTAAGGCTGGCCCTCTGGCAATTCTGTCAAATGGGTAGGTATTCAGTGAGGTTTCCCCATTCTTACTGGCAAGGCTTCAAATGGCTTCTAATTCTGTGAATTATATAGCTTACAGCTCTAAAAAGTTATTCTTTACTATCCTTGTGGAGTTTCACCAATGCACCATACAGTTTAATATTTGAGCAAAGAGTAAAGGGCCCTGAGTTGGTCTCAGGAGCTGCTTCTCTTCGCAGCTCTCCCCTCTCCCGCCCTGCAAATCTCCCCTGTAAGTGTCAACTGTTTCAGCTTCCTCAGTTTCCAATCTATCTCCTCTACCAAGTAAGACGTCCAGGCTGACATGCAGAAGAATGAAACTAAACCATTCTCTTATACCACACACAAAGATAAACTCAAAATGGGTGAAAGATCTAAATGTGAGACAAGAATCCATCAAAATCCTAGAGGAGAACATAGACAACACCCTTTTTGAACTTGGCCACAGCAACTTCTTGTAAGATACATCTCTGAAGGCAGGGAAAACAAAAGCAAAAATGAATTATTGGGACTTCATCAAGATAAAAAGCTTCTGCACAACAAAAGAAACAGTGAACAAAACTAAAAGACAACCTACAGAATAGGAGAAGATATTTGCAAATGACATATCAGATAAAGGGCTAGTACCGGGGCAGCCCGGGTGGCTCAGCGGTTTAGCGCCGCCTTCAGCCCAGGGCATGATTCTGGAGACCTGGGATTGAGTCCCACGTCAGCTCCCTGCATGCGGCCTGCTTCTCCCTCTGCCTGTGTCTGTGTCTCTCATGAATGAATAAATAAAAAATCTTTAAAAAAAAAAAAAAAGGGCTAGTATCCAAGATCTATAAGAACTTATTAAACTCAACAGCAAAGAAACAAACAATCCAATCATGAAATGCAGAAGACACGAACAGAAATTTTACAGAGGCAGACATAGATATGCCCACAAGCACATGAGAAAATGCTCCGCATTACTTGCCATCACGGAAATACAAATTAAAACCACAATGAGGGAAAGAAAAAAAAAAAAAAAAAACCACAATGAGGGGGATCCCTGGGTGGCTCAGCAGTTTAGCACCTGCCTTTGGCCCAGGGAGCGATCCTGGAGTCCCCGGATAGAGTCCCACGTCAGGCTCCCTGCATGGAGCCTGCTTCTCCCTCCTCCTGTGTCTCTGCCTCTTTCTCTCTCTCTCTCTCTCTCTCTATCATAAATAAATAAATAAATAAATAAATAAATAAATAAATAAATAAATAAATAAATAAATAAATAAATAAATCTATCTATCTATCTATCTATCTATCTATCTATCTATCTATCTATCTATCTTAAAAAAAAAAATAAAACCACAATGAGATCCCACCTCACACCAGTGAGAATGGGGAAAACTAACTAGACAGGAAACAACAAATGTTGGAGAGGATGTGGAGAAAGGGGAATCCTCTTGCACTGTTGGTGGGAATGTGAAATGGTGCAGCCACTCTGGAAAACTGTGTGGAGGTTCCTCAAAGAGTTAAAAATAGACCTGCCCTATGACCCAGCAATTGCTCTGCTGGGGATTTACCCCACAGATACGGATGCAGTGAAACGCCAGGACTCCTGCACCCCGATGTTTCTAGCAGCAATGTCCACAACAGCCAAACTGTGGAAGGAGCCTCGGTGTCCATCGAAAGATGAGTGGATAAAGAAGATGTGGTTTATGTATACAATGGAATATTACTCAGCCATTAGAAATGACAAATACTCACCATTCGCTTCAACGTGATAGAACTGGAGGGTATTATGCGGAGTGAAATAAGTCAATCAGAAAAGGACAAACATTATATGGTCTCATTCATTTGGGGAATATAAAAAATAGTGAAAGGGAATAAAGGGGAAAGGAGAGAAAATGAGTGAAAATATCAGTGAGGGAGACAGAACATGAGAGACTCCTAACTCTGGGAAACGAACAAAGGGTAGTGGAAAGGGAGGTGGGTGGGGGATTGGGGTGACTGGGTGACAGGCACTGAGGAGGGCACTTGACGGGATGAGAACTGGGTGATATGCAATATGTTGGCAAATTGAACTCCAAAAAAAATAAAAAATAAAAAATAAAAAGACTTCCAGGCTATATTGGGATACCCTCCCTCCACACTGAGGCCCAGGAAGTGCTTCCAGGCAGAAAGCCAGGGAAGTCATAGGGCTCACTTCTTTTGTTTCCTTTCCCTCAGGGAAACAAGCAATGCCTGAAAACAGTGGTTTCATAAATTTTGCCTAATTTTTCACTTGCTTAGGGCAAAAGAGTAAATCCAAACCCTATTCCTCCATTATCCCAATTTTTATTTTTTCCGAACAATTTTTATTTAGTTATTTATTCATTATTTATTTATTTGTATAATAATAAATTTATTTTTTATTGGTGTTCAATTTGCCAACATACAGAATAACACCCAGTGCTCATCCCGTCAAGTGCCCCCCTCAGTGCCCACCACCCAGTCACCCCCACCCCCCGCCCTCCTCCCCTTCCACCACCCCTAGTTCGTTTCCCAGAATTAGGAGTCTTCCATGTTCTGTCTCCCTTTCTGAGATTTCCTACCCATTTCTTCTTCCTTCCCCTCTATTCCCTTTCACTATTATTTATATTCCCCAAATGAATGAGACCATATGTTTGTCCTTCTCCAATTGACTTATTTCACTTAGCATAATACCCTCCAGGTCCCTCCACGTTGAAGCAAATGGTGGGTATTTGTCATTTCTAATGGCTGAGTAATAGTCCATTGCATACATAAGCCACATTTTTTCCGAACAATTTTTAACCATGTACACACACACACACACACACACACACACACACATTCTCCCCGCCCCCCACCCAACGTAAAGACAAAAGCATTGGCAACAAATACTGAATTCCATTTAGTAGGCTTGTGTAGGAAGCATTAATAATTTTGAAGCCATTTTCTGCTTTTTTAGAACTGAGCAAGAGAGTAAATATACCAAGAATATTTACATCCAGGAACCAAGAATAATGAAACAGGATTCTCAGTGTAGAAAGGAATTACAGAAATGGAAAGGGAGGGAGAGAATAAGAATGACACCTGCAGTGCTGAACTGGAACTGAAGGTACCAGTGTGAATTCACGGTTATAATATGTAAACAGCTACAGAGGAGCCGTGCATGCATGCATTTTATGGGTTTGTGTCTCCAAAGAGAAAATCTGAAGTCTTAATGACCAGCACCTTGGATGTGATCCTTATTTGGGATCAGGGCCACTGCAGCTGTGATTAGTCAAGGTGAGGTCATGCTGAAGAGGAGTGGCTCCTTAATCCAATGACTCCAGTCCTTGTAAGAAAAGAGACACACACAGGGCAACAGCACATGTCTACAGAGGCAGGGCCTGGAACAAGAGAGCTGCACAGTAAGGAAGGCTGAGAACTGCTAGCTGCCACCTGGAGCTGGGAGGGGGCAAAAGGAGGTTCTCCCAGAGTCTCAGAGAAGTGGCATGGCCCTGTGGACACTCTGATGTTGGATATCTAGACTCCAGAATTAGAAATTTTTGAGAAAAGAAATTTTTGTGGTTTGAAGTCCCATGGTTTGTGATAGTTTGAGGAACCTAATACAGCACACATCTGGTACTTCTAGCTCTGAACATCAAAAGGGTCTAGAAACAATGATATTCCAATAGCAATAAGCATACCTAACACCCAGACTTACTTTTCAAATATTAAGCCTAGTTCTAAAATAGTCTCCACTCTAAGGAATCCTGTAGAAATGACAAATCACAAGGACAGAGCAAGAGAAATAGAAGATGAACCTGGAACTTCTTGTGGTGCAGGAAGTACAGCCATGCTTCAAAATGATGCAGACAGAGAAAATCTGGTAGAAGGGGCTCCCACTGGCCAAAATGGGGCCAACTTGAGCCACAAACCCAAGTCATGATAGTAACAGATTCTAATGCTGAGTTAGAATCCCTGAGTCCTTACTTATAATAAACAAATAAATGTTAACACAAATAGCAGAAAGCCAAGTAATATACACGGAAAGATGAAGTTTGAAATCATTGTTCAAGCACCATAATGACAACTGATAACAAGCCAGAACTGAAACCTGATAGCCACCATCCTAACAAAGGGGCAGAAGTTAACATACTGGAAACGGGACAAAATAATTCCCTTGGCTTCATGGTACACTGCACTGAGGACACACTGCTTCTTCCATGGCCTTCCTCTCTGAAGCCTAACTCTGATCCCAACTGTTGGCCTATTTCCAGAGCTATAGCATTTTCATACAACTATTAGCTGTATAGGTTAAATTTAAGTCACAAGCCACCCTAAACCAGTTCCCAGAGCTATCAGCGAAATTCCTAATCAAAAATAAGCAGCAAAATCAGTAGATATGCCAAGAACAAATGAAGGTTTCCCTCAAGCAGCTCTTAGAAAACCCTCAAGTATGGAATCAAAATACTGAGTGACGGGGGATCCCTGGGTGGCTCAGCGGTTTAGCGCCTGCCTTCGGCCCAGGGTGTGATCCTGGAGACCCGGGATCAAGTCCCACATTGGGCTCCCTGCATGGAGCCTGCTTCTCCCTCTGCCTGTGTCTCTGCACCGCCCACCCACCCACCCCCGTCTCTCATGAATAAATAAATAAAATCTTAAAAAAAAAAAAAAATACTGAGTGACACAGTTTTGTCTGTCTTCTCAGGTTCCAGTTCAGTTTCCAGGAGCCTCGGTGGGGAGAGCAGCCTCCTGCAACACAGGTGGGATCCACTCTCAGCCTCTGTGGGCTTTGTGCTCAACCTGCAAACAGGGATGTTCACAGCACTGCGTGGGCCATGGGAGAAATATGCCACAGCACGTGAAGGCATCGGTGCTGTCCTTTCTGCTTGGAGTCATCTGCATTCAACATTGTGTTGTGTGGTCTCAAGAAACAAGGGCCTCTCTCTTCAGTTATATATTGGATGCCTCAATGCTCCCTGCACAGGGTCCTGTAACGGACACACGCCTGGAGGTTTTTACCCTCGAGTAGGTCACTGGGTTACTAGCACCAGCTTTCTGACCTGAGCCCTGCCTGCCAACTTGGCCTTTGATAGTGAGGCTCCTGCTGCCTGTTCTCCGTCAACAGCCCCAAACAGGGCACCCACATAGTAGGGCCCACCTAGGTAGGCTTGAACTCAGAATCAGATCCATTTCCCTAACTCCACACTTCTCACCCAACTTTTGTTCAGATGTCTACAGTCTTTCAGAAAATACAGCGATTTATCACTAGAGTTTATGGCAAATGCTGACTTTTCATCGTCATGTAAAGCTGACCTGCCTCTGCAGTCCTTCTAAGTAGCTCATGTCACTTCTGAGGGCTCAGCCCACTGAACCTCACCAAGGACACCAGGGCCAAGTGGGTGCTACATGCAGCAAGCATAAAGGAGGCACAGGGAATACCTTTAATTGCTCCTTTTGCAAGATCTCTGGGATATCCCTTAAAGGGTGAAGAAATGCTAGATAGCTAAAAAAAAAAAAAAAAAAAAAAGAAAAAAAAATCTAAAATAGTACAAAAAACATCACAGCTCCCTGTGTTGCCTGATTCTGACCTCATTGGAACATCTTTTTTCAGCCCATTGACAGTGGGGTTCTGTTGCATGTTACCTTTGGAGACACCAGACAAGGCAAAAATGATTTAAGGTAACAAATTAATTCCAAAGGTTTCAAATGGACTAACCAAAACAGCTCTTTGACCTACAAACATCAGCCATGACTTAAACAGATTTTCAGGGAGAAAGGTATATATATATCTTAACACAGAATGACCCTTCTTTTTTTGTTTTTTTAAAGATTTTATTTATTTATTCATAGACACACAGAGAGAGAGAGGCAGAGACACAGGCAGAGGGAGAAGCAGGCATCATACAGAGAGCCTGACGTGGGACTCGGTCCAGGGTCTCCAGGATCACACCCTGGGCTGCAAGGAGGCGCTAAACCACTGCGCCACTGGGGCTGCCCCAGAATGACCCTTCTTGTGATATATCACATGGGGTAAGAATATGTATGTAATAGTATACATAACAACACCCATTTCAGCAAAATAAAAAATATACATGTATATCTGACTGTATGGCAAAAACTGCAGAAGACAGACCCATTTTTTGATGAAGGAAATTTCTAGGGATTTAATTCTTTCCCCTATATATGTATATATGATTTCTAGCTTTTCTATAATTATGATACATTTTTTTATGTAATAAAAATATTTTTTCAGTTAATCCAAACTCTAACTTGGAAGATACCTATTTCAGGAAACTGGGTGTCTTAAAAGAAGTTAAACAGGGATGAGCAGTCCATAAAGTCTGGTTCTGGGGGATTGTGCCCATCCAGGCTCAGAAGACCCTTAATTGGAGGAGGCTGACAAAGCTCCTTCATTTGTGGCTCTGAAACCCATGGCCACATCTCCACTACTGCTGCCGGGGACTGGATGTCAGCCACCTGGGGCCAGTGTGATGGCATAGCCCCATGCACCTGGGAACAGGCCTGCCTCCCCTCAGAGAAATCTACCCTTGGGGCTCTGATGTTGGCAATAGCAGACCTGATCAGACCACAGGAGGGCCTCCTTTCTGTCCTCAGTTCTAGTCCTCATCAGCACCCTGAGACACAAAACTCTGGGCCAGTAACAATTCAGCCAATACCTGATGGGATGCTCAGACCCAGCAGCAAAGCCAAAGACAATTATTTATTTTTTAAGATTTTATTTATTTATTCATGAAAGTTACAGAGACACAGGCAGAGGGAGAAGCAGGCTCCATGCAGGGAGCCCAGTGTGGGACTCGATCCTGGATCTCCAGGATCACACCCTGGGCTGAAGGCGGTGCTAAACCACTAAGCCACCAGGGCTGCCCCAAGACAATGATTTTTAAAAAGCAGTCATAATACACACATGCACACACACAGATACAGATAAATGTCCCTGGTATATGCTGACATACAGCAGGACCCGAGCTAAAGACATATGGAACAAACTTCCAACAGGCAGCTGCCCAGCGCACAGCAGCCAAGGCAAGGCTGTCCCAGGATCTGGGCCATATGAAGCTGAACCACATGAAATAATGTTGCTATCAACCATGGCACTCACCTAATTAGCCACTTTGTGTTGTTGAAAGGATAGGTAGGTGAGAGGGTGGCTGATGGATCTTTATACACCCCAACATCCCAGAATGGATGACAAGTAGAGTCAGTGACTACATCCCAACATCAGGTAGACTTACAACTGTAAGCTGTAGCTGCTGTCCACATGCCCCATGAGATTCCCACCCTGAGCTACATGCAAATGCCCCAGACAGGAATGTTGGCCTGCTGTGCAATCTCCACATGCAAAGCCTCAGACATGCCCACAGGCTGGCCTAGGGCTACATTTGCAAAAAGAGACTAAGAGGGCCTGAGTACCTGGACATGAGAGATGATGGGGAACAGGGGAGGGGACAGCAACCTACTGGATGATGCAGAGCCTTGAGATTGTCCCATTTAGGAACCCTTTGGCAAGGGCATCCAGAACTATTCATGAGGTACACACTCACCGGTTTGTGGAGCCATTGTAGCAATAGTTGGGCAGGAAGTCATAATTGAGTTCCCAGAAGACATGGAGGGTGATTCTCCCATAGGGTGCTGACACATTGTGGTTGGCCTCCCGGAACATGGCATCAAAGCTGTCCAGCGTCAGGTACCTGCTTAGCAGCTTATGGGTCATGCGGTTGATTTCCAAGAGGCCATCCAACTCCTACAGGACCACAAAAACAAGGGTATGAGAACGGAAATGGGCCCAACACAGCGGCCTCCATTCCCCACGTGGGCAGTGCCATGGTTGGGGCAGAGCAGGCTGGGCAGAAGATAGCAGGACACACAAAGGTAAGGCTGGGGAGTAGGCCAAGAATACACAGTGGGGATCTAGTAGGTCACAGCAGCTTGCTTCTTACACCTAAATTTATTATGTCCTCTCCACTGCTTTGAAACACCCCTCTTTACTATGGTCACCCCCACAGGGCCATCATCCTTTCTCCACTAAGGTCCCCTCTGCATTCCCCTCCCCACCCCGGCCTCCAACCACCCACAGGGCACACACCACTGAGACGTAGCCACCTCTGCCCTTGCTGGGGCACTGTGTGTCCTCAAGCCTCAGCCTGAGTCAGCCTCATGTGCCTGGAGTTACCCAAAACCACAGCTATGAAGCAGAGTCAGCAAGCACTTTCACAGATGGCCTTCCAAGCTCTCAGAGTTTGCCCATAAACATTCCTAGGTCTCTGCTATCCACAGCAGCAGCCACTGGCCACATATGGCAATGAGAATGTGCCTGGTCCAAATTGAGGTGCACTGTGCATGTCAGTTACACATTAGATTTAAAAGATCAAACATGGAGACAAAGAATGTAAGATATCCAAGTCAATAATATTTTAATTCTGTAAAAGAGTATGAGGAGCACTGCTCACCCTACGTGGAGATGCTCAAACCAAGTTGTTCACGCCCACCACTCATCCAGAGCTGCTTCTCTAGGAGTGTACAGTCTTCCTTGAGTTCTTACATATTCACTATCATTTGTCTGTGGACCTCATTCTTGGAAGATTGATTTGGCTTAGCACAAAATCCTTAATTTGTGTTTCTTTTCCTTGGCTTCTGGTATGAATTGCTATGGGCAAAGCTCTGAGAACAAATTTTCTTTCTCTCATCACTCTGCTCAGATATCCAGAGGACTTTTCCTTTAAAATCTAATACTTTTACTTCAATATTCCTTGGTGTTGGCCACTTTGGGTTGGTTTTCCCAAGCATAGGTCATAGGCTTTTAATATATATTTTATAGCCTGTCTTTCTTTTTAAAAAATATTTTATTTATTTATTTGAGAGAAAGTGCATGAGAGAGCATAGCAGGGTGGAGGGCAAGAGGGAGAGAGAGAAGCAAGCTCCCCACTGAGCAGGGAGCCCAGTGTAGGACTTGATCCCAGGTCTCATGACCAGAGCTGAAGGCAGATGCTTAACTGACTGAACCAGCCAGGTACTCCTTAATTTTTTTTTTACATACAATTTTTTTCATTTAAATTTTAGGTAGTTAACATACAATGCAATATTGGGTTTCTGGAGTAGAATTCAGTGATTCATCACTTACATACAACACCCAGTGCTCATCACAAGTGCCCTGTTGAACACCTATGACCCATCTAGCCCACCTCCCATCCTTACCTCCCTTCATCAATCCTGTTTGTTCTCTAGCATTGTCTTTCATGGTTTGTTTCCTTCTCTCCTTTTTTTCTTTTTCTTTCCCCCTTCCCATAGGTTCATCTGTTTTCTGCCTTAAATTCCACATGAGTGAGATCAGTATGGTATTTGTCTTTCTCTGACAATCTGTCTTTCTCTGTCTTATTTCACTTAGCATAATACACTCTAAGTCCATCCACATCATCGCAAATGGCAATATTTCATTTTTCTGATGACTAATATTCCATTGTGTTTGTGCACACACACACACATATAAATATATATATATAAATATATATATATTTATATATATATATTTATCTCCATTATCATTTCATCAGCCGATGGACATTTGGGCTCTCTCCATAGTTAGGCTATTGTTGATAATAGCATGTCTTAAGTTTTATCAACTTTTTTTTTGAAATACAACTTTTAATATTTGTTCCATTCTATTGCTTTGGTTTTTCTCAATGTATGTATGCCCCCTATATGTATGTTAGATCTTTACTATCTTCTGTATCATTTTCTTTCAAATCCTTTTTGTGTTCATTTCTTTTTGATTTTTAAAATTTTTCTTTTTTTATTCTTTTCCCATAGTTAGGTGTAACTTATTCAAGATTAGAATTACTTGTTCTTTCAAGCCAATTTAGAATTGTGACTATTAAGAGCAGACACTAAAAAACCATACTCAGGATAAGCCATGCTCGATCAGTGAGTACCTTTTGATTCCTATGAATTCCTATGGTTCAGTTTATCAGTAAGGTCAAAACTAAAATTAGCTCCAACCCTTTTGACCAGTTTCCCACAAATCTGGTAAGGCTGACAAAAGGGAGAATACTTACAACTATTGATGTCAGATCTTCACTTTCAAATCGTCCAATAGCCAGTTCCAGAGACTTATACATGGCTGCTGAGACACGCTGAGTAATCAGGCGATTAAGGTCTATGGATCTGCCCAGGAGCTGGAAGATGGAGAAAGCAAAAAGAATGAACAATAAAATACAAACAAGGAACAACAACAACAAAACATATATATTTTCCCAGAATCCAATTTCAAAAGAGAAGACAAATAAATAATATACAAAATGTAAATATTTTAAATCAAATGATATACATAGGTGTCATGATCAAATACCCTACTTTCCTAGAGCTGAAATTTCTCTAGGTCAAAACCATAAAGAGCTTTTGTAGCATCCTTTGCATTGAATTTACACTTATGTCATGAACAGAAACCCCAAATTTCACCAAACAGCCAGGAGAATCTGGGTCTGTTAGTGAGGAAACCCTCAAAATGGTATGCATGACCACCTGCCACCAGAGACCTTGTGCATGCCTGACCTACACAGTGTTACAGGAATGAGGAAGAGAAAGTTATTCCCTATCTCAGAGTCCTAATAATGTAAGTGTGCCTCAATATCATCTCAGTAACATAAAAATATGAACAAGATCCTGGTGGGAAATGTCCAAAATGTGACTGGTCATTATCTGTAAAATTAAGTGGAATTTTCCCTATATTTTCCCATATTTTTCTAATTTATGATATGTATTATTTGTAAGGAAATAAAAAATAAGCACTGTATTTTTATTCTTTGTGCTGGCCAAGAAAAAGCTCCTCTCTACCACTCAGCTGACAAATGTTTCTCACCTTCATTCTTAAAAAAGCCCTGACTTTTGGGTATGTGGAGAGGACTCAACCCTCTGGGGCCATGCCTTCCCCTGCAGCCAGAGCAGGGTAGGGCAGGGTGCAGAACGTTGCAAGTATTCTTTTATGTCTTTAATATCTCAACACTTGGAGCACCTGGGTGGCTCGGTTGGTGAAGTGTCTGACTTAAGCTCAGATCGTGATCTCGGGTTCCTGGGATCGAGCCCTGAGTCAGGCTCCCTGTTCAGTGGGGAATCTGCTTCCTCCTCTCCCTCTGTCCCCCACTTGTACTTTCTCCCTCTCATATATAAAAAAAAAAATTCTCAACATAAGGAAGTTGTGCGACATCTATTCAAACTCAATAAGCTCTAAGAAAACCTCACCATTCCAATGCCAGCTCCATGTCTCAGCATGCCCCAGAGAGGTCTGACTTACCTGCACATGCCGCTGCTTAAGTAGTGTCTCATAGCGGTTAGACGGTGGGAGATGGATCGTTGCCCCCTGATTCTTGCATTCTGATCGTAAACGTTTATCAAGAAGCAAACTAGTATGGAGGAAGAGAAGACATTTCTCATAGGCTGTGAATTTTAATGGAAATGTCAGATCCAATTACCCAAGATTTCATGTCCAAATCATGTGGTCCATAAACCACAAACTCACCTTCCTGCCATAACCTTATAATATGCAAATATCTGGTCTGCTAGCTTATAAACAAATTGGTCAAAGCATAGATTCACCTGAAGAAAAAGAAAGGACATGTTAGAATTTTATTTCCTAACGATCAAATAAGACAATTAAAAAAAATCTTTTGATTCAGCAAGTTCCATTTCTAGGTATTTTAACCAAAAAAACTGAAAACACTAACTCAAAAAGATATCTGCACCTTCATATTTATTGTAGCATTGTCTGCAACAGCCAAGACATGGAAACGACCTCAGTGTCCACTGATGGAGGAAAAGATGAACACATACAGAAATTGTGGTGTATGTGTGTGTGTGTGTATATATATATATACATATATATATATTATGGAGTTTATTCAGCCATAAAAAGGAAATCCTGCCATTTGCAACTACATGGATGGACCCTGAGGGCATTACGCTACCAAATAAGTCAGACAGAGAAAGACAAATACTGTACAATTTCATTTAGTATGTGGAATCTTAAAAAAAAAAAAAGAATGCATAAAGAACAGACTAGTGGTTTCCAGAGGCAGGGGTAGGGATAGATAGAATGGGTGAAAGTGATCAAAAGGTACAAACTTCCAGTTATAAAATAAATAAGTTCTGGGAATATAAAATTAAAAGAAAATCTTTTGTTAAGGCAACTAACAAAGGCTCTTATTAGAAAAGAGAAATAAGAAATGACCTCATTGTCCAAAAACAGATTAAATGCATTATGGTATGTCCAGAAGTGAGCACTACACAGCCACTGAAAATTATATCAGAACCTCTCTTACCAATGGAGAAAAATGCTCCCTATCTCTTAATGACAAAGGAATATGAAAAAGTCTCTTCATCGTGTGTTCCCAGTAGTTATTGCATTTGGGTTCTGCTCCTGCCACCAGGCTGTGTATCCCAGGAGCTGCGTGTGGCCTCCCCTGGAACATGGCCAGCTGCTCTAGGCACTGAGGTCAGGGAGGAGACATAGGATGGATTATACCCTGTGACTCCATTCCCAAAACTGTATCTTCCCTTGCAAATGGCGTTGGCTTCCCCACCCAAAACTGATAAAGACATCATGTGCTCAAAAGGGAGTCACCCCAGGACCTGCAGGTTTCTGCCATATGCCTACCTTACATGGCCCAGGAGTCTATGAATCTCCCTGAAGAAGCATGTTCTAGTGGTTTTGTGAGGAGGCAGAGAAGGAAATCTAGATGCACAATGCAATTTGTTGAGGTTAAATGCTCTTAAATCTTAAGCTAGAAAATAAGATTTATCTCCTTAGCTGCATGTACACAGATTTAATTCTACTTGCTGGAATTTGTCCTCAAAAAAGTAATCAAATGTGGGGCCCCTAGGTGGCTCAGTTGGTTAAGCATATGCCTTTGGCTTAGCTCATGATCTCAGAGTCCAGGGACAGAGCCCTGAGTGGGGAAATCTGTGCTCAGTGGGGAGCCTGCTTCTCCCTCTCCTCACCCTCTGCTCGTGCTCTCTCCTGCTACCTCTCTCTCTCAAATAAATAAATAAAATCTTAAAAAAAAGAAATCAAACACAGCTCAAATATTAGCTGCAAGGAAGTTCATCAAAGCATTACTTACAATATGCAAAAATAAAAAGCTAAAATGAAAGAAATAAATAGGAGTTGATTTAAACTAAGTTCGTAACAGAAGACAGGTGAGGAAACAGGTGTTTATGACATGCAGAGACCCCAATGGTCACATGTACAGATACAGAGAAGAAAGTACAAATAGAAGGGTTCGTTCCAAAATATTTCAAAAGTTCATTCTATTGTTTAAACCTCCTTGTATTATAGAGAAAATCTGCTTCCTCTTATACTCAGAGAATATGGAAATTAAAATTTATTAAAGGTGCTAGGCCCTCACCTCTGCCTCAATTTCGTCGTAGAGAAACTGCTTGTTGAACCTGGTGAGGGCATAGTGGGCGCTGTCATTGTACAGGTCCAGGGAGTAGAGGACGTACCTGCAGAGGGGGCAGTGGTCAGCCTACCCTTCCACATGGGCCTTCTTGACTCTCACTTCCCACACTCAGTGAAACTTAATATTCATTGTTGACCTCTCACATGAGGAAAAACAATCTTTTCAAACACCAAATGGGGTTCCTGCCAAAGTCCCTAATGGACCAAGCCCTATGGTCCCACAGATGGGATACATTTACTTGGCCATGCCCAGGGCCCCTAGAGGGTCTATCAGGGAATCTTCTCACTTATTTATGTTTCAAAGTTTTTCACCACAGAATGTAGTGTTTTTTATAACCACAAAAAGAAGTTATTTTCTTATTTCTAAGAATGAACTTTCTGATAAGAAGAACATATAGAGGTCCTGAATCCCACAGCTGACTACAACCATGTCCAGCATAACCAACAGCCCTTTTCTCCTGGCCCCATAACTGGACAAAAGGCCATAACTGGTCTCCAGTAGTAAGGTCCCTCTGAGAGTACAAGGTCCCTCCCAGCTCACAGCAGGAAGGCTGTGTGAGCAGTGAGGTCAAGCTCAACTCCAAAAACACAACACAGATGCATGCCAAAGCCTCTGTGTTAGTCCTCCAGGCTCCTCACACTTTCCCCAATGCTGCAGAGCAGATGTTACGGCTACTCCAGAGAAAGTGGAAGGTCATCCTTCTGACTGCCACTCAAGAACTGACGTGCACAGGCTGTGTGTGCCAAAGAGCCTGCTGGGTCAGTTTCCAATCTGTTCACAAAACATCTCCTTTTCTATTAACTTACCTCATATGGTAAGTTATGGACCTCATATTTTTATGTGGACCTCATATTTTTAAAGTCTATCACACCCTGTCCTGGCCTTGAGCACTGACCTGAAAAGAAAGCTTCCTCTCCCAAATTCATCTGGCTCAGAGGCTATGCCACAAGAGATGCCAAACCACATCTCCTCTTGCTGACCCCTACCTGAGTCCCCAGGGCCTCACTAGCACCTGACACGTGGGGCTTAAGGACTTCTGCTGCCTGAGTTCCTGATTTTAGTCTAAAGCCAAGAAATCTGTTACTCGTATTAATCCCTCAAGTCTTATCCCAAATATAACAACTTCAGATGAAATGCTGCAAACAACCCAGCTCCCTCCTCCATCTCCCAAATACCATCAAGGACCCTGGTCACCACGAAGAGCTAAGACGAGCCTGCAGGGCACTCACTCCATCATTGATGCCTCCTTGGTCTCCAGGATGTGGTCTGTGAGGATCCACGGCATGGACATCTCGATAGGGAACTGGATCCTCCTGCCCATTGTCAGTTCCAGGAAGAACTCTCGGAACCACAGCTGTGAAAGGTCACAGCACTGCTGGAGTGTTTCTGGGAGGATTCAAATGACATCACGTTAACTTTCTGCAGGCAGAAAAGACTGAGCAGGATGATCGAGGACAGGGTGGGGCATGTGGGAGGTGCTGGCTCCTTTAATCTCAGCCGTGAGCCATGCGGGAGTGGACGTGAACAGGGAGGGGTCACGTGGCACCTCACACTAAAGATAAGACAACCATGATGTGGCTGCAAGCAAAGCCACCCTAGACCGTGCACATTCTCACTTATGAAAAGAGCAAAGTCAGCATCTGGTCCCTGCTGGCCTGGGACGGACACCACCACCCATAAATGGGACCCTGTCAATCCTGTGAGCCTCTCTGAGGGACTGAAAGGGAAAAATATGTCTTTTTAAAAGGAGAAATAAAAACCATGTTATCTTTTTTTTACTTAGGATAAAGATACAGCATTACATGCTATTCAGGACAAGTCTATCTAATGCAAAACAGAAACAAATTTTAAAAAACTGTATCATTTGACAAATGAAAAGCAAAGGCCTTGCTATTTATTTACTCCAAACCTGTAGCACTTGCAGCCGAAATAGAGGCTTCCTGCCCTAAGCAAGCTGCTGCAGCACTCCACAAGAACCTAGGGTGTCCACCAGTGCCCTGGTCAAGGTCACTGCCACCTTCCACATGCCACTGTTCATGGGGGCTGTTTCTGATACTTATCACTATCTTGCTCTTGAGCCAGGTGACAGATTACATTTGTCTGTATTTCTGACCTCATATGGGTTACAAAGACTTTGCATTCAAGTCACAGAGCAGCCACAGGCCCAAGGCCCTCATCTTTTGAAGGGCCACACCACAGGGAGGGGCCCCGGCCGGATGTGCAGTTAAAGGTGAGGGAATATCACATAGGTCACAACACAGGTCACCATCTGGGTATGTGAGGGGACCAGAGCAGGGGATGGTCAGCAGAAGCATTCTAGATGGTGTTAGCAGTGTTAGAACATGCTTGGCCAAACGCTGGTCAGCAGTATCTCTTACCACTGAAATTTATCAAGTGAGTGTAGAAGAATGACTCTCGATGAAATTTTTCTATGTCCAATATGGTGGGCCCCTCAAGGCTACTTCTCAAGGTTTTCTTGGAACCACTTTTGTCTGCAATGAGGGACTCTAGCATGGTTCTCACCATGTAAAGCTGCATTATCCAAGGAAACATTTGTGGGGGAGAAAATATACATGGCACATTAGTTACACCAAACTTATGTAAACCACAAGAGGAAGACTACTGTGCTATGCCCTGACCAGAGCCAGGCTGGAGCAGTAAGCCTACCACTATGCCAGCTCCTCCAAGTGGTCTTAGGCACCCATCTAAGTAGCCAAGTTGGTGCTGCTTGAGAGAAGGAATTTGTAGCAGAGCAATTCATCTCCGTGCCATAAACATCAACAAGAAAAACAAATGATGTCTTACCACCAAAGGTTAAAAGAGGCGGATAGGTGTAGGACTGCCTCAGAAACGCGTTTACCACATGCAAGAGTCTTTCCATGCCCAAAGACTTGAGCTGCCTCAGCAGCTCGGCAGAGCTCAAGGACTCCGCCATGGTGCGCACCAGGTACAGCTAGACACGGACAGATGGGGGGAGAGTTGGGAGAGAGCCGTTAGTCACAGGACACACACATCATGGGGTGGGGAGGCACACATGGGAACAGAGGGTGGGTGGGTGCATGCACACTGGACAGACCCAGGACAAGTGTTGTCCTTAAGTGGGCCAAATGCCTTCCTCCTAGACATTTGAGAGGTTTCATACAGAGCCACCAACATGCTTTGCTGGCAGTTCTCCGAAAAACTGGCAGAAAAGATTATAAAAGCCCCCAACAGAAGAACAATGAGTTAGAAATACTAAGTCCCAAAACAGGAAGAGAAAAGCAGAAGGACATATTAAATCAGATATGAGGGTCAGAAGAAAGCTCCTTTTGGGCAACAGGGAACTCGGAGCATGCTGGGAGAGAGAACAGCAGTGGTGGCTTAAGACCAGGGACACAAAGAAGCTACATTGTTACATTCCTACAAGTTTTATCTTCAGAAACTATCATTTTAGGCCCAATATAAAAAGTATAACCGTACATTTAAACACCCATCAGGAAACACAGTGTAAAATGGACACAGAGACTTTCACCCACATTTTTCCAATGGGAGTTGATGCAGTTAAATTAAGTTCTGCATGCAAACGATCAAACCCGAGAATCACAAGGATGTCTTGGCTAATGCTCCAGATTCACTTGGGCAGGGAACAGAGGAGCAGAAAAGGCACAGGCAAGACTTGTGGCATTTTACTCTTAGCATTGCTTACCAAGCCTCAGTTCAGGGTTAGCCCACTCAGGGGAACAGGGGGAGCAGGGGAGCAGGGAGGATGAGAACCTGTGTGCTGGAAGGTCCCACGGCGCGCCGCGGCACTTTGATATCAAATCCACTCTTGGGATCCTTCTCACCCCGCAGGGCTGGGTCATTGAAGGGCTCATGCCCTGTCTCCCAGTCACACACGGTCTTTCTGATGGCCTGCAGGACACTAAACAGCCCCTTCAAGTCATGAGTGAGGCACCTCCAGACTTTTACAATCACAATACTGCCTCTGCTGGTACTTCGCTCTTAGGACAGTTGATTCTCACACGTGATTTCCTTTGAGGGCAGTGGAGGGGCATGGTAATGGAAATTTTGAATAGAACATTCTCTGGGGGACATTACTATAGCCCCAGGTCTGATTTAGCTGCAGTTTGCATCGATTAACCTGGAAGTGATGCTATATTTCCTGAATATTGAGTCATGCAAAGGGCAGCTGGGGACAGACCATATATATTTACAGACCATATATATTGAGTGGAAACTCAACCTCCACTGGCTGATTCCTTGACTTCTAACAGGAACATGTCACCAACCCAAGTGCGGGGACCGGGCCTTTGTCTCAGACACATTTGGAACATGTTTTCATCTCCAACAGGCTCCACCATACAGAGACCCCTCCATAGGTGTCACACTGGGCAGACATACCCATGTGCCCATCCTATCAGTTCATGGGAAAGTTCTGGCTAAAACCTGAGTTATTCTTAGATTATACTTCACATTTCCCATGTGGTGAGCCTCCCATGACGGCAAGCATAAGCAAAATGGAAAGATTTACAGTATCAATTTTATTAATGCTAAAACTCATACCAAGCCAGACTTCAAACATATCAATTAGAAAGCAAAAAAATGAAATCAATACACGCAAGCCCCGGTAAGCTTCATTTCACACAGATGTTTCTGAAAGACAACTTTAAAAGGCTAAAATTAAGAGAAAACTAGCTCAAGATCACTGCAGGATCTCTGAAAGAAGTGTGTTAGTTTCTGACCAACACACCTGGTCAGGCCAAAAGGGTCAGAAACAAAAATACTGAGTATGATACACTTTGAGAAACGTGATGCTGGGCTTCCTGTTCCCACAAGCCTGGCGATTAGAATCATCAGATTTTGAGACACTCTCCTGCCAGAGATAAACACACCCTTGTTCCCGCATCTCCATTGTTCAGACAGTCTGTGGTTGATTTATTACGCATTGCTCAGGTGAATAACTGGATCCATTGCATTACATTTATTTTTTTTAATTTTTTAATTTTTTAATTTTTAATTTTTATTTTTTTAATTTATGATAGTCATCACAGAGAGAGAGAGAGAGAGAGAGAGAGAGAGAGAGGCAGAGACACAGGCAGAGGGAGAAGCAGGCTCCATGCACCAGGAGCCCGACGTGGGACTCGATCCCGGGTCCCCAGGATCGTGCCCTGGGCCAAAGGCAGGCGCTAAACCGCTGCGCCACCCAGGGATCCCCTATTGCATTACATTTAGAGGAAATTCACCAGAAGTGAATGTCTGGAGGTTGAAGACAAATGTGCTGAGCATATTTATGAAAATATAACTATACCGTTTTTTAAACCTAAGCTGATTCTACAATTTTGGACTCTGAGCTCACAGGGAGGTATTATACTGAGGCTGACCTTTGGATGACGTTCTTCTTCTTCTTGATGGCCTGCCTGAGTGGTTCCCGGAGGGTAACCTGGGAAAAGTCCTGCAGTGCAGCATAGACGGTATGCCTGATGGCATGGTTGAACACACTCTCCATCCTGCCCATTAGCACCTGCAGGCCTTTGATCATGGCGATCACCTGCAAGGGGACACACGGCTTTCAGTGTGGTGGAGGGTGAGAGGAGATGTAGCCTTCTTGGGTGATGCCAAGTTGCACCTGGAAGCAGCCTCCCTCTAGTGCACAGCACCTCTCCCCGGCCTCCTATGTTTCTGCTCTGAAGCTGCTGCCCTGTAGCTCTTCCCAAGAGCAGTGAGCTTAGCTCTGTCAGTGGCTGTTCCTGTGCCTGGGTCCAACTCCATTAGACCATAAGAGCCTTCAAGGGCAGGGGCAGATCTGCTCAGCTTGGCATGGAGCTAACGGGCATTTGGTAACTCACTCAGAACACTCCCAAATGCATAAGGGCATACCCTGCCTATGAAGGATTTTAAAGGAAAAAGAATAAAAAAGATTCATGAAAGCAAATATGTTATTAGCTGGGAAAGAAAAAAAAAAGTTATAAGAGTTTGTAGCCCAAATCCCATCCATTAAACAGTAATAGTATGCTGAATTCATATGCATAAAAAAGCCTGGAAGAAAATACACTAAAATGCTTAAAGTTCATCTTTGTGACAGCATCACAGACACTACAATGTCCTCAATGCATGCTCCTATGTTCTATTTGTTTGCTTTAGGGATTTGTTTGATGGTTCTGTGTTGCCTTTTTTTTTTTTTTTTTAGATTTTTACTTATTTATTCATGAGAGACACACAGAGAGAGAGAGAACACAGGCAGAGGCAGAAAGCAGGCTCCATGCAGGGAGCCCGACATGGGACTTGATCCTGGGTCTCCAGGATCACACCTTGGACCTAAGGCAGTGCCAAACCACTGAGCCACCAGGGCTGCCCCTTGTGTTGCCTTTCTAATGAGGAAAAAAAAAAAAGGAAATTTGAAAACAAAAGCATGCCCCAATTCAAATTCAAATTGAACTGAATTCAAATTCAAATCAACATGAATGAAAATGAAAATACTATATATTCAAATTTACAGGATGTAGGAAAAGGTATGCTAAAAAGTAAATTTTGAGCTTCAGAGGCATACATTAGGAAACAAAAACTCTGACAATAATAATCTGATATTCATCATCACAAATCTGTAAAAAGAATAGGAAAATATACCTCCTCACAAACTAGAGGGAAATAAATACTGAAAAGTAAAAATTAACAAGACAGAAAACAAGCACCTCATAGAAGATGATCAACAAAGATAAAGCTGTTTAAAAAAAATAAGTAAATGAATAATAGAATTGACAATTTTCAAGCAAGACTAATCAAAAGAAACACAGACAAGGCCTGAACTATGAGCAATCAAGAATGAAAAGGGAGGCATTATCACACAGGTTACAGATATTAAGAGATTATGTGACTGTATCAGCGTAGAATAAACATACAGATCAATGGAATGGAAATATGAGCTCAGAAATAAATCCTCACATTTACAGTTAACTGATTTTCAACAGGGTGTGAAAACAAATCAATAGGTAAATATTATCTTTTCAACAAACAGTATCCATATGCAAAATAATGAAGTTGGTCTCCTGTGTAGGAAAGGGTTAACTCTGAGCCCTGAGATGATCAAACCCTGCATATTCTCAAGAAAGGCCTGTTTTCAGGACTGGCCCTTGGCCAACTCCTAGGAACTGAGTAGCTGAAGTCAATCATGCAGGTGTGCTGCGTGCCTACATTACTGACCACCAATAAAAAACCTGGACACTAAGATCTTGGGTAAGCTTCTCTAGTTGGCAACACTTTCTACATGTCCTCACTCATCTCTGACAGGGAAATTAGGCATATCCTGCATAGCTGCACTTGCAGGAGATACCCAGAGGTTTGACCTGGTTTCTTCCGGACTTCACCCACATGTCTTATTGCTAACAAATATGTGTCCTTTCATCGTAATAAATTATAATCTTGAATAGAACAGCTACTATGAGTCATTCCAGCAAATCAAGCCTGAGGGCAGTTTTGGAAACTTCTAACACAGCCTCTACCTCACACCATCTAAAGAATTAACTCAGAATGCATCACACATTTAAAGAGGCAAAACTATAAAATTCTTAGAAGAAAACGTAAATCTTCAGGACTTGTATTGGGAAATGGTTTCTCAGAACCAATATCGAAAACACAAGCAGAAAAAGAAAAGAAATAGGTAAACTGAACTTTATAAAAGTTAAAAAGACTTCATGCTTCAAAAGACCCCATTAAGAAAGTAAAAAGACAACTACAGAATGGAAGGATGCAAATTATATGTCTGATAAGGAACTCTTATCTAGAATATATAAAGAACTTAGTAAGAAGATAAACAATCCAATTAAAAATGGGCAAAAGATCTGAATAGATGTTTCTCCAAAGAAGATATATAAATTGCCAATAAGCAAATGAAAATATGCTCAGCATCATTAATTGTCAGGAAAATGGAAATCAAAATCATAATGAGATACATTTCACACACAGTGGGATGGCTAGAACCAAGACGACAGATAATAACAAGTGTTGGCAAGGATTCAGAGAAAGTGGAACCCACATACACTGTTGATAAAAATATAAAACAGTGCTGCCACTTCAGAAAACCCATGTAGTAGTTTCTCAAAATGTTAAACAGAGTAATCATATGACCCAGGAATTCTCCTAGGTGTATCATCAAAAGCAATGAAAACATGCATCCATACAAGACAGTACACAAAAGTGAATAGCATTATTCATAATAGTGGAAAATTAGAAACAAGCAAATTAAAAAATCAGCTAAAAAATAAATAGAATGTGATACATTCATATGATGGGATGGAATTCAGCAATGGAAAGAATGAAATACTGATACATGTGTGAACCCTGAAAACATTATGTTCAGTGAAAGAAGCCAATCACAATTTGCCACATACTGGATGATTTCATGTCTATGAGGTGTTCAGAATAAGCAAATCTACAGAGTCACAAAGCAGATTGGTGGTTCCCTAGAGCTGAAGGGAGGGAATAATTGGTGGTGATTGCTAATAGGTGTGAAGTTTCTTTTTGACATAAAAAAAATGCTCTACATTGTACTGTGATTGGATAATTCTGTGAATATATTTTTAAAAAGCACTGAATTTTTATACTTCAAACAAATGAATTGTATACTGTGTAGAAAAAAAGCTGTTACCAAAATAAGATGAGAACTTATTATGGAAAGCTTTATGACAAATATCAGAAAATTTTAAGATTCTTTGAAAATTCCCTGAAAATACAATGTATCATCCCTGAAAATACAACTTAATAAAACTGATAAAAAAGTAATAGAAAATGCTGGGATGCCTGGGTGGCTCGGTGGTTGGGCCTTCAGCTCAGGGCGTGATCCTGGGATCAGGATCGAGTTCCATATTGGGCTCCTTGCGGGAAGCCTGTTTCTCTGCCTCTTTCTCTGTGTATCTCACGAATAAATAATAATAATAATAAAAAGAACTAGAAAATGCACATGGTAAAGAAATTGAATGTTTCAAAAACCATCCCATAAAGGGAAAGCTTCACCAGTAAATGCTAACAAACATTAAAGGAAGAAGTAACATGAACCTTACTCAACCCACTCTAGACAATACAAAAAGAAGGGAGTCCTCTATGAGCTATTTTATGAAGCCAGCACTCAGGAAACTAGAATGGAAGGTCATAAAAAAGTAATGTTATTCACTACACAGGTGTGGGCTGTGTGCGGTGACTTCCTTCTCTAAAGTACACTATAAAAAGGGGGAAGCAGGAGTGAGGGGAAGGTGGAGGTTAACTTCCTAATAGAGAAACCTGACAATATTTCCTTGGCCAGGTGATCAAGGTCAATACGAACAATGATAAATTTGTTGACAGTATGTACCCTCAATGTGATGTGATGGAAATGATGCTTCACCTCTGTGGTCCTCCTTCCACAAACCTATAATGCCAGTCTGATTATGAAAAAAAAAGTTAATAAATACCAACTGAGAAACATTCTACAAAATACTTGACCAGTGCTCCTGAAAACTGTTAAGGTCTTCCAAAACAAGGGAAGTATAAAAAACTCACAACCCAGGGGAGCCTAAGGAGGTATGATGACTTAATGTAATGTGGGATCTCAGATCAGAACTAAAACATTATGGAAAGATTGAAGAAACCTGAATAAAGTCTAGACTTTAGTTAACAACAATGTACCAAGGTCACCTGGGTGGCTCAGTTGTTAAATGTCTACCTTTGGCTGAGGTCGTGACTCCAAGGACCTGGAATAGAGCCCTGCATCAGGCTCCCTGCTCATGGGGAACCAGCTTCTCCCTCTCCTCCCCACTCATGCTCCCTCTCGCTATCTCTCAAATAAATAAAATCTTAAAAAAAGGAATAATTATCAATATTGGTTTATTAATTATAATAATACTAATATGAAATGTCAACGATAAAGAAAAATGGATATGGAATATATGGAAACTCTATCATCTGCAATTTTTCTGTAAATCTAAAAATATTTTAAAATAAAAGATTTATTTTAAAAAGTGATAGGGGCACTTGGGCGGCTCAGTTGCTTAAGCATCTGCCTTTGGCCCAGGTCATGATCCTGAGGTCCTAAGATTGAGACCCACATCTCCCTCCACCTCTGCTTCTCTCTGTCTCTCATGAATAAATAAATAAAATCTTTTTTTAAAAAAGTGATAGTATGGGCAGCCCGGGTGACTCAGCAGTTTGGTGCCTGCCTTTGGCCCAGGGCATGATCCTGGGAGACCCGGGATCAAGTCCCATGTCGGGTTCCCTGCATGGGGCCTGCTTCTCCCTCTGCCTGTGTCTCTGCCTCTCTCTCTCTCTGTGTCTCTCATGAATAAATAAATAAAATCTTTTAAAAAAAAGGAATAGTAAAAGACACTCTCATTCATCAAGTTTGATATAAAAATCCTAAGCAAAAATACTAGCAAACTATATCCGATAATATACAAGGAGGATAATCTGTCATGACTGAGCCAAGTTTATACAAGGAATGCAAGGCTACCTTAACATCAAACCTGTTTCAAAAAAAGAAAAAAAGTGGAGCAGGGAAGACAGATGCCCTACAATCAATGTAAATTCACTACATTAAGGAATAAAAGAGAAAAGTCACAGAAGTACTTCAGTGGATGCAAAGTGTTTAACAGAATATAAACTCAGAATAAAATCTCTTAGCAAACAAGCAATAGAAGGCAAGTTCCTTAATCTGATGAAGGTCGGCTATAAGAAACCTACAGCAAACACATCATATGGTGAAATGTTTTAAGAGTTTTAAGATTTAGGGATGCCCGGGTGGCTCAGTGGCTGAGCATCTGCCTTTGGCTCAGGGCATGATCCCGGGGTCCTGGGATAAAGTCCCACATCCGGCTCCCTGTGGAGAGCCTGCTTCTTCCTCTGCATCTCTCATGAATAAATAAAATCTTAAAAAAAAAAAAAAAAAAAGACTTTTAAGATTTAAGAAGTTTTACAGATTATAAAAGTGAAATTAAAAGGAATCTAAATATGGGACACCTGGGTGGCTCAGCGGTTGAGTGTTTGTCTTCAGCCCAGGGTATGATCCTTGGGTCCCAGGATTGAGTCGCACATCGGGCTCCCTGCATGGAGCCTGCTTCTTCCTCTCCTGCGTCTCTGCCTCTCTCTCTTTCTCTCTCTCTGTATCTCTCATGAATAAGTAAATAAAATCTTAAAAAAAAAAATCTAAATAAATGGAGGGATATACCAGGTAAACATCAATTCTCCCCTAAAATGACCTACAGATTTATTCATATCCCCATAAGAAACTTCAACAGGTTTCACTGTGAGATATGAAAGATAATCTAAAATTTATATGAAAATACAAAAGGCAAGAATAACCAAGGAATTCTTGAAGACAGAAAAGCTTGCTTTACCAGACACAGAATCAACTATACTCATTAAGACAGAGTGGCATAAGAACAAGCATAGACCAACTGACCAATGGGTTAGAACAGTGGGAAAAACAGACACATACATGAGTAGTCACTTAATTGACAACAAAGGTACGTAGAGCAATGGAGGCAGAAGTATTTTAAAAACTAACTTCAGGGGCATCTGGCTGGCTCAGTTAGAAGAGAGTATGTCTCTTGATCTTGGGGTTGTGAGTTCGAGCCCCACGTTGGGTATAGAGATTACTTAAATTATAAACTAAAAAAAAGAAAGAAAAACTAACTTGAAGGTGAACTGAGGTGAACTTCAGATCTAAATGTGAAAGGCAGAATAATAAAACATCTAGAAGGCAGTGGAGGAGAATATCTTATAACCTTAGTGTATACAAAATTTTCTTAAACCAGATACAGTCCAACTACAAAAGAGAAGAAATTCAATGGCACTGAAATTAAGAACTTCTATTCATAAAAAAGGCTCATGAAGGAGCCAAAGCCAACATATGGGAGAGCAAAGGGCTTGGTGACAATGGTTGGAAACATGGGGGGATTCCTCTCTCTCTCAGAGCACCAGGGTGGCATCTTGTTCCTCTTCTGTCCCCACACCAAGAAGATTTTCCCCCCTCCCAAACACTCATGAGCTACCCAGGGGAGCCATCGATGCAGAGACCAGGAACCCAAATCCTATTTTACTGTTCTGCTGACCACTAAGAAAGGTGCAAAGGGCTCCCTATACAGAAGCAACAATACAAAAACTGTGCGTTGAATTTTACTCAGGTTTTTGCCTTTGCTTTGAATGGGAAGACAGCCTGCAAGAGCCAAAAGAGGAAAAGAAAGCAAACCGCACCTCCACCAGGGCGAACTTTTCCTCACTGGTATAGTTGTAGCGGGTGGCACGCTCATACTCCTCAGCATTGTCAGGGCAATCCTTGTTGGAGTACTTGTCCGTTGGGTGCACAAGTTTCCATGAATACTGGTGTGGTCACAAAGAGGGAGACATTCACACTGGATACAAAATGCTTATATTCTGGTCATACTGACATGACCATCATCACAGCAACCAATGTTAGCTGCATCTGAGAATCACACACACACATGCTCACACATATACTACACACATATACACTCACACACAGAGTCCATCTCCATAAAACTGCAAAACATTCTGGCCATGTGACTTCAGGTTTAATAAATACATAGGCAAAAATGTCCTGGATATTTTGTGTTGAATATCTAAGGCTAGGTATTTCATCACCATTAAAAAAATAATAATAAAAATAAAAAAAAATCAGCCTTTCAAACAATCATATACTCATCTACTTTAATAATTTTAATCTTTTTTTATTTTTTAAATAATTTTAATCTGATCAAAATAAACAACAAAAGGGAAAATCTTCTGACTTATAGGTATTCAAATCTTCATATGGCATCAGAAACTATTTTAGTAATGCTAAACAAAAGAAACCAATGGCTAGAACTCCACAGGGAAAACATTTTCAAAAGATAAGAATTAAAAATTATCATAATGGTACAAATTCTATCTATATGTTTTAAAAGATGAGGCCCTTTATTTGTAACAAACTTAAAAGAAATGTAATTTGAGCCATCTAAGAAACATTTAAATTGATACAGATTTTTATTTCTAGGGTCAAAGATTAAAAAAGCCAATTTGTTCTTGATCCAAAGTTAATGCAGAAAAAAATATCATTTAGTCAATTTCTTGATAATTTTGGGAAGAAAAACACTTCTAACCAACTAGGGATAGGTGCTCTTTCAGACCTGCATTTCCTGTAAAAGCAAATAGAGTGCCTACCACTTCCATCACGTGAGCACTCCACTGTGACAGCAGCTGCAAGCCCTGGAGCGCCAGGTCAAAGAGCTTCCGGTACTCAGCGTCTGTCTTCTGAGCCTCCTGGCGGCCTGACCCTGTGACAACCTAGAGCACCACAGGAACATCAAGAGGTCACTCTATATCTAGAAAAATCAGTTATGCATTCACCCCATGACCTAGCAAACCTGCTAGGAATCTCCAGGAAACGTACATTTGCAAAATTATGAAATGATGGGGGCATACGAGCCTTTACTTAAGCAACCAGCTGGGAACATCAGAGCCCTGACAATGGACATTCTGCAGCTCTCAAAGAAGAGAATGTCACTGCAGACTGTGCTAGAGGGGAGCTCTGGGATGGGGTTAAGAGAACTATGTACACAGTTATGCTTCTACTTAGCTAATAAAGGAAAACATGCGCATTATGTGCATTTGCTTATATCAAAAAATGAAAACTTATACTTAAGAATGGTTACCTAGGGCAGCCCGGGTGGCTCAGCAGTTTAGTGCCACCTTCAGCCCAGAGCCTGATCCTGGAGACCCAGGATCGAGTCCCACGTCAGGCTCCCTGCATGGAGCCTGCTTCTCCCTCTGCCTCTTTCTCTCTGTCTCTCATGAATTAATGAATAAATAAATAAACAAACATAAATAAGTAAATAAAATCAGTCTTGAGAAAAAAAAAAAGAATGGTTACCTAAAAGGCAGGAAGGCATAGGGTGGAAAGAAGGTGGGCTCCTTTGAAGGACACATACCTCCTTTTGTACATCTGACTTTGGAACCACATAAATATTTTATATAATTATGACATAAAAATTAAATTACAGGATAAAAGCAATCCCTAAAAGTCAAAAGCAAAATGAAACCATGAATTAAAAGTGTGTACTGAATTGGGTTCATGACTGCACAGAGGAACAATGTAGTACAGGTACCTGACAATAAGCTTTTTTGATTACAGTGTAAGTGCCTGGAATTAAGCTTTTGATTGCCGAGGCATCCATTTCAAAGACATCATCTAGAATACACACAGTCCCAGGTCTACAAGTAGATAAAGAGCCAGGTGGCCCCATCTATGAAGCTCCCATTTTAGAAAGCTCTGGATAACTTATCACTTGAGAGACCCCACTTTAGTACCCTAATTCCTGCTCTTATGTTTGAAATTTGTAAATAAAGAATAAACCCATGAAATCCTAGGAAGCCCACACTAGACCCCAGTAAAGGCAGAGTTCCAGATCCACACTTCCTCTCTACCTGTCACTTCACCATGTGGCTCGAGGGATGCCATGCGCCCTCTTAGAACTTGTGAGCAATAAGCCTCTTTTTCCCAGAGTTCCCAGATGGTTGTTGCTGAGAGTATCTTGCCAGCATAGTAGAAACCACAAGGGACTGTCCAGCCACAATATCGGTCCCCTATGGAAGCTGCCAAAAACAGCTGAGTCCTTCAGGCACCATTATCAATAGCCTGAGACCAACATAAAACAAACCACTTCAAGTGACTTTCAAAAACAATGATTTAAAAAAGAAAAAATGAAAGAAAAACAGATCTAGGTATAGATTTGATCTCTATACCTAGAGGGAAAAAAATCTAAGGGCAAAATTAACTTACAAAATAAATCTTAAAACAATTTTTAGTAATTATATTATCATAATATTGTACTGTTATATATTATAATATATAATTATATTGTTTCTAGTAATTATATTGTTATTAGCAGCACTGGTATTGCTATTTTAAGACTAAGTGTATACCAAGACATGCTGTAGTCATTAAGAACCAGCATTCTCAGCATTAAAGGGGAAAAAATAAAAAGATAAAAACTGAAGTAGACTGCCTTCAAATCAGGGGATCCCTGGGTGGCTCAGCTTTTTAGCACCTGCCTTGGGCTCAGGGCATGATCCTGGGGTCCTGGGATTGAGTCCCGTATCAGACTCCCTGCATGGAGCCTGCTTCTCCCTCTGACTATGTCTCTGCCTCTCTCTGTGCGTCTCTCATGAATAAATAAATAAAATCTTAAAAAAAAAAAAAAAAAAGACTGCCTTCAAATCAGTACTCCAAAAAGTTTGTTACCTTAGATGATGCTAGAGAATCAATTATTTGAAAAACTGATACACATAGCAAAGGAATTCAGCTCTGACCTGTCTCCCCTGAAGGAATCACACTGCAAAGCAAGGCTCAGCTGTGAGGAGGAGTTGAAAAGGAATGAAAGGACTAGAAGACATCATGTGGCAGCCCTAATGAATTTATACATTTGGCAGTAGACAGCGGGTGTCCACACTCTAGAGAGAGACAGCCAGACACTTGAGCAGTCTGCAGCATGATCAACGAAGGGCCAGGGGAACTGAGAGGATGGAAGTGGAGTCTCTCATCAGGCCTCCAGACCTTTTCTTTTTTTTTTAATAAATATGTTTTTTATTGGTGTTCAATTTGTCAACATACAGAATAACAACACCCAGTGCTCATCCCGTCAAGTGCCCACCTCAGTGCCCGTCACTCAGTCACCCCCATCCCCCGCCCACCTCCCCTTCCACCACCCCTAGTTCGTTTCCCAGAGTTAGGAGTCTTTCATGTTCTGTCTCCCTTTCTGATATTTCCCACTTATTTTCTCTCCTTTCCCCTTTATTCCCTTTCACTATTTTTTATATTCCCCAAATGAATGAGACCATATAATTTTTGTCCTTCTCCGATTGACTTATTTCACTCAGCATAATACCCTCCAGTTCCATCCACGTCAAAGCAAATGGTGGGTATTTGTAGGCCTCCAGACCTAATAGGGGACAGTGGTCATGCCAAATGACACCACAGGGAGAAAGATGGACAAGGGACATCTTCAAAGAGACACACCAACCAACTATATTGTGTAAAACTTATTTGGATCCTGAGGCAAATCAACTTGGAAAAACAATTTGTGAGTCAACAGAGGAAATTGAACAATGACTTTGATATTAAGGAATTCTTGATTTTTTTAGGTGTAATAATGGTATTATAGTCATGTTTAAAAAGAGCCTTTATCTCTGTAAGACACAAGGGAACCCCAAAGGAGAGAGTGGTTGGAACCTCTGATTCATATACAGATCAGAAGCACATGGGTACAGAGTTGCTCTTAGTGTAAGGAAAATATTCCAGTAATGGACTGTGGTGGTAGTTACACAATACAATGAATAAACTAAAAACCTTTGAATTATACATTTTAAATGTGTGAATGGTATGATATGTGGATTAAATCTCCATAAACCTGTTTATTTTTATTTTTATTTTTATTTTTTTATGATAGTCACAGAGAGAGAGAGAGAGAGGCAGAGACATAGGCAGAGGGAGAAGCAGGCTCCACGCACCGGGAGCCCGACGTGGGATTCGATCCTGGGTCTCCAGGATCGCGCCCTGGGCCAAAGGCAGGCGCCAAACCGCTGCGCCACCCAGGGATCCCCATAAACCTGTTTAAAAATAAATGAGCAGGGCATGCAAAGATAGATCTCTTTTTTTTTCTTATTAAAACTATCATCTTGGGACACTTGGGTGGCTCAGTGGTTAAGCATCTGCCTTCGGCTCAAGGCATGATCCTGGAGTCCTGGGATTGAATCCCACAATGGGCTCCCTGCATGAAGCCTGCTTCTCCCTCTGCCTCTGTCTCTGCCTTTCTCTCTGTGTCTCTCATGAATATAAATAAAATCTTTAAAATAAAATAAAACTATCATCTTAATTATAAAGGTACTAGAGTAGACAGCAGAGGGAAACAGGCGCCACACATGCTGTTAAGTACACCTATTTTAAGGGTAGAAATCACCTTTGTATGTTGTCTGAGAGCATCTTGCACATTTGGTTTACAATTCTCTCAGCACAGCCCCTGCCTCTGTCTCTAATCTGTGGGTTGTGCTGGCAGCTGGGGAAGCAGTAGCTAGCACCTTGTCCCTGAGGAATGGGCCACCAAGGGGTTGATGAGGGGTCGGCTGGGAGCCAGCATGTGCTCTGAGCCATCTGGGGTGTCTTCCAGTCATTCTGGTTACATGATGGCTCGTGTTTGCTGGGCAGAGGACATGGGAGCTCATCATTCTGCATCGGGTGGGGCCAACACACAGAGTTGTCCCTCCAAATGTCAATGATCCTCCTGGGAACCCAGAGGTACCAAAATCTCAAAAACCAGACTTGTGTATGCAGACTCAAGTCCCCAGGTCCCTCTAAGACTGTGCATAGCACCCATACCACCGACCTTACTCCCTGCCTGCTCAGATGTGAGAAATGACATCCCCACAGGTCCTCTGCACTCAGACCTCCCCATCCTGTCCATCCCATACACTGGAGGGGCTAGCCTGGAACTATGCATTGCAGGTAGGGAGAATGTGACCAGCCCAAACAAAAACACAGAAAACCCAGCTGCCAAGTTGGAAGGATTTAAAAAGACCCACAGCTGAGGAAACAGTACTTCTTCCTACCCTCAACTCCAGGCTCTCCTCTGGACACCCAGGACATAAACTCCCACCTAGCCCATGGTTTCTGGCCTTAGGTACCAGCACCGGCAGGCATAGAAGGCTCACTTACCTCACTATTGCTGTAGCGTGCAAGCTCTGAAATGAAGCGCATGTGATCCTCCCGAATCTGGATCATCTGTTCACAGATGTTATACTGTGGGCTGCTGCTGGATGATGTGCACATCCATCTGGCAGGAAAGGGGAAATGTGTTACCGGAAGGGGTGGCCTGCATAAGACTTAGGCATCACAATGTTGGGGGGCTGGGGACACGTGTACAGTAGGCACACAGGATGGACCACTGGTCCTGCATGCTGACGAGGAGATAAGAGGCTTGGAGAGAACATGAATTCTCTGCAAATAAATAGCCAGGCCAGCCCCATCCACCTGAATCAGGGTCACTGTCCTACCTTCTCATATATGTGTCTTGGAAAAGGAGTTGTAATTTCTGCTTAACCGGCCAACTACCTTCAAAAAAGCTGAGAGTTGCTACTGGAATAGGATACTGCATCACCCTTGCAAGGGCCCCTTAACACATACTGCAGATTTGATAGGAACTAATATTTCTTTATTATTCACATGTTATATTAGAAAACAAGTCAGCCAAAGACCCAGAAACAACAGTTATCCTTACTGGGAGTTGGAAATGGACATTGTTTTCAATGACAGGTTAGACAGTGCTGTCATAACTATTTACTTGCACAACGCATCATTTCAGCAGCAAACATACAGTCAATTTAGTGGGAAAGAAGTTTATTAACAATTCAATCTGCTGGAGCTCTCAAACAGAAAGCATGGGCCTTGGGGCTCTGACCTCTGCTCCCTCACACTCAGCACTGACACCCTCGCCATGTTTTTAACAAGCGGGTCCTCTTTGCTTTGAGGGGAATGAATGCAGGTTACCACTTTTCAAACTAATGGATACACTGTCTGAAGCAGCATCCCTTTCTTACCTTTTGATTCCTCTGTAGGATGATGCAAGGATTATGTTGGCCATCATCCAAAGTAGGCCCCCTGAGTCTGCAATGAGTACCTGTCGCCTAGAGCCTACACTGGATTCCACCCTCAGGATACCTGTGTCCTCTGCAGGCCCTAAAGAGTGTGTCCACCTCAGGTGAAGCCCTAGAGCCCAGAACCTGACTGCTGACACCACACTCCCTGGCCCCCCATCTGGATCCAAATGCTGATGTAGGGCTGCTGGAGAGGGCCCTCAAAGCTGATGGCTACATGCTCAAGCAAGTCCCAAGGTGGCTATTAAACACAGCTATTACCACCAATTAAATGCTATTGACTTACAATAAATCATATCAAAAACACAGAAGTAAGTATGCAAAACTCATTGTTTCCTGATTCTCTTACTGGTTTTACCATGACCTATCACCTAGAGTTCATTTGTGTTTGTTAGGGTAGAAACACCGTAGAATGGCATGCTACTAATGGTCACATCCTTAGCTTCAGGTCCATCATGGTGAGAGGACTTACACCATGGAAATGAGCACTGCTTCAAATCAGAGCCTGAACTGGTGCTAAAGTAGAAACCGGTTCCAGTTTAATGAATGTAACTTAGAGGAGAATGAGAAGTCACCTAACTGGATAGCATATCAAATTTAATGGGAGATTTATTATGAAATAAGCTAGCACAGAGCTCAGTAAACTACAGCACAGGCCAAATACAACCTGTGTTTGTATCGCCCTAGCATCATACAAGATGGTACGTCTAAAAAAACAAAACCACAACAACAGAAAAGAATATATGACAGATACCTCAAGTGACCTACCAAGTCTTAAAGTGTTCACAATTCAGCATTAAAAAAACAACAACAACAAAAAACTGGCGACCCTTAGTAAGCAGACTGGAGGTAACTGCATTTTTCAAAATTATGGCTAAACTGCAACTGGAAGCTGGCAACAGGTACAAGTGTTTGGCAAGGATCAACCAAAGCATCCTGCAAGACCCAACTGGCTATGTGGAATCCAAAAAAAGAGTATGGTGTGTTTTTTATCATCTGTAATTGCGAGCTATGGATCCTTTAGCCAGTTGCTGGCCAACTTTCTCCCCAAAGGTCCAAGACAGTAAATACTTCAGAATTTGTGGGCTATACTGTCTCTGTCACACAATCATTGTCTTCTTCAAAAATAAGAAAAGGAAAAACAACAACAAAAAAAACCTTTAAAAATGGAAAGACCATTTAAAGCTACCAAGATCTTACAGAAACAGCCCTGGGCTGGATTTGGCACTCAGGTATGTTAGTTGTACATCCTCTGTAATGTAAATGCAAATATCCCCTTCCCCAGCAGGGCTAGTCTTTAAGCATTCCGGCACACCACTTGTTTAAGCTGGTACATTCTCAGCCACTTCTATTCAATAGAACTCTCTGAGATGATGGAAAAGTTCTGTACTTGTGCTGTCCAACACAGTAGCCACTACTGAACATTTGAAATGTGAATGTTCTAACCATTTTAACTGTATTTTTAAAGTGAATTTAAATGTAAGCAGTCACAAGTGACAAGGCCTACTGTATGGGGCATTTGGTTCCAGATGGTTAAAAATGTCAAAGGCGTTCTCTCTAGATAGATAAGTGTTATAAAACCACAATGAGAACATTGCAGAATGTTCCAACTGGACAGCTCACTGTCATCCTACCGAGATTTATTTTCCTCATAGTGGGCGCTGGTCTTGATGTATCTTGCCAGTTCTATTTGCATGTCCCCGAATAGTGGAACCACCTGGAGCTGCTATATTCAAAGAACAAAGAAAAATAAGGCCATTATGTGTCTTCAGTCACCAAACATAGTCACAAGAATGAGTAATGCTTTAAAAAAAAAAATGAGTAATGCTGGTAATTACTATGGGCTGAATACTATCTCTGTAAATCATTTACTAGAAAAAAAAACTAAGCAATTTACACAATCACGTTAAGAAGGACAAAACACAATTTAAGAACCAATGTTCATAAAACCAATTCAAATATTAAAATTAACCTACCTTGTTGCTAGATCTGTCATAAAAAAACAATTTTCATTTCCATATGCTAGTAACAAAATGAAAATCTAAAGAGAAACAATTTGCAATAGCATCAAAAGAACTAAAAATATGAACAAATCCAAAATATGGTAAAGACCTCTAAACAAAAATACTATCAAAAATTCTAGAGAAAGTTTTGAAGTTCTAAGAGAATGGAGAACTATATCCATAGATCATAGATTGGTCATACATTGGAATGCTTAGTATTTATTTCTAAACTGATCTATAAATTCAATGGAATCCCAAACAAATTCCAAGAAGAAAAATGGTTTACGGGTAGTGAGTACGTGTGCATACGGAAATCAGCAAGCCAATTTATTTTGAATGGTAAAGGCATGACACCCAAGACAATCTGAAGAACATAACTTGAAAGCCTCCTGATAAAGCAGATCTGTTCTATTGGAAAGCTATAGCAACAAAGACAGGGTGGCCCTGAGCAGGAATGGAGACCAGCGGAGCGGGACAGAGAACTTAAGACAGAGTCACACCCTTACAGACACCTGTTTTATGACGGAGGCAACATTGCAATGCGAATCAGCATACCCATGTGAGAAATTGTGAGGCTGTATCTAACACTGAATATATATGCCTATGGCCCCCAATCCTAGCCCTGGGCATATACATGTTCAATAAAAACCTGCATAGATCAAAGCAGCATTGCTCGTACCAGCCAAACTCAGAAATGACCTCATGCCATGTCACAACAGAATGGGTAAGTTGAGATCTAATCATAAAATGGATACCACAATGGAAACTTAAGGACAACAGATGCAGGATCTCCCAGGGATGAATCTAACAAATGAGTGAAAGCAGCCAGATGCAAAAGATACCGTCACACAAAGGTTCAAACCCAGGCAAAGCTGAGGCAGAACAGGAAGGAGACTAGTGGCCTTTGCAGATGGAAGCCAGTGCTTTCCCCCTTTCCCACTGCCTATGCCCACATTTCCAGATGTGGGTCACAGAGGCTTACCTCCCCAAATTCAAACTGATACACTTAACCTAAAAAACGTAACTCACCTTGAAGTACTTATCAATTTTGGATAAGTTTATTCTTTTCTTGGCATCAAGTTTATAGATGTTGCTGACACTCCCATCCATCAAGTATAGGCCAAACCCCATGACCTGAAAATCACAAAATGGCACATAAAACTCAGAACTGCAAGTTTAGTTACCCAAAAGCTCTTCTATTGCTATAGTTCATAAATTAAAATGATAGTTTGCTCTTCTTTCAAAAAGCACTTTTGTTTTTATTTATTTATGTATTTTTTTAAAGATTTTATTTATTTATTCATAGAGACAGAGAGAGAGGCAGAGACACAGGCAGAGGGAGAAGCAGGCATCATACAGAGAGCCTGATGTGGGACTCGATCCGGGGTCTCCAGGATCAGCCCCGGGCTGCAGGCAGCGCTAAACCGCTGCGCCACCAGGGCTGCCCATTTATGTATTTTTTAAAGCTTTTATTTATTTATTCATGAGAGACACACACACAGAGAGAGAGAGAGAGAGAGAAGCGGAGAAACAGGCAGAGAGAGAAGCAGGCTCCATGCAGGGAGTCTGATGTGGGACTCGATCCCGGGACTCCAGGATCATGCCCTGGGTCAAATGCAGGCACTAAACCGCTGAACCACCCAGGGATCTGTTGAACCACCCAGGGATCTGCTGAACCACCCAGGGATCCCAAAAAGCAAAAAGCACTTTTAAAAGTTCCTTATAAATAAATAGATATCCTTTCATATGAAGTTATTCTTCTATGTGTGTCATTTCTTGTGGCTATTTTAATGTCTTCCCCAGGCACAAACACCATCTCTACCTCTCGTCAAGCAAATGCAACACTAAATGTGGATTTCCATAAGCATCCATGGCCAGGGGCTCCTGCCCCAGATGGCACACATAGAGTATTTCCACCATCACAAAGAGGTCCACTACAGCGTCCTCCAGCACCAACTCGCCCATGGTGCTCTCCTGCAGGAAGAGATCTTGGGACTGGGCCCACTCTTACAGGGAAGGCTTTGGGCTGACTGGACACCTAGCACAAGGTTCTTCAAGGCTATCCTCCCCAAAGGTGGAAAGCAAAGCTAATGCAGTGGCAGAACTGCCTTCTCCTCCCTCTTCCCAGTAAGAAATATCACTGACCTCCCCAATATGGTGAATGGTCATGTTCTTGACCAAGAAAAGTCTACCATAATCATGAAGACGCCATATTCTTAATTCCTAGAAATCACATCCTGAACAATTGGAATCTGATGTATCCTCTGCTGCAAGAAGCTGATGCTAAGAGAAGCCCCCACCCCAGACCTCCTCACCCATAAGCATGCCTTCCCGGGGGAGGCATATGATCCCAACTGGCACTGAGGTCAAGCCTGAGACAGTCATACGAATGTGTTGAGAGCCGCTAGTGCATGGAGGATACTGTGTATAAACACATGCGCACACACACAGTGGCAAGCATGAGAATAAGAAAAGGCTACCAAAAAGATTGTAGTCAAAACACAGCCTCTTCTCTCCACAGTTACGCAAGCAGCCATGCCCACACACGTACTTTGAGAAGCATGTGTTTCTCACTGGGTGTCAGGTACATCCTATTCTCGTAGTAATCCACACACAGATTCACGATGTCGGCGAGGAGCTCTTCATAGCCAGAAATCACTTCAAGCTGCTGCTGCAGAGACTAAAACACAGAATGCGAGATCCATGCCATAGACTGTTCCTGGCTTCCTGGCTGTGGCCCCAGTCATGCACCCCATCAGCTAGAGCAGCAAGAGTGCAAGCCTTACTTGTGTGATTTTGTTGTGGTTGGCCAGGAACATGGACAGATTCTGTGATTCCTGGATGGACTGTGGATCTGCCATTTTCCGTAGAAACTGAGCGGCTCTTTGAAAGCAAAAAAAAAGAGTTAATCAATGTGCTTAATGATTTTAAAAAGAAAAAAAAAAAGCATAAAATAATCCAGATTATTTATCTGGCTACAGTTAAATGTAAAAATGTGGGCCTTAGAAGCTGGTTATAATTTCAGCCTCCTCGAGCTTCTCTACCCTGGACTCCAGGTCACTCTTGTCCCAGCCTGGACAGTTCACCACCCCACTGTCCACAGCTGAAAGATTTCCTCAGATGTGGCAGTGCCAACCATAGGCCTTCTTGCCAGGTACCTAATAACACTGGTTTCTCCCCATAGCGACCTGTTTCCAAGTCTGAGAAAGACTGCCTCCCCTTTTGACTCCCAGAATATGGTAAGGGAGATGGTCAGCACCATCCAGTGTCTCTGCCAAGAATCACCTAGGCTACCACACCTCCCACAAGTCAGGCGCCACACCCAGTTTTTGTGCCAATGGTCAGAGACAGAATCCCGATTTCCTCCACTAATAGGCTAGTTGATCTTGGATTAACCCCCTGCACTCTCCTGAAGCTCACTTATCACACCTGTAACAAACAACAACTGTCCATCTGTCTACCCACAAAGCAGGTGTGAGGAGAGAGGGAACAGCACACACAGAATTATCTGTACACTTAGGTACAATAAGACTGTAAGGTACACGCTGAGTGTCTGAGTCTTGCAAAGCAATGTAAACATGGGTGTGAGCTTCCTGAATGTCTAGGGCAGCCCCCCCCCAAAAAAAAAAGTTTCGTGGAAACTGTCCACATAAGGACCTGTCTGCTACCTAAAAACTTGGGGGTTTTATTGAAGAAAAATTCTCATGGTAAAGACTGATATCCTATACCAACAGTCATTTCCTCTGTGCCTCCTTAGAAATAAACCCCAAATTTCCATGCTACAGCAATGTGCCTCATCTCCATGTGACTAATGGTTGAGCCATGAGATACAACAAAAAATACTGCAAGGAACTTGGAAGTTCACTTATAAAAAGTAGTATGACCCCTTCTATTCTCCTTCCTCCCTGTTGACTGGAATGAAGAAATGATCGCTGGAGTTCAAGCAACCATCCTGGACCATGAGATAACACATGAAGACAGCAGAGCAGCCAGCCAGCAGGACCCCTGGGGTGTGAACACTGTGGAATCCCCTCATCAGTTGTGAGGCTTCAACTCTAGGTGATCTAGTCCAACTCCCACTGCTAACTCATCCTAAATCTCAGTTTGGCACCACATCCCATGTAGATTTTATTTTAAAGACATGGCAAAAGTTATATGATTTCAGATACAATAAAGCGACAGCTAACAGTATAATAGTATAACCCCTTCTGAGTATAAATGCCAGCCTATTCTGATGCAAAGGAAAACCTCATAAAATTTAATTTCACAGCCAAGAGTCCTTATCTAGCAGAACAAACAAAAGTCAGCATCTCATTCCTGCTAATCATGCATTGAACAGTATCAAGCACAGACTTTTTCTTTTTTTTTAAAGCACATACTTTATAAAGAAAAGTCTATTAGAAGATAGTTGGCTTTGTTCTGACTGATCACCCTCCATCTTCCTGCCAACTGCCCCTCACTATTTTCTAGAAGCAGACTATCATGCCACACCTACCTTTTCCAATTCTCTTCTCCGTAAGTTCTCTCCTGTCTCCCAGGAGAAGAGCTAGTCTCAGGGAGCTGGAACCTCAGTGTGATCCTATGACAGTCTACAGACCAGCTCTGCCCACTGCTGTGATGGTGTGTACCTTCTAGGAATGTGTAACCAGGAAATGACATGAACAGGTGTTGCCCTCAGGCTGCAAACCTGCCTGTGCCCTCAGGAAGATGCCTACTGAGCCAAAAGCCTTGCAGTGCCCCTAACCCTCTATAAAAGGGACTGATCTTATGTACTTCTGTCTTCCCACATGTGCTGAGCACCCACGCTCCTCAACAAATGTTTGAGGATAATTAGATCCCACTCTAGCTTCATGAAACCACAATGTACACATGCCTATGAGGACGCACCTTGATGCATTGCCATACTCATAATCTGCCAGCTACCCTTACGCACCTAGGAGTGTGTATTCAAACAGTCCTGAGCCTGTCAAATAACTGTTACCAAACAGTGACATTATTTCAGCACATATGGGATGCATACCTACCATGTGCAGAGCATGCAGCTAATCAGGAACCACCCTGTCTGCGGGGGCACTCTCTGCAAGGACCTACAGGGAAAGGTCAAAGCTCACCTCTTATATGCCGAGTGGTCATTTTTCACACTGCACTTCATGTTCTTAAGCTCATCTAGCACAGCAAACATGTTAATGAACTTCCCCAGCGTGATCAAGTAGGCTTCAGACACGAAGTCCTTCCTTCTTTCCGCATGGCATAGGCGCCTCACCTCCCCACAGAAACGCTCAATGGCATTTCTCTAAGCAGAGGAAGAAAAGGCAAAAAAGGCTGCTGTCAGTGAAGGGCCAACTCCATGCCCAGCTTCAAGCACAGTGGCTGGACTCACTGTCACTCCTTGACGAAATACCCACCCAAATGAGTGGACATTTACAGCTCAGGTAAAGAGATTTGTTGTTATAAAACAAATGTTATTTGTTACAAAAGTAATTTCCACATACTTTTGTTGTGTAACAATCATCATTAACTTTCCACTTTACCAACTACATCCCTAAAATAAAAGAATTTTGTTGATTATTCAAGCAAAGTTACTGAGAAAAACCTCCAACAGAAGGTCTACAAACAGATGTTTTGGCATTCAGAGATGAAAAGGAAGGGGTGTGCAGAGAAATGTTTCCTCTTGACAACCTTGAAGATAAAGCAAACACTCATCTCCTAATAAGTTCTATCTTCTCACCTTTGCTAAAGGGATCTATAGTAAGAACCCTACATGTTCAAAGTAGATCTTTAAAAAGCCAGCAAGTCCACCTCCTGTGGCAACTCCATGTAAACAATGGGTCAGAGTAGCCAAGGCAGGGCAAGAACCCCCAAGTGACAGGAGGGAGTGAGAAGAAGAAAACACCTGAAAAACTAGATGCGTCACAAGTATAAATTGGCAGAAAGACAAACATATTTGGAACTGACAGAAAGCAGTCTTCATGAAGGAAATACAAATTCACTCTCAGAGACAAGAGTAGTGAAACACAGAAGAGGTATTTATTCTGAAAGGGCCAGTAAAGCTGTAGACTGACAAAGGATTTGTTCTCTTTTGTCTCAGAAGTTGTTATGGCTGCTTTCGTTCACATGCACTTTGTTCAGAAGTCATGGTGATATGTCAAAGTGGGCCAGATTCCTACTCATCTGCATTAAAGTCCTAGGATTATTTCACTGTTTTACCTGGAAGTACATAAAATTCATCAGTTTTGTGACCTCAGGCTCCAGGACCTCGACGGTTTTCTCATAAATTTCCACTCTATTAGGTTGCTCATTACATTTCACCTAGGAATAAACAAGTATGACATAAAGAGGCTTCAACTTAGCTAGAAGTGAGAGGGAAGGTCATTGTTAGGTCATTGCAGTCCCAGCCTGCTGTGGCGTGGGATGTGGGAGGGAGGGTAGGCTGGTGGAGTAGGGGTGTGGTTAGGCTGAGATGTGGGGGGAGAAGGGTAAGAGCACTGTCTGACTATGGTAGGGGCATGGTCAGCAAGAATGGGTGCGCCTGGCTGGGGTGGGGACACCTGTGGGATGGCCCGAGAGCAGCTCCTCCAGGTGTACAGCATGACCGCGTACTCTTGGCCTTCTTCCAGCATTTCATTCTGTAAGGGTACACAGGGCAAATCAGCAAGCAGGAAAACAATCATAAAAACGGAGATGCCTTGTTGCTAAAATCCAGAGGCAATCCTGACTCTCACTCTGAGGTACAGACAAGTACCAGGACCTGTATGCCACGAGGCAGCTGCTAAGAAGTTGGTGATGCTGCAGTGTAGCACTGTGGCCATAATGACCTCCGGAAACACCCCCATGGCTTCTGTGGGCTGGAGAGGAGCCAACACAAACCTTGGCACCTGCCACAGCCGCTATTCCTCAACTCCGCTCTATCCAAAACAACCAGCTGGCAGTGCAGATCTGAAGTTGAGCACAGATGCCAGCATAGTGCAGATGTGCACAGGGTCAAGGCCTTACCACCAGGCTACAGAGAGCCTCTGGGCTCCTAAGACTGAGGCAGCTCCATCATCCCTAGTGTGTAGGAGGAAAAGCTACAAGTATTTCTGTAGCACTTAAAATCCAGAGAACAGTATCCATGCAAAGAGGACTGCCATAATTTTTTAACTGCTGTAGTGTTTACTCTTTTCACATTGTTTCCTTTGGTAAAAATGGTAAAAAGCGCAGAGATGTTCTAAAAATGTCAACTACAATTTCATTATGTTCTTAAGAGGCTTTAAAATGTTTACAACTTTTGATCTAGTAACTTCACTTATACAAATCTAGCCAATGGGAATAATGATGTGTTTGGAAAGATATTCATTATTATATTTTTTATGACAAAGAAAAAAGGGAAACTAAACATGCAAAAATAATGAAATTGTGGAAATTACAAAATGGAATAGATAGCTATTAAATATTACTTTAGCTGGCACATTTTGACATATGTCATATGAAAAGTTCATGAAATCATTAAAATACGTAATAGCAACACAATTCATTCATGCAATCTGAATCACAGTTGCGTATATAACTGCATGCATGAGTACAGGTATAAATGATAAGAGAGAATGGACTCCCTCAAAATGCTGACAGAAGCTTCCTTGCTCAATTTCTTGCTTCAATTTTCAGAAAGAACATGTATCGTTTTTATAATAAAGAAAACAAAGTCTTCTCTAAAAACATAAGGCATCTTCATCCACTTTCTTCTCTTTTTCCTTAGTATATATCATACTAAGATAACACCAAAAAGTGTATATTTGCCATCACTAGTAGTATTCCCCCAAGGAAAACAAAAACATGCAGAAGGAATTACCATGCTAGAATGAACAGTCGCTTGTTCAATATATCTTGCAATACCAGTAACAAATGCATTTCTGTCTTCAAAGTTAGTGTTGAAATTTGGCTGAAAGGAAGAGAAAAACCATCATGTGGAGGTCAGCACTGCAGGCAGTACAACCTACTGCTGTCCAGCACAAACCTGGTAGAGGAGTGAGGATGGTGGGGGCTCGATGCAGGGCTGCTGGTCAGGCAAAGGCAGCTCTTCCAAGAGGTCCACATTGGATAGTGCATCCTCCAGTGTCACCTGGGCCGCCATCTTGGCCTAGAACAAAACACAGCACAAACCTGCACTGTGAGGAAGGGTGGAGATACTGACAATCATTCCAAGGTAGGGAAATCAGACCCCCACTTGCCTGATCCCTCTCTTGAGCAATGGGGATGGCTGACGTGGTCATGACCAATCCCTTGGGTCTGTTGTCTCTCTTAGGACTTGCTGGCAAAGAAGTCATGATGTAGCCTCTCCTGGCCTCCAGTTGTGTCACAGTGGCACATGAACCACCACACATACCTTTGCTTCCTGTCACCCTTCCCACCTTGGAGCCATCATCCCTACTGGGCTCTCTGGGAGGGTCTGACAACCTGCTCACTGGGCCAGAGGAGGGAATGTCCTCTTCAACACCACTGCCCCAACCACTTCAACACCTGTCTGCCCCAAGGAAGCCAGCACAGCCTCCAACCTCCAAGGGGGCAAGAGTGCTTCCCTGCAGATGGACATTTCCCAAGTGGTTCTTCTATGCAAAGCAACACACTAAGGAATAGAGATGGAGAAGGTCAGAGCCCTTCTTCCTCCAGCAACTGCCTGTAGGGACTACTAAGGTGGGGGCCAAGGGTCAACATGAAAGAGGGAGGGGACTGTTAGCACAGGACTGACAGCACAAACTCCAAGGCCAGTGCAAGAAAGCACAAAAAGGGGGTGGATGTCATCTAAACACATCTGTGGCAGCTCCAGGGGAGAGGAAACAGCACATTCCAAGCCTGCCTCCTTCAGAATGCTGCTCCGACCCTGGATGGGATACAGGGAGTAGCAGCTCCATCCTCAGACACAATACACCAAGCAGCCCTGACTCTGGACACGCGGAGCAGCTACATGCATTGTGAAAAGGAAAGAGCAGCAGGCAGGCTGGTGAGAACACTAAATGGAAGAAGCCCTCAGTTGCTCCTCCCAATACTGGGCGCCAGACAAGGTGTCAGTGTAGAAGTGCGTGGTGAGGAGAGTTACTAAACCCCCAGCTACTGGCTGGAAAACCAAAAAGGGAACCCCAGAGCACCGGAAAGCCCCAGGGACAGTATGGAGAGGAAGAATCTCAGAAGAATGAGATTATAAAGTTGCTAATGAACTCTGGGCCCCCACCCCTAAGCTGTAAGTGCATGAATCTGATCCTCTCACACTCCAATCCCTGAGATCACAGCCAGCTCCCAGATGGCCACAGGTGGCACACACAGGACAGACCCAAATGGCACTCTAGAGGCTCTGAGAACAGAACTGACATTGAATCACACCCCAGAGAAGGAGGTGTCAGAACCACAACCTACATTGAACCAGGTGGTTTGCCTGCTAAAATAAAAAAAAAAAACAAAAAAACAAAAAAACACAATAGCATTCTCCTAGGACTTCAGACCTAGAGTTCCATTTCATAATATCCAAAATGTTCAGCTGCAGGCGAAACTACCTAGCACACAAAGAAAAGATGATTAACAGATACCGACAATGAAAAAACCCAGATATTACCATAGATATTACAATTATGTAACAGAATTTAAAGCAATGATTATAAAAATGTTCTAATAAACAATAATAACACTCCCAAACTGAAAGAAAAAATAAAAAACCAGGGAAGAAAAGATACCACATAAAGAACCAAATGAAAATACTAGAAATTTTAAAGCTAAAAAATACTATACAAAAACTCCCTACACAAGCTCAAGAGCAAAGGAAAGAAAAATTCAAAGGAACTTGAAGACAATAATAAAAATTCTCCAATCCGGACAACAGAAAAAAGGTTGGAAAAAAAAATGAGCCTCCGAGGATCTTTGGGACAAGAGAAATGGTCTAATATTTGTGTCATGAGAGTGGAAGGGATGCAGAAACTGGGTGAAAACAATGGCCAAAAACCTCCCACATTTGGCAGATCATTCATGTATGAATTCAAGAAGCTTAATGGATTCCAAACAGGATAAACCTAAAGAAATCCACACCAGGCACATCATAGTCAAACTGTTATAAACTAAAACAAAGAAAAAAAAAATTGAATGACTAAGTCACAGGAACACAAGACACAGAATAAGGAATACAGTTAATGATATTGTAATAGTGATACATCAGGACAGATGGTAGCTATACTTATAGTGAATACAGCATAATCTATAAACTTGTTTATGCAAGTTTACAGCAATACAAATTATTGCTGAACTTGTTCACTGTATGCCAGTATAACACTGTGTCAACTAAAATTCTTTTTAAAAATTAACTGGTGAAACACAAAAAGAAAAGAATGTGTTAGAAACAGAGAAAAAGTGCCTTATTATCTACAGAACAATTTGAATGCCTGTGGATTTCTCCTCAGAAACCAAGGAGACTTGAGGAAGTAGAATGACACTTTTTAAGTCTGAGAGAAAAAGAAGTGTCAACAGAGAATCCTACATCAAGTGAAATACCCTTCAGGAATGAAGGTAAAATAAGAATTCTCAGATGAGGGACACCTGGGTAGCTGAGTCAGTTAAGTGTCCACCTTCATCCCAAGTCATGATCTCAGGGTCCTGGGATCAAGTCCCATATCGGGCTCCCTGCTCAGAGGGGAGCCTGCTTCTCCCTCTGCCTGCCACTCTCCCTGCTTGGTGCTCTCTTTCTCTTTCTCTCTCTCTGACAACGAAAAAAAAAATCTCAGATGAAGGAAAATAAAGAGGATTCATAAACAACAGGCAAATCAAAGTTCTTCAATAAAAGGGAAGTACTACAAGAAGGAAACTTGGGACACGAAGAATAAAGCAAAAAGCAATCCAAAGGTTAAACAGTGAGCAAAAAGACTAGATTATTTCCTTCACAGCTCACAGCTCTAATAAATGAAACTATGAAAAGCAATATAACTATGAAAAGATCACATATAATAAATTTAGAATGCTAAAAATGTCAAACAATCTAACAAAGGCAGGAAAAGGAAGCAGAGTAATGAAAAAATAGGGATCCTCTTTCTGCTATTTTAGGACACAATGAGAAGTTGGTGTCTGCAACCTGAAAACGGTTCCTCTGATTCTGTGACCAATTCCAACTTGTGACTTTTTTTCCCACACCACCAAGGAATTCTTGGACACCAGCTGGGTGTTCTATAGTTCAGCTCAATTCTGACACTATCTACCTGCAGATAGCATCAGATCCCACATGTCAAAGACTCAGTCCTACAAGACAAACCCCCCTCCACCTCAGACGCCAATCAAAATTCCAGGTTGTCAACTGTGCTTCTGACCAACCAGCCAGAAATCAGAGGTTACCGTGACCCCCTCCTTGGATTCAATTAATTTGCCAGAATGGCTCACAGAACTCAGGAAAATGTTGTACTTTCTAGATTACCAGTTTATTATAAAGGATATATAACTCAGGGAAGAGAGGCATAGGGCTAGTTATATGGGGAAAGGGTGCCAAGCTTCTATGCCCTCTCTGAGTGCTCCACACTCTTTCCAAATATTTCATCAATCCAGAAATTCTCTGAACCCTGTCCTTATGGATTGCCCCACATGAGCATGACTGATTAAATCACTGGCCATTGGCAAAGGATTTAACTTCCAGGTCAGGGAGGTGGGATGCCAAGTTCCAACCCTCTAATCCCATGCTAGGTCTCCTGATAATCAGTGCCCTTCTTAAGGGGCTTTCCAAAAGTCACTTCATTACCATAAACTCAGGGATGGTTGAAAGAGGTTTGTTATGAATATCAGTATCTTCCTTATCACTTAAGAAATTGTAGGAGTTTTAGGAGCTCTGTCAGAAACAGATAAAGATCAAATATATAAAAATCAGAATATTACAGACCCTCACCAGACATGACTATGCTGGGACCCTAACAGCTTGATCTTGGACTACTAAGCCTCCAGAACTATGGGAAATAAATTTCTACTGTTTACAAGCAAAAAAAACAAAACAAAACAAAACACAAAAAACCACACACACAAAGTGTGCGTGATATCCAAACATATCAGTAATTACATTGATCATCAACAGTCTAAACAGGGGTGCCTGTGTGTCTCAGTGGGATCAGTCTCACTCAGCAGGATCTCCTCCTCCGCTCACTTTAAAAAGAAAGGAAAGGACGGAAGGAAGGAATGGGGGGAGAGGGAGAGAGGAAAGAAAAGAAAAGAAGAAAAAGAAAAGAAAAGAAAAGAAAACATTTTTAAAAAGTCTAAACACACTAATTAAAAGTCAGAGATTGTCAGAAAGGATGAAAAAATCCTGACTCAACTATACGCCAGTTACAAGAAACTCACCTCAAATATAACAACATAAGTTGAAAGTAAGAGGGAAAAAGACAAACCATGCAAGCACCAGGCCAAAGGAAGCTGGAACAGCTGTGTGAATAGTAAACTTCAGAGCAAGAAGACTACCAGGAATAACAAGATGCACCACATACTGACAGAGGGAGACAGAACAATGATCAACATGGATGCATCTGACAAGAGACAGCTTCAGATGACACCAGGCCAACACTGACAGGAGACAGGCCACTGACAGGCCAACACTGAAAGGAAAAGTAAATCCACAAGTGCCCTGGTGACAGTGACATTTCTGTCCTTGACAGGAAATCAGCCAGAACATGGAGCAAAGACAGTGGGACCTAATGGGCCTAACTGGCATTCACACAAAACTCCTCTCAACAACAGATCTGTTTTGTGTGTTTCTAACTATAAATTTAAAATGTAGCAGATCACAAAAAAATAAAAATAAAAAATAAAAAATAAAATGTAGCAGATAATTTTTCAAAATAGCTGGTCCTTTTGTAAACAAGGAAGATGGCCTTTTAAAAACTTCCATCATCAACTTCCTTCTATCATCAGGACTTCTTGTTCCACATACTCATGAAAGAAGCAGCCCAGGACAGCGAAGCACAGAAAAGCAGGGGCTTGGTCCTCACCCTGGCCACTGCTCTGCAGTGTGGGGAGTCCCAGCGACGTCTTCTGAAGCACGAGATGGCCAGACAACATGCATTCTACAGATCCAGCTCTGAGTCCCACACTAGGCCTTTGCATGGCCAGAACCCACGCCGTGCGACATGCCACAAGAGGCCTGGGGGCTCCTGCAGCCCTTGCATGCCCCACAACATTCATGCAACTGGCCATTAAGGAAATGGTCAGGCTAACTGCCCATGTGACCAGGCACCTTGGCCTCCTGCCCACACCACGCTTCTTCCTCCCTACCTCTGCCCAAGAGAGGCCAAGATCACCCTCAATGGGGGAAGAGGTGGTGCAGGAGGCTCGCACAGGGTCCGTGACACACTTAAGTCACATCCAGGGAAAAACATAAATGCTCAACTTAAATCAGTAAAGACACTTTCCTCATATAAAAATATCAATATTTGTGTGATACACACAATGAGATATTATTAATCAGAAAGGAAATAAGGAAGGAAATTTTCACCCATGCTACAACACAGATGAACCTTGAGGACATTACGCTGAGTGAAATCAGTTACAAAAGGACAAATAATGTATGATTCCACTTATGTTGGGTACCTAGAGTAGTCAAAGTCATAGAAATAGAATGGGGTTGTCAGGAGTTTGAAGGAGGTGGAAATGGGAGTTAGTGTTTAATAGGTAAAAAGTTCCTGTCTGGGAAGATGGGAAAAGTTCTAGAGAGGACAATGGTGATGGCTGCACAACAGTGTGAATGAACGCACTCAATGTTGCTGAACGGCACAATTAAAAAATGGTCAAAATGGTAAATCTGATGTTAAAATTTAAAAAAATCAGAAAAAAATAGCAGTGTTTACTGTACATAAATCAGAAAATATGGACAAGGGAAAAATCCATAATCCCCCTCATCCCTCACAGAAAGATGTTATGATACAAGCTGTTTTGTATGCTGCTTTTTTCTTCCAACTTTCATAAAAAAGTTCACAGTGTTGGGACGTCTGGGTGGCTCAGTGGTTGAGCGTCTGCCTTTGGCTCAGGGCGTGATCCTGGGGTCCTGGGATCGAGTCCCACATTGGGCTCCCCGCAGGGCGCCTGCTTCTCCCTCTGCCTGTGTCTCTGCCTCTCTGTGTCTCTCATGAATAAATAAATAAATAATTTTTAAAAAGATGTTAAAAATACACCAAGGATACATTTCAGTATAGGATCAGGAGAGTAGTATAAGGTGTTTGCCCTTATGGAAGGAATGACACAACTTTGTCATATTTGCTTCATAAAAAATTACAAATAATATTAACAACAGTCATTTTGGGTTTGTTATACTGCTCTCTGTAATATATACATATTTAACTTTCTCATATGACAGGTAATTTGGGTTACTGATAGGAAAGATAGATGGAAAGGGACAACCCTTATGTGATAGGGAGACTAGGTACAAAGAAGGCTGACACAGGAATCCAGGCAAGAAATTCTGATTATCTAAGTTCAAGTGGAAGTAGTAATGTTGGACAAAAGATTACAGATCTGGGATATATCACAGAGGCAGATAAAAAGGGTTTGGTGGTTAGATGCAGGAAGAGGTGGAAAGGGAGTTCAAAACAACTGTCAGTATATCAGTTAAATTGGGGTTGTCTGGGAAGCCTGCTCCTTCCTCTCCCTTGGCGGCTCCCCCAGTACGTGCTCTCTCTCTCTGTCAAATAAATGAATAAAATCTTTAAAAAACTTAAAAAAAAAAAAAAAAAAAGGTTAAAATTGTTGAACATGAGGCAGCCTCTGAGGAGAGCAGAATGTGGCAGCTGCAAGGTGGAGAAGCAAAGCAGTGATGTTCCGGATCGAGGGCCTTGCACTGAAGCTGGACCCAGAGGAGATGAAACGGAAGATGCATGAGGATGTGATCTCGTCCATACAGAACTTTCTTATCTATGTGGCCCTGCTGTGAGTCGTACCTTTTATCCTAAAGAAATTGGACAGTATATGAAGATGGGCATCACATGTAAATGAGAGAGATGAGGAACCCAGTTACAATTTCTACTCCTATCTGCAAATGAATAGGCCCAGAAAGATGTAAGAGACTCTTTGATTGAATGGACATAAAAATTCTACTTGTCAAGAACAAATTTGGCTCTGACCTTCATAGCTAAAGTTTAAAAATACTTGGGAAGTAAAGACATCTTGTGGTGATAGTACACCCATATGCCTATGATGTTCAGACTCTATGAATGTTGATATAATTGTAAGTAATGTCAAACTCTATTTTCTAACAAGTATTAATTATAAGGGAATTCTATCTACAAAAAAAAAATTGTTGAACATGTTTCTGCAGCACCTTTTCAGCTTCCTGTAGGCCAATGGCCAAGGCCCTGCTGTAGCTCCCTGCTGTCTTTCCCCTTGTCACATTTTCATATTTCATGTTTTCCTGTCATAAACACCCCCTAAAAGACCACCCCCCCCAAAGAGTGCTGCAGTTGCCATGAGCACATGCACACACATACCCCAGGGCCCCACAAACACTCTCATGTCTCTCCACCCTGTGCATCGTCCACAAATGCATATCTGCACAGCCTTCCCCTCAACCACATTAAGGAAACCTGGGAATAGTCAGCTCTGGGTCCTACTCTCCAAAGTCTCTGTCCTGACTTGTTCTCTAATATCTCACAGTTCTACCTCCAAGATTTCTTTCAAATCTACTTACTTTTCTCCATCTCTAAGTGCCACCGACAGACCCTACGCTCATGATGGACTCACAACTCTAGAAATGATGTCCATGCTCACTGTAACCACTCTGGCCGCCCTCCTGGCTGCAGGACCTCACTCCTTCCTGCCACATCCTCTCAAGCCCACTGGGCTTTCTTCCGGGCATGACACTTGCCCCAGTGGCCTCTGGTTCCCTTCCCCCCTCACTGCCTATGCTGCCACCAGCCAGAGAAAGCCTGTGTCCCCAGGACAAGGGCACTTCATCTGCCTAGCCAGCACATGACCTGTGGGGCAGAGCGTCTACTGCACCTGAGGGAGTGACAAGACTTTGTAACCAGCTTCGACAATGCCAATGCCCAAAAGCATAATGAAAATGACTTCTTTGGAATAGTGCTCAATCCTGCCCACGCTGCCAGGGGAGAGTTTAGTTTAACAACTCAAGTCACATTTCTGTCTCCACCAACGCAATTCACATGAACATGTAAAGAGATGTGCACCACTCAAGGCCTGTTCACAGCAAGATGGCCTCTGACCACAAGTACAAGGGGAAGAGAGAGAGAAGGTGGCCATCTGCAAGCTGAGGAGAGAGGCCTCAGAAGGCACCAGCCCTGCTGACACCTTGATCTCAAACTTTCAGCCTCCATTAACCATAAGACAATACATTCCTGTTGCTCAAGCCACCTTGTTTGTGGTATTTTTTCTGGCATCCCAAGCAAACCAACACAGAGCTAAGAACGAGTCACACAGAATTGCCGTGCAACAATCCCTATACCCTTGCACCAACTGGCTGCTAAAGTCTACCATGTACTGGTGTTTTTTGGTCATAAAAAAATATATGCTCAGTGCACAAAAAGCAGATGGCTAGGAGTGCAACAAGGGTCAGCGGACCACCCAAACCTCATTCTCAAAGAGCTAGCACAGGCACCTCCAGAGTGTGGTCCCCCACCTCCCTTTGCAGTGAACTGACTCCTTGGTTTACATAATCAGCAAACACTGTCAAGCCAGGCTGCCCCATTGACTGACTCTACCTGCAGTGGTTCCCAGCCCTCAGGTTCACGGCCAAGCTCTACAGGTCGTTAAGGTATATCACTGCCATTTTAACAAACCATCAACAAACTGATTTTGTACATTTAACAGTTTTTAAAATAAAGATTTCAAAGGACTTACTGAATATACTTTGTTGCTCTTCCAGTGACTGTTCGAATACCCCTGAATCACTCACAGGGATCCCCTTGGCTCAAGGGGCACCTATGCTCTGGTGTCAACATTAGTGGCTGGGAGCTGGCTAGTCGCCTGAATTCTGAAGCCTGCACACTGTGCCGTGTGCCCCACTCACCCAGCTTATTTCTTCACTCAGCCTGTGTGGGGAAGGCGCCGTGCTGATTGCTCAACAGGACCCCTAGGGCATGACCCTGGCATGGGGACCTCATGCCCATGAGCTTAAGCTGGAGAGGAGGGGTGCTGGAGATGGGAGGGAAAGCCGTGCTGTGACACACTAGAACACTCTCAGCCAGGGAGACCCTAGCGAGATACTTCTTCCTCCTATGCCCCATACTCCCTACCCTTGGGTGAGGCACTCCCAGGACACAGGCACCAGCTGTGTCTCAGCTGGGACTCAAGCAACCACAGGTTCCTGCTCACTACCAGGAACAGACTCATGCAGAATGGAGGCTCAGGTCTATGCAGGGCAGAGTCTTCAAAATCCTGCTGGCATTTATTTGCCTCCGTAAGAGGTATCTAACTACAGATTTCCCTCTCCCCCTACAAGACGGACCACCACACTGGTATACATAAATCCCTCTCACACAACGCTGCCAGTGCAAACTAGGGGCATCCCTTCCTTTCATCTCCTACCCAGAGCTAGAGCCCAAGGATCATGCCCCATGCACCTCAGGTGGCCACCACAGGTGAGCATCAGGGGACCCTAGGTGGGGTCAAGCAACCACATGTAGTCAGGAGGCTGGGGTTCCCAACACTGGGCTGAAGAGCCTCACAGCTGCCCATTGGAAAGGCTGTGCCTACTTGACATGCTGAAGGCCCCCATAGCTGCTGACCTCCTTTCTCCCTCACCTGGCAATGTCTGCCCCTCAGCCTCAAATTCACCCTGCATCTTCTCAACAAGTTGTCCTCTTAGCTGCACTCACGGTGGTGCCATCCCATCCCAACAGATGAGCAGAGCAAGGTTCAGAGGTCCCATGGCCAGAGCAGGGACAGAATCACCCGCTCCATCGCCAGGCACTATGTCTACCTGGATAAAGGCCAGAGGCAAACAAAAAAGCGGGTTTCACAAAGGGTGAGTGCAGGTGTTAGGAAGCAGCCTAGGCCTGAGGGGCAGCAAGAGCTGGAACCCCAGACAGAGCTGCCCAGGGGAGTACGGGAACAGGAGACAGGGCCTCCGTGAGCATCTAAGGGAAAAGGCCAGAGGATTTCTATAAATGTAATAGTCACCACACACTTTGAAGCAAAGAATACTGCACAAGAGAACTTGCTTAAAAATATACGATGTAATCATATTCCCCGTTTCTGGGTAGCATCCGGGTAGATGGGAAGGAAGAAAGGGAAGCCCCCTGTTTGCGGGCAGTTCCATAAAAAGGTAATAGCAGACAATGAGTCCTTATATAACTCAATGGTCTTGGGAAAAAAGAACACTTAAGCCGCAAAGAATTCATAGAAATTAAAGCAGTGAGACTGATTTTCAACTAGCAGCATGGGTGGTGCCAAGAAATTAAAAGGGAAAGAAAAACAGTACGTATGGTGTGTGTGCGTGCACGCACACACACACTGGTTATGAGTATGTCTCTAATAAGCCAGTACCCTTAGGAAAATGGAACACTGTCAGAAAACCCGCTGAAGAGACAAGACAAAACAAAGGAGCAAGGTAAGAGAGGTGCGAGATGGGCACTGTAGGTAAAGCAAGAAGACAGGTACCAGGGGTTGGTGACAAGGGGCTCCTGAAGGGACCCACAATCCAGACACTCCTGCCAAAGCCCCTGAAAGCATAGCATGGAGGCATCTGCTCACCTGGTTCAGATCCTCAACAGTACCTTGGTGTGATGGCAGGGCTCAAGGGGCAGTATTACAGAGCTGATGTGAAGTCTCCACATAAGGCCTCCTCTGAGCCCAGACAACTTCAATCTGCACTGCCCTCTGGGGCCAGCCCAGGCCAGCCTGGAGCCAGACTCAGGCCAGGGAGGGAGGCCTTACATTTTAGCAGATTGGAGGACAAACTGCTATGACCATAGAGCTGTATTTCTGTTCTATCATCATTCCCCTAGCATTTTCTGCAAACAAAAAACATTTGAAAACACTTTTGGGTGAAATCATCTGCATGTATTTGGAAGAAGGACATTCATCTACCAGGGTAAAAAAATAAAAACAAAGAGCGAAAGGAAATAAATGCCAATAAAAGTTGAACGGACATCAGCTTGAGGAGAGCGACTCATGTAGAAGGACGGCTTAAAAACACCAACAGGTGGGGCAGCCGGGTGGCTCAGCGGTCTAGCATCTGCCTTTGGCCCAGGGTGTGATCCTGGAGTCCCGGGATCGAGTCCCACATCGGGCTCCCTGCATGGAGCCTGCTTCTCCCTCTGCCTATGTCTCTGCCTCTTTCTCTGTGTGTCTCTCATGAATAAATAAAATCTTTAAAAACAAAACACCAAGAGAAAAACCCCAAAACATAAACAGTAAGCAAACTGATTCTGGTTACTTCTGGCCTCCAAATTTAAATCTTAAGCAAATCAAACATTTAACTCGAATATGTCTCACATTCTCACAAAGGAACTCAACACATAATTCCACGGATCTGTAACTTTTATCAAAGCAAGGTCTGACCTAGATAAATTACTGTTCACAAAAACAGAAATGAAATTACAACTGTTCTGCTAAGTACGTGCCTATTAATAAATACAAAGCATCCAAGGGCCAGGAATTAGACAGTGCTGGGTCTCACTGTCCGTAAGATAGGGTGGCAGCTAAACCAGGTCGCAAACAGGATTACAAACTGACCGCAAAGCTCTGGAGGGGCAGGAAGTAGTATGTGTAGCCATAGCTAGCACCTGGATGCCCAAAGGAAGGAATGAAGCACTGGGACAGTAATTCAGGGGCCAGAAGCTGGGGGTCTGGGGGTAGATTGAGAGGTGGGGGCAGCACTAGCACTGTGCACACATGAGGACAGAGTCTAGCACTAGACTGTGAGACCCAGAGCCTCCCTCTGGGGGCATCTGCCAGGATGGTAGCCCAGTGTCAGACAAAAGCCAAGTGAAGGTGCATCCTATCCAAGAGCCAACAGGTGGGAGCTCTACACAGGCACTGAAAACAATAATCTTTGTTTAGACTAGACACTGTCAGGGCAACTGAACACCAACATGGTGAAACCACAGGCAGGGAAATGCAGAGCTGATAACTTTGGTGCCCATTCATGTGTCCTGCTTGTGACACCCACAGTGAGAGTGCTGTGCATGTGTTGCTTCCACCCTGAGTCAACATGACCAAGAGCAGTCTTCTTAGTATTTCTAAACTTTTATTTTACAAATTGAAAGTATGTTGCTCATCAGACTCCACAGCATAACCAAACAAGAAACTATGAAATGACTCTGCTAACATGTGTAAGATGGATACTAATTTTCTTTCTTTTCTATATGCAAATAAAGGCACTTCCCAGAAAAGTAGAAATGTCCCATATTTTTACACAATCTGTTCACATGTAAAATAAATCATGTGAGGAAGAGAAGCATACTTTATTGAACCTTGCCTTTCTCTCCCACATTTTAAAACAGTGTGCCTTACTAAGTATTTACCCAAAGGATACAAAAATACTGTTTATAGCAGCATTATCTACAAAAGCCACATTACAGAAACAGCCCAAGCGTCCACTGACTGATAAATGGATAAAGAAGTTGTATATACGTACAATGGAATATTATTCAGCCATAAAAAAGAATGAAATCTTGCCATTTGCCATGACATGAATGAAGCTAGAGAGTATTATGCTAAGTGAAATAAGTCAGTCAGAGAATACCGTATAATTTCACTCATATGTGGAATTTAGGAAATCAAACAAACATGGGGGAAGAAAAAAGAGAAGCAAACCAAGAAACAGACTCTTAACCAAGAAAGTAAGAGTAAGAGTAAGGAGAGCACTTGTGATGAGCACTGGGAGATGTATGTTAAGTGTTGAATCACTACATGGTACACCTGAAACTAAATATACACGGTATGTTAACTAACTGGAATTTAAACAAAACTTGGAAAGAAAAAATTAAAACAACTTTTTTTCTGTATCACCAACTAGCATGGACTCCAATTTATTTCTCCAGATTAAGGGGGTAGTTGGAAGGGTGGGGATGAGGCTGCTGTATCATCAGGCAAAAAGCTCCTAATTAAAAATCAAACATCATTTTCTAGCCAAGCTTGAGTGGCTAAAGAAACTAGATTGTTTTAAATGCACAAAAACTTCAAATCCATTCTCAAAAGCAGCACTAGTCTCTGATGATCACGTCAAAAGAAATGCTGCTTTGACAAAGAAACAAAATCAAGTATGCTTGAAAATCACAATGAAGTGAAGTCTGAGATGGAGCATGCTTGGGAATCTTGAGCCTCTGGGCTCTTCCCCTCAGGACACGGTTCTCCAACTCACAGGGTCTTCCCAAGACCAGAGCTATGTGTCATGCCGTAGGTCTCCTGCTCCCACCCCACTCAGTGGGACCGGCCACTCTTCTGTCTGTGGCACTCCGAAGCTGCACTCGTGTCTGCCACTCTCCTTCCTCACTTCTTTGAACTGTACAAAGTACAACTTTCATCATGTTACTCTTCTGCTCATATCCACATGGCCACTGCTACCAACAGCTATGGCTCTCAAATCCTGTTCCATGAAACTCTGGGGTACTCCGTGATCACAAAGGAAAGCAACCTCGCCTTTAGCTATTTTATATACTGGCTCGCCTCCTGAGATTGCTATGAAGAAACTACTCAGATGCTAAAACAATCAATCAATAAAAGAATGGGCCCAGTATTCCACAGACTGAAGTCTCAATCCCTTAGGTAAAGTCAAGGGCCCTTCTTGCAGCCAGCCTACCTCAGCAACCTAACACCCAGGCCCAGCCTGACATATCCGTACTGTGCTCTCCCACTCCCAGGGCCCCATGTGGGTCCCTTGGGAAAATGGAAATGCTAGAAACCAGGAGCACATCGGTAAGTACCATGGTTCTTTTGAGGTGGCTGTCAAAGAGACTAGTTCTGCTTTTGAGAATGGTTTTAAAGCTTTTGTGAATTAAAACAACTGAGTTTCTTCAGCACCACAAATGCAATCACATAGATGGGCAAGAACACAGAAACTGATATACTGCCATCTGGCAGATGTTTAGATTGGACAGACTCTCCTTGGTGAAGTGGTTGTTTTCCTCATGGTCTGGGATACAGAGAGACAGCATGGTCTACTAATGAATTACTGGATGTTTCCCTGTGTGAATGCAGTAGTCCTTCTTTCACACAGAATCCAATGCCTGTGTAAAACAGTAAAGGAACACAGTATGTCCAGCTGAGTATACTTTTTCTAGTAAAATACATCCCACCGTGGCAGTCTCCGGGGCTCGGGGTGGGGGCCACATCCAGAAATCCCACTTCTGAGTGAAAGGAAATAAAGGAAACAAATCACTGACTCAAAAAAAAAAAAAAATCTGCAGTCCATCTTCACTGCAGTATCATTCATAATAGCCAAGACACAGAAGCCACCTAAGTGCCCGTCAATGGATGAAGGAAGATATGGTATGTGTGTACATATGTAGACACATGAAGGAATGTTATTCAGCTATAAAAAAAGAAGGAAATCTTGTCATTTTCAACAACACAGATGGATCTTGAGGTCATTATGCTTAGCAAAATAAAGCAGAAAAAGATAAATTCCGTACAATCTCACGTATGTGTAGAATCTAAAAAAACAAACAAAAAAACCAAGTTCAAAGATATAGCAAAGTTGGTAGTTGCCAGAAGCAGGGAGTACAGGATGCATGACAAAGATAAAGGTGGTCAAAAGGTACAAAAGGTACAAACTTCCGATTATAAAATAAATAAATCCTGGGGATATATTACACAGCATGGTGACTATAGTTAATAATAATAATGTATTGCATATTTGAAGGTTCCTAAGAGAATAGACTTTAAAGTTCTCACCACAGGAAAAAAATGTTTCTGTAACTATGTGAAGTGATGGATGTTACCTAGACTTACTGTGGTAATCATTCTGCAGTATATACATATGTCAAATCACTACATTGTACACCTGAAACTAATATAATGTTGTATGTCAATTATATCTCAATTTTTAAAAGCTGCACGTAGATTGAGGTTAGGTACTCTCCCACAGATGAAACTGTATCTAAATGTTCTTTTAATAGGCATTCCTGTGCCTATTAAACACAATCCCTATGCAGTAACCCGCTGGGTTTTTTTCTTTTTCTTTGTGTGACTTGCCAGCTTGATTGTTTTCCTCTTATTTTGTCCTTTGAAGTGTTGGCATCTTCCTTATCAATGCAATGCGTAAGGCGCTCAGTATAGCACTGACATTACAGACATTAAAGCCATGTGAAAGTTGCTGCAAACATTTTTCCCAATCAGGCTACATGCCTTTCTTTCTATGCCACATTTTCCTCTGAAATTTCAGTTTTAAAATATCCTATCAATCTTGTCAGCCTTTACCCATTGGAATTTCCTCTTTCACTTCTAAATTTACCCAGGAGAAGAACTCCACCAGCCCCGCCCAGAGAAGGAAGCAGTTTCTAGTGCACAGCCCCCATCTCAGCAAACTGCTGACCCATTACCATAAGTCAAAAGCTACCCATCTGGCAAACAGTTTGAGGCAACAGTTAATCCTCAAGCACTAACTTGAAAGTAATGTCGAGATCCACAGAAGGTTCAGTAAGCTGATTAATGTTAGCAGTTCTTTTACTGGACCTCAGCTGCACAATAGTTCTTAGAACCTGATCTACTTTCAACTTAGTTATGTTTAATAATGCCATAACCACAGGTGAACCACCATCCACAACAAAAGCTAGGGACCTGCAAGTGATCCGTGGCAGACACTAACCAAGCATCGATCCCCCATTTTCTTTTATACAAGTAGCATCTCATTTATACATATTCTTAAAAGGCTCCTTTTTCAATTTAATCATTATAGGGGCATAGGGTGACTCAGTCAGTAAAGCATCCGACTCTTGATTTCAGCTCAGGGTCATGACCTCAAGCCCTCTGTAGAGCTGTTCACCTAGTTGGTAGTCTGCTTGAGATTCTCTCTCTGCCCCTCCTCCTCGACCCCTCTCTCTCTCTCTCTAAAGTCAATCAATTGATCTTTAAAATATAAAAAAAAGTAAATTTTATAATTACAAAAGGAATATCATGCTATATATATTTGTCTGACTTTTTTCACTGCTCTTGTATCACTAAGAGGCAATCACAATCACAAGTTGCTCTGAAGTGTTTTGACAGGTATATACTATTCCACTGAACAAACAGACCACAGACTATGGGCCCAGTCTCCTGAGCTGATAATAAGGGTTTTTATTATCATGAACTATGAGGAAAATCTTGCATGTTAATACATGCAATGAATTCTCTGGGGCAGGGGTTGGCAAACTTGCTATAAAAGGTCCAAATCTGGTCATTGTCCTATGAGTATGTAAGAGAATATTATTATACTTAGGAGAAATACAATGATGTGCTTCAGGGTAAAGGGCCTCAAATTGGTGGGAAAAAATTTTCTCCGTGTGTGTGTGTGTGTGTGTGTGTGTGTGTGTGGTTTAAGATTTTATTTATTTATTCATGAGAGACACAGAGAGAGGCAGAGACACAGGCAGAGGGAGAAGCAGGCTCCCCACAGGCAGCCTGATGCAAGACTTGATCCCAGGACCCAGGATCATGACCTGGGCTGAAGGCAGACACTCAACCACCGAGCCACCCAGGCACTCCTCAAATTTTGAGTTTCAATTACGCAATAATTTTATATTTCCCAGATATTTAAGATCTGAAAGAAAAGTTTAAAGAAAAAAAAAAAAGTTTAAAGAAAATAGTGAAAGATCTTGAAATGCAGAACTATTTCCACTTCTGACCCAGAAAAAAGGAGCAAAATTCCAACATTATGTTTTTAAAAAGAACTCTATCCCTTGGAATATGTACTAAAGCATTTGTGAATGAGATGAAATGCTGCATCTGGGATTTGCTGCAGGATAGTGCATGTGTGGGGGTGTCACAAGACGAACGGAGATCACTGTTGAGGGTTCCTGACACTATTTTCTGTGTCTGTACATTTTGGAATTGCCACAATGAACAGTTTAATACACATATATGTGAGATTTCAAGTCCCTCATCCCTGTGGGTGATGAGGCAGCAGCTAGTGGCTTTGCCTGTAGATACAAAGGGTCCTCAGTCCAGGTATATGGCCTGGCAGCCATTCCCCACCTTTTAAAATGCTTAAGTTCCTTCCAGCTTAGTTTTAATTCCTTTTTTCCTGTGGTAATTTAAAAGTCTTGAAGAGGTAAGAGCTTTTGAAATCAGCCATTTTCAGTCTGCTAAAAAGCTTATAAGGTCGATACTTTATTCAGAAAACCATAAAATTGGGACACCTGGGTGGCTCAGCGGTTGAGCATCTGCCTTTGGCTCAGGGTGTGATCCTGGAGTCCCGAGATCGAGTCCCACATCAGGCTTCCTACATGGAGCCTGCTTCTCTGTCTCTGCCTCTCTCTGTGTCTCTCACGAATAAATAAAGTCTTAGGAAAAGAAAACTATAAAATCCTGAGTAGGTTCCTCCAACTCAACTCCCCAAGAGTCCCCACGGAGCTGAGGTATGAGCTGGCTGTAAATAAACACAGCAGAAAATCACCAGGGAGGCTGAGCACAAATGCCAAATCTCGGACCTCAAACCCAATTCTTTAGAATATAGCATTATATAATCCTTTGAAATGATGGAAGAAAACAGTGGAGCAACTACATTTCTACCTAACAAAGACAAGGAATTCAGCTGCTCTAATAGCTACTCACCTGGCTCCAGCCTTTCCTTGTCATCTGTCCTCAAGGAGCAGTGGGAGCCTACAGCTCTGAAGGCTCACAGGTGCCCCATCATTGAGGGCCCGGCCTATGGAATGAGGAGTGCTACTGTTAACACTGAGTTTTAACTAAATGAGCTGCTATGGGCTGAAATGGTCCCCCAATCCATATGTAGAAGCCCTGATCCCCAGTACCTTAGACCTCATATGAATGGATCTTTACAGGACTAATTACGGTAAAATGAGTTCATAGTGTAGCTCTAATGCAACATGACTAGTGTCCTTATAAGAAATTAGGAGACAGACATAGAGAAAAGGCCATGTGAGGAGAGAGGGAAGATGGCCACCTACTAGCCAAGGAGTGGCTTTCAAGATAAACCACCCTTGCCAACACCTTGATCTTCGACTCCCAGCCCCCAGAACTGAATGAAATAAATTTCTGTTGTTAAGACATCCAATCTGTAGTACTTTGTTACAAGAGCCCTAATGGACTAACGCACAAGCCCCTTGGCAAGGCTTCATTCCTGCAAATATACCGGAGATGGGAGGAAATCAGGGGTACCAGCAGTACCGGCACCCACTACAGCTAACAACTGGCCTCACTGCAAGTTGCAGGCATGGGAAGCTCTAAAACAGCCATCAAAAGGCCACCACAACCAACAAGCACATACAACACTATCTCCTACATTCTAGTCACATCCTTTCAAACTAGTATCTGTTATTGACTGTACATGTTTTATGATTTACCCACCAGAGTCAGAGACAATTTACATTTATAAGCCACCAACAGGAGCTCATGCTCAGAGTCACTTTAGGGATGGAGCAAGCAGATGAAAATGACAGGGATATGAAACGCTCTGCTTTTCAAAATCATTGTTTTTGCTTTTTTTTTTCTTCTTTGCAAGAGGAGTTAATAAACTAGATAAAAGATGAAAGGAGAAATACTGAGTGTGTATAATTTATTTAAGCTGAATTTCCAAGCAACATGAGGTACTTAGAAACATCAACTTGGCATATGGGTGGAGATAGGGGATGAAACAGTGCTACCCCATCACTCCTTTCTGGGAGCTGCCAGCTGAATAAGCAGAAGCTATGAACCAGCATGGGGCTACAACTATCAGGAACAAACCAGTTCTTAAGCTTGGAGAGTTTTGCAAGAGTGTGAAGTCACATCCCCTGTGGTAGCTGTCCCAGTCCTTGGCCATCCTGGCAGAGGCATCCCCAAGCGGACTCACCCCACTCTGTTCATTTCTGGTGTGGGGGATGCCATATGTGCATGCGGAGAGGGTTACAGCTTCCCACATATCACGTGCATGGTCTGACAGTGACGTATGTGAAAGGATGTGTTCCTTTTTCCTGATGGAGGGTAGTGGGGGGATGTTGATTCTCCCTTTACTCAGGTGGCAGTTCCAGGGGTCAAGGACCTCCCCGGTCCCATGTCCACCCTTTGCACACACTCATCCAACCTCGTTGGATGAGCCAATTATCTAGAGGCAAATTATTAAAACATAAAAGAAAAATTAAATGAAAATTAGTTTTAAAAAATTAAATGAAAATTAAATATAATTAAATGAAAAAAATGTGATAGTTAACTTTATGTGATAACTTGGCTATACTATAGTATTATGCGGTTTTTGGTCAAATGCCAGTCTAGATGTTGCTATAAATGTGTTTTTTAGGGATCCCTGGGTGGCGCAGTGGTTTGGCGCCTGCCTTTGGCCCAGGGCACGATCCTGGAGACCCGGGATCGAGTCCCATGTCACGCTCCCGGTGCATGGAGCCTGCTTCTCCCTCTGCCTGTGTCTGTGCCTCTCTCTCTCTCTCTCTGTGACTATCATAAATAAATAAAAATTAAAAAAAAATGTGTTTTTTAGAAACACCTGGTGACTTCCTGCCCTGCACTTCTGTGTGACTGCTTTTGAGAAGCTTTTGGATCTCTGTTGCCTCCATTCTGCCACAAGGTCAAGGCAGGAAGGGAGATGTGCCCTACTGTGCCATTGCTAGCATGTGACTCAGCCTGGGGGGGAAAGGGGGAAAGTGGAGGGAGAGGCCCTACAGACTGGGTAGGGGTGGTCCTGGGCACTGTGGCCACACACACCCTTCCTGCAGACTCTGAGTATGAAAGTCTCAAGTTCCCTCTGAATTCTCCCTTTATGCATAGGTCATGTGCATTCCTGCACTGTTACCCAAGATGGTGTATTTGAGAGTGTGCTTACAACTCTGTGCCTCAAGAGAGTCTTGATTTCATTTAGAATAATTGGAGGGCATGCCCCCACTAGACTGCCCTACCAGCTCTCCTAGAAGAACCTGTTATGACCTATTAGCCACAGGAGGGAATATGCGGGCCTGAAGGCCAGGTCAACTCTTCTGAGTTCCTTAGCTGGCTGGATCAGCTGAGATCTGTCTGGGCCATCTTCACACCCCATGTCCAACAATGCAAAGGAAAAAATACAGCTTCTATGTACAAAAACTTTATTTTTTTAAAGATTTGATTTATTCATGAGAGACACAGAGAGAGAGACAGAGACAGAGACAGAGAGAGGCAGAGACACAGGGAAAGGGAGAGGCAGGCTCCATGCAGGGAGCCTGACGTGGAACTCGATCCCGGGTCTCCAGGATCAGGCCCCGGTTTGAAGGTGGCGCTAAACCGCTGAGCCACTCGGACTGCCCCTGTACAAAAACTTTATGAGTGCGGTCTCCAGAGCAGCAGCAAAGCTGACTTTCCAGAGCCTGTGAAATGATCACATGCATGCATAAGTTTACTTTATTAAACACACAAGTTATTTAGTGATCTCTGGTGATACCTTCTCCCAAAGAATCAAGAGTTCAGGTAGTTTTAAAGCTCATTGGTTTTGGAGGAGGAGCAAGATGGCAGAAGAGTAGGGTCCCCAAATCACCTGTCCCCACCAAATTACCTAGATAACCTTCAAATCATCCTGAAAATCTACGAATTCGGCCTGAGATTTAAAGAGAGAACACCTGGAATGCTACAGTGAGAAGAGTTCACGCTTCTATCAAGGTAGGAAAAAAGAAATGAAGAAAAAGGCCTCCAAAGGGGGAGGGGCCCCGCGAGGAGCCGGGCAGAGGCTGGGGAAGTGTCCCCAGGACAGGAAAGCTCCATCCCGGAGAAGCAGGAGCTGCACCAACCTTCCCGGGCAGAAAGGGGCTCGCAGGGAGTTAGAGCAGGACCCCAGGAGGGCAGGGATGCCCTCGGGCTCCCTGGGACACTAACAGACACCTGCGCCCCGGGGAGAGTGCGCCGAGCTCCCTAACGGCTGCAGCCCGCACGGCGGGACCCGGAGCAGCTCGGAGGGTCTCGAGCAGAGGAAGAGGCTCCGTGTGGAGGGGGCTGCGCGGCCCAGAGCGTGAATCCAACAGCGCAGACCGGGAGCACAGGGCGCCGGGACACAGCCCAGGATCCCGCCTCCCCCGGGACAGGCAGAGGCTGGGAGGGCCCAGGAAAGCAAGGACGCTCCTGCCCCGAGCTGAGCAGAGCAGCGGCCCCGCCCCGGAGCCTCCAGGCCCTGCAGACAGGAGTAGTTCCTGCGGGAGCTGAATCCAGGTTTCCAGAGCTGGCCCCGCCACTGGGGTTGTTCCTCCTGCGGCCTCACGGGGTAAACACCCCCCACTGAGCCCTGCACCAGGCAGGGGGCAGAGCAGCTCCCCCAAGTGTTAACACCTGAAAATCAGCACAACAGGCCCCTCCCCCAGAACACCAGCTAGACAGACAAGTTCCAGGGGAAGTCAAGGGACTTAAAGTATACAGAATCAGAAGATACTCCCCCGTGGTTTTTTTTTTTTTTCTTTTTGATTTCTGATTGCTTCCCACCATTTTTTCACCTTTCTTTTTCTTTCTCTTTTTCTTCTATTTTTTCCTTTTTTCTTCCTTTTTTCTTTTTTCTTTCTCCTTCTCTCTTCTTTCCTTCTCTCCCTCTCTTTTTCTCCTTTTCCCGATACAACTTGTTTTTGGCCACTCTGCACTGAGCAAAATGACTAGAAGGAAAACCTCACCTCAAAAGAGAGAATCAGAAACAGTCCTCTCTCCCACAGAGTTACAAAATCTGGATTACAATTCAATGTCAGAAAGCCAATTCAGAAGCACTATTATACAGCTACTGGTGGCTCTAGAAAAAAGCATAAAGGACTCAAGAGACTTCCTGACTGCAGAATTTAGATCCAATCAGGCAGAAATTAAAAATCAACTGAATGAGATGCAATCCAAACTAGAAGTCCTAACGAGGAGGGTTAACGAGGTGGAAGAACGAGTCAGTGACATAGAAGACAGGACTATGGCAAAGAGGGAAACTGAGGAAAAAAGAGAAAGACAATTAAAAGACCATGAAGACAGATTAAGGGAAATAAACGACGGCCTGAGGAAGAAAAACCTACGTTTGATTGGGGTTCCCGAGGGCGCCAAAAGGGACAGAGGGCCAGAACATGTATTTGAACAAATCCTAGCTGAAAGCTTTCCTAATCTGGGAAGGGAAACAGGCATTCAGATCCAGGAAATAGAGAGATCCTCCCCTAAAATCAATAAAAACGTTCAACACCTCGACATTTAATAGGGAAGCTTGCAAATTCCAAAGATAAAGAGAAGATCCTTAAAGCAGCAAGAGACAAGAAATCCCCGACTTTTATGGGGAGGAGTATTAGGGTAACAGCAGACCTCTCCACAGAGACCTGGCAGGCCAGAAAGGGCTGGCAGGATATATTCAGGGTCCTAAATGAGAAGAACATGTAACCAAGAATACTTTATCCAGCAAGGCTCTCATTCAAAATGGAAGGAGAGATAAAGAGCTTCCAAGACAGGCAGGAACTGAAAGAATATGTGACCTCCAACCCAGCTCTGCAAGAAATTTTAAGGGGGACTCTCAAAATTCCCCTTTAAGAAGAAGTCCAGTGGAACAATCCACAAAAACAGGGAATGAATAGATATCATGATGACAAACTCGTATCTGTCAATAGTAACTCTGAATGTGAACGGGCTTAATGATCCCATCAAAAGGCGCAGGGTTTCAGACTGGATAAAAAAGCAGGAACCATCTATTTGCTGTCTACAAGAGACTCGTTTTAGACAGAAGGACACCTACAACCTGAAAATAAAAAGGTTGGAGAACCATTTACCATACAAATGGTCCTCAAAAGAAAGCAGGGGTAGCCATCCTTATATCAGATAAACTAAAATTTACCCCAAAGACTGTAGTGACAGATGAAGAGGGACACTATATCATACTTAAAGGATCTATTCAACAAGAGGACTTAACAATCCTCAATATATATGCCCCGAATGTGGGAGCTGCCAAATATATCAATCAGTTATTAACCAAAGTGAAGAAATACTTAGATAATAATACACTTATACTCGGTGACTTCAATCTAGCTCTTTCTATACTCGATAGGTCTTCTAAGCACAACATCTCCAAAGAAACGAGAGCTTTAAATGATACACTGGACCAGATGGATTTCACAGATATCTACAGAACTTTCATCCAAACTCAACTGAATACACATTCTTCTCAAGCGCACATGGAACTTTCTCCAGAATAGACCACATATTGGGTCACAAATCGGGTCTGAACCGATACCAAAAGATTGGGATTGTCCCCTGCATATTCTCAGACCATAATGCCTTGAAATTAGAACTAAATCACAACAAGAAGTTTGGAAGGACCTGAAACACGTGGAGGTTAAGGACCATCCTGCTAAAAGATAAAAGAGTCAACCAGGAAATTAAGGAAGAATTAAAAAGATTCATGGAAAATAATGAGAATGAAGATACAACTGTTCAAAATCTTTGGGATGCAGGAAAAGCAGTCCTAAGGGGGAAATACATCGCAATACAAGCATCCATTCAAAAACTGGAAAGAACTCAAGTACAAAAGCTAACCTTACACATAAAGGAGCTAGAGAAAAAACAGCAAATAGACCCTACACCCAAGAGAAGAAGGGAGTTAATAAAGATTCGAGCAGAACTCAACGAAATCGAGACCAGAAGAACTGTGGAACAGATCAACAAAACCAGGAGTTGGTTCTTTGAAAGAATTAACAAGATAGATAAACCATTAGCCAGCCTTATTAAAAAGAAGAGAGAGAAGACTCAAATTAATAAAATCATGAATGAGAAAGGAGAGATCACTACCAACACCAAGGAAATACAAACGATTTTAAAAACATATTATGAACAGCTATACGCCAATAAATTAGGCAATCTAGAAGAAATGGACGCATTCCTGGAAAGCCACAAACTACCAAAACTGGAACAAGAAGAAATAGAAAACCTGAAGAGGCCAATAACCAGGGAGGAAATTGAAGCAGTCATCAAAAACCTCCCAAGACACAAGAGTCCAGGGCCAGATGGCTTCCCAGGGGAATTTTATCAAATGTTTAAAGAAGAAACCATACCTATTCTCCTAAAGCTGTTTGGAAAGATAGAAAGAGATGGAGTACTTCCAAATTCGTTCTATGAGGCCAGCATCACCTTAATTCCAAAACCAGACAAAGACCCCCCAAAAAGGAGAATTACAGACCAATATCCCTGATAAACATGGATGCAAAAATTCTCAACAAGATACTAGCCAATAGGATCCAACAATATATTAAAAAAATTATTCACCATGACCAAGTAGGATTTATCCCTGGGACACAAGGCTGGTTCAACACCCGTAAAACAATCAATGTGATTCATCATATCAGCAAGAGAAAAACCAAGAACCATATGATCCTCTCAAAAGATGCAGAGAAAGCATTAGACAAAATACAGCATCCATTCCTGATCAAAACTCTTCAGAGTGTAGGGATAGAGGGAACATTCCTCGACATCTTAAAAGCCATCTATGAAAAGCCCACAGCAAATATCATTCTCAATGGGGAAGCACTGGGAGCCTTTCCCCTAAGATCAGGAACAAGACAGGGATGTCCACTCTCACCACTGCTGTTCAACATAGTACTGGAAGTCCTAGCCTCAGCAATCAGACAACAAAAAGACATTAAAGGCATTCAAATTGGCAAAGAAGAAGTCAAACTCTCCCTCTTCGCCGATGACATGATACTCTACATAGAAAACCCAAAAGTCTCCATCCCAAGATTGCTAGAACTCATACAGCAATTCGGTAGCGTGGCAGGATACAAAATCAATACCCAGAAGTCAGTGGCATTTCTATACACTAACAATGAGACTGAAGAAAGAGAAATTAAGGAGTCAATCCCATTTACAATTGCACCCAAAAGCATAAGATACCTAGGAATAAACCTAACCAAAGAGGTAAAGGATCTATACCCTAAAAACTATAGAACACTTCTGAAAGAAATTGAGGAAGACACAAAGAGATGGAAAAATATTCCATGCTCATGGATTGGCAGAATTAATATTGTGAAAATGTCAATGTTACCCAGGGCAACTTACACGTTTAATGCAATCCCTATCAAAATACCATGGACTTTCTTCAGAGAGTTAGAACAAATTATTTTAAGATTTGTGTGGAATCAGAAAAGACCCCGAATAGCCAGGGGAATTTTAAAAAAGAAAACCATATCTGGGGGCATCACAATGCCAGATTTCAGGTTGTACTACAAAGCTGTGGTCATCAAGACAGTGTGGTACTGGCACAAAAACAGACACATAGACCAGTGGAACAGAATAGAGAATCCAGAGTGGACCCTGAACTTTATGGGCAACTAATATTCGATAAAGGAGGAAAGACTATCCATTGGAAGAAAGACAGTCTCTTCAATAAATGGTGCTGGGAAAATTGGACATCCACATGCAGAAGAATGAAACTAGACCACTCTCTTTCACCATACACAAAGATAAACTCAAAATGGATGAAAGTTCTAAATGTGAGACAAGATTCCATCAAAATCCTAGAGAAGAACACAGGCAACACCCTTTTTGAACTCGGCCATAGTAACTTCTTGCAAGATACATCCACGAAGGCAAAAGAAACAAAAGCAAAAATGAACTATTGGGACTTCATCAAGATAAGAAGCTTTTGCACAGCAAAGGATACAGTCAACAAAACTCAAAGACAACCTACAGAATGGGAGAAGATATTTGCAAATGACCTATCAGATAAAGAGCTAGTTTCCAAGATCTATAAAGAACTTCTTAAACTCAACACCAAAGAAACAAACAATCCAATCATGAAATGGGCAAAAGACATGAACAGAAATCTCACAGAGGAAGAAAGACATAGACATGGCCAACATGCACATGAGAAAATGCTCTGCATCACTTGCCATCAGGGAAATACAAATCAAAACCACAATGAGATACCACCTCACACCAGTGAGAATGGGGAAAATTAACAAGGCAGGAAACAACAAATGTTGGAGAGGATGCGGAGAAAAGGGAACCCTCCTGCACTGTTGGTGGGAATGTGAACTGGTGCAGCCACTCTGGAAAACTGTGTGGAGGTTCCTCAAACAGTTAAAAATAGACCTGCCCTACGACCCAGCAATTGCACTGTTGGGGATTTACCCCAAAGATACAGATGCAGTGAATCGCCGGGACACCTGCACCCCGATGTTTCTAGCAGCAATGGCCACGATAGCCAAACTGTGGAAGGAGCCTCGGTGTCCAACAAAAGATGAATGGATAAAGAAGATGTGGTTTATGTATACAATGGAATATTACTCAGCTATTAGAAATGACAAATACCCACCATTTGCTTCAACGTGGATGGAACTGGAGGGTATTATGCTGAGTGAAGTAAGCCAGTCGGAGAAGGACAAACATTATATGTTCTCATTCATTTGGGGAATATAAATAATAGTGAAAGGGAATATAAGGGAAGGGGGAAGAAATGTGTGGGAAATATCAGAAAGGGAGACAGAACGTAAAGACTGCTAACTCTGGGAAACGAACTAGGGGTGTTGGAAGGGGAGGAGGGCGGGGGGTGGGAGCAATGGGTGACGGGCACTGGGGGTTATTCTGTATGTTAGTAAATTGAACACCAATAAAAAAAAAAAAAACAAGAGGAAACAAAAAAAAAAAGGAGTCGGTTCTTTGAAAGAATTAAGAAGATAGATAAACCATTAGCCAACCTTATTAAAAAGAAGAGAGAGGAGACTCAAATTAATAAAATGAATGAGAAAGGAGAGATCACTACCAACACCAAGGAAATACAAACGATTTTAAAAACATATTATGAACAGCTATACGCCAATAAATTAGGCAATCTAGAAGAAATGGATGCATTCCTGGAAAGCCACAAACTACCAAAACTGGAAGAGGAAGAAACAGAAAACCTGAACAGGCCAATAACCAGGGAGGAAACTGAAGCAGTCATCAAAAACCTCCCAAGACACAAGAGTCCAGGGCCAGATGGCTTCCCAGGGGAATTCTATCAAACGTTTAAAGAAGAAATCATACCTATACTACTAAAGCTGTTTGGAAAGATAGAAAGAGATGGAGTACTTCCAAATTCGTTCTATGAGGCCAGCATCACCTTAATTCCAAAACCAGACAAAGACCCCACCATAAAGGAGAATTACAGACCAATATCCCTGATGAACATGGATGCAAAAATTCTCAACAAGATACTAGCCAATAGGATCCAACAGCACATTAAGAAAATTATTCACCACGATCAAGTAGGATTTATCCCCGGGACACAAGGCTGGTTCAACACTCGTAAAACAATCAATGTGATTCATCATCTCAGCAAGAGAAAAACCAAGAACCATATGATCCTCTCATTAGATGCAGAGAAAGCATTTGACAAAATACAGCATCCATTCCTGATCAAAACTCTTCAGAGTGTAGGGATAGAGGGAACTTTCCTCAACATCTTAAAAGCCATCTACGAAAAGTCCACAGCAAATATCATTCTCAATGGGGAAGCACTGCGAGCCTTTCCCCTAAGATCAGGAACAAGACAGGGATGTCCACTCTCACCACTGCTATTCAACATAGTACTAGAAGTCCTAGCCTCAGCAATCAGACAACAAAAAAACATCAAACGCATTGAAATTGGCTAAGAAGAAGTCAAACTCTCCCTCTTTGCCGATGACATGATACTCTACATAGAAAACCCAAAAGCCTCCACCCCAAGATTGCTAGAACTCATACAGCAATTTGGTAGCGTGGCAGGATACAAAATCAATGCCCAGAAATCAATGGCATTTCTATACACTAACAATGAGACTGAAGAAAGAGAATTTAAGGAGTCAATCCCATTTACAATTGCACCCAAAAGCATAAGATCCCTAGGAATAAACCTCATCAAAGAGGTAAAGGATCTATACCCTAAAAACTATAGAACACTTCTGAAAGAAATTGAGGAAGACACAAAGAGATGGAAAAATATTCCATGCTCATGGATTGGCAGAATTAATATTGTGAAAATGTCAATGTTACCCAGGGCAATATACACGTTTAATGTAATCCCTATCAAAATACCATGGACTTTCTTCAGTGAGTAAGAACAAATTATTTTAAGATTTGTGTGGAACCAGAAAAGACCCCGAATAGCCAGGGGAATTTTAAAAAAGAAAACCATAGCTGGGGGCATCACAATGCCAGATTTCAGGTTGTACTACAAAGCTGTGGTCATCAAGACAGTGTGGTACTGGCACAAAAACAGACACATAGATCAATGGAACAGAACAGAGAACCCAGAAGTGGACCCTCAACTCTATGGCCAGCTAATATTCGATAAAGGAGGAAAGACTATCCATTGGAAGAAAGACAGTCTCTTCAATAAATGGTGCTGGGAAAATTGGACATCCACATGCAGAAGAATGAAACTAGACCCCTCTCTTTCACCATACACAAAGATAAACTCAAAATGGATGAAAGTTCTAAATGTGAGACAAGATTCCATCAAAATTCTAGAGGAGAACACAAAAAGGCAACACCCTTTTTGAACTCGGCCACAGTAACTTCTTGCAAGATACATCCACGAAGGCAAAAGAAACAAAAGCAAAAATGAACTATTGGGACTTCATCAAGATAAGAAGCTTTTGCACAGCAAAGGATACAGTCAACAAAACTCAAAGACAACCTACAGAATGGGAGAAGATATTTGCAAATGACCTATCAGATAAAGGGCTAGTTTCCAAGATCTATAAAGAACTTCTTAAACTCAACACCAAAGAAACAAACAATCCAATCATGAAATGGGCAAAAGACATGAACAGAAATCTCACAGAGGAAGACATAGACATGGCCAACATGTACATGAGAAAATGCTCTGCATCACTTGCCATCAGCGAAATACAAATCAAAACCACAATGAGATACCACCTCACACCAGTGAGAATGGGGAAAATTAACAAGGCAGGAAACAACAAATGTTGGAGAGGATGCGGAGAAAAGGGAACCCTCCTGCACTGTTGGTGGGAATGTGAACTGGTGCAGCCACTCTGGAAAACTGTGTGGAGGTTCCTCAAAGAGTTAAAAATAGACCTGCCCTACGACCCAGCAATTGCACTGTTGGGGATGTACCCCAAATATTCAGATGCAATGAAACGCCGGGACACCTGCACCCCGATGTTTCTAGCAGCAATGCCCACAATAGCCAAACTGTGGAAGGAGCCTCGGTGTCCAACGAAAGATGAATGGATAAAGAAGATGTGGTCTATGTATACAATGGAATATTACTCAGCCATTAGAAACGACAAATACCCACCATTTGCTTCGACGTGGATGGAACTGGAGGGTATTATGCCAAGTGAAGTAAGTCAATCGGAGAAGGACAAACAGTGTATGTTCTCATTCATTTGGGGAATATAAATAATAGTGAAAGGGAATATAAGGGAAGGGAGAAGAAATGTGTGGGAAATATCAGAAAGGGAGACAGAACATAAAGACACCTATCTCTGGGAAACGAACTAGGGGTGGTGGAAGGGGAGGAGGGCGGGGGGTGGGGGTGAGTGGGTGACGGGCACTGAGGGAGACACTTGACGGGATGAGCACTGGGTGTTTTTCTATATTTAGGCAAATTGAACACCAATAAAAAATTATTTTATTAAAAAAAATAAAGCTCATTGGTTTTGTGAAGACTGGTTCTTCTAGGTGGGTTTTGCGGAGTAAGAAGAAAATTATTTAAAATAAATAGCTTGAGTAGGTCAGGGATTTAAATTTATTTTTTATTTTTTATTTTTTATTTATGATAGGCACACAGTGAGAGAGAGAGAGAGAGGCAGAGACACAGGCAGAGGGAGAAGCAGGCTCCATGCACCGGGAGCCGACGTGGGATTCGATCCCGGGTCTCCAGGAATCACGCCCTGGGCCAAAGGCAGGCGCTAAACCGCTGCGCCACCCAGGGATCCCTAGGTCCGGGATTTAAATACAATGCAAATCCTCATCACTATTTCTGACTCGCAGATACAAGGTTCTTTGGAGCCAAGTGTACCTTCTTCTGAAGAATATCTTGAAGGATGAATACATGCCCATTCCCACTGTCCTGGCCAAGACAACATGGGCAAAGAAATGATCATGCGGGCAGCCTGGGTGGCTCAGCGGTTTAGCACCACCTTCCACCTAGGGTCCTCTCCTGGAGACCCGGGATCGAGTCCTGCGTCGGGCTCCCTGCATGGAGCCTGCTTCTCCCTCTGCCTGTGTCTCTGCCTCTCTCTCTGTGTGTCTCTCTCATGAATAAATAAAATCTTAAAAAAAAAAAGAAAAAGAAATGATCATGCTAACTCTGGGCACAAGATTCTGGCCATCAAATCAGGATCCTAGACGGGAACTCACTGTTCTCTTAAGCATTGGGCATTCTCCACTCTGGAGTAATATGTACCCAAGGAAGAGTGATGAACTGGGCCTAACAAGCTTGGCTAGTGGAGTATTTGAGATACAAATACAAATCACAAATATGCTGGTTTCTAGGTCACAGTAGTTATCACTGTCCATTCGTTTTATTCACAACTAAAAATTCTGAAAGCCACATTCAAAGTCCATCATTTCTATCCTCACAGCCATGCACAGAGATGAGGCAGTCATGATAAATCTGGGTGCAGGGAGCAAGGAGTTAAATGAATGCTTAATGAACTTCAGCTGAACAGCACAAATGCACACCAGGCTCAAACCAACAGAAATAAAAAAACACATCTGTATTTTCTTGAGACTATGTTCTAAGATCCCACCAAGCACAGAATTTATACAAATGCAAATCTTATCCCTGGAATGCTCTGCAATCCTATTAGATAACCTGAAATTAGGCCAGAGATGATATTTTACACCCCACTCACAGGGCAGGTTCTCCACTAACTCCTGTGAAGTTTCTGTGCTTAAGGCCCCTGCTTGTAGGCAAACGTTCTCCAGATACAAGATATAAAGAAGACAAATAACAAAATGGTAGATATAAACCCTACCATGTTAAGTATTTATATGAAATGTAAATGGACTAGACAATCCAAAAACAGTATTGACACAATGAATTTTTTTAAAATGAACCAATTCTATGCTACGAGAGACATATTTTAAAGTTAAAAACAGGGTGAAGCTGAATGCATGGAAAAAAAAATACATGTAAAGAGAAACCAAAAATGGACAAAAGTAGCTTTACTAGTAATAGATAAAATGAAATAAAAGAGAATTGAAGACAAAAACCAATACTAAAAAATGATAAAAGTTCCAATCCTTCAGCAAGATTTAACAATTATAAACACATATGTACTTAACACAGCTTTATAATACATGAAACTGCTGAGAATATAATTTTATATGCAAAACATCCTAAAGATTCCATAAAAACTGTTGGAGCTAATCAATAAATGAATTCAGCAAAGCTGTAAGATACAAAAGCAACACATAAAAATCAGTTGCATTTCTATATTTAGCAATGAACAACCAAAAAAGGTATTAAGAAAACATTTTAGGGGTGCCTCAGTGGCTCAGTTGGGCATCTGCCTTCAGCTCAGGTCATGATCTTGGGGTCCTGGGATTGAGCCCCAGATTGGGCTCCCTGCTTCTCTTTCTCCCTCTGCCCCTCTCCCCACTTGTGTTTGCTCTCTCACCTGTGTTTTCTCTTCCCCTCCCTCTCTCCCTCCCTCAAATAAATAAATAAATAAATAAAATCCTTTTAAAAAAGAAAGAGGGAGAGCCCCAGACTAACCCACTAACAACAAAAGGACTAAAACTTGACCACAACAGGCAGAGAGCCACGGCACATGACGGTACTGAAGGCAAATGCAGTTCAGCCACAACAGTAGGGCAAATGTAACACACATAGGAGACACCTCTGAAACACCAGGTTCTGGTGAATAGGACACACTACACTGTAGAGCATCTCAGGACCTCCTCTTCATAAGGCCACTATTTTCAGGAACAGGAGACATAGCTGACTTTCTTAACACATAGAAACAGACACAGAAAGTTAGACCAAATGAGACAAAGGAATATGTCCCAAATGATAAAACAGAAAATCCACAGCCAGAGACCTAAACAAACAGAAATAAACAATATGCCTTATAGAGAATTTAAAGTAATAAAGATACCCACTAGGCTTAAAAAAAAAAAAAAAGAAAGAAAGAAAAAATATATTCAGTGGACTTGATCTTGATAAAAAGTGGAGGACTTCAAGGAGACCCTCAGAAAAGAGATAGAAAACATAAAAAGAACCAATTAGAGATGAAGAATTCAATAAGTAAAATTAAAAATACACTAGAGAGAACAAATAGTAGACTAGAGGAAACAGAACAATGGATCAGTAACCTGTAGGACATAATAATGAATAACAAGCTGAACAAGAGAAAAATAATAATTAAAAGTCACAACAAAGGGAACTCAATGACATCATCAAGTGTAATAACATTCTCATTATAGGGATCAAGAAGGAAAAGAAAGAGAAGAGGAAACAGAACATTTATTTCAAGAAATAATAGCTGAGGGACGCCTGGGTGGCTCAGCAGTTGAGCACCTGCCTTTGGCCCAAGGCGTGATCCTGGAGTCCTGGGATCGAGTCCTACATCAGGCTTCCTGCATGGAGCCTGCTTCTCTCTCTGCCTATGTCTCTGCCTCCCTCTCTCTCTCTCTCTGTGTCTCTCATGAATAAATAAATAAAATCTTAAAAAAAATAGCTGAAAACTTCATAAGTCTGGTGAAGAAAAACAGAAATCTAGATCCAGGAGGCACAGACAGCCACCAGCAAAACAACCCAAGAAGGTCCACAGATAGACACAGTAATTGAAGTAATAAAAGTAGTGAAAAGAAAAAAAAAATTATTGCAGCAAAAGAAAAGAAGACACTTGCATATAAGGAAAACCTCATAAGGCTGTCAGTGAATTTTTCAGGATAAACTTTGCAGGCCAGAAGAGAGTAGCATGATGTATTTAAATGCTGGGAAAACAAAAAACAAAAACCTGTGCAACCAAGAATACACTATCCTGAAAGACAATCATTCAGAATAGTCCCAGACAAACAAAAGCTAAAGTAATTCACCACTAAACCAGCCTTACAAGAAATGTTCAAGAGAACTCTTCCTGGAAAGGAAAGACCTTAAGTAGGAGTAAGAAAAGTAGGAAGCGGGATCCCTGGGTGGCGCAGTGGTTTAGCGCCTGCCTTTGGCCCAGGGCGCGATCCTGGAGACCTGGGATCGAGTCCCACGTCGGGCTCCCGGTGCATGGAGCCTGCTTCTCCCTCTGCCTATGTCTGTGCCTCTCTCTCTCTCTCTCTGTGTGACTATCATAAATAAATAAATTTTAAAAAAAAAGAAAAGTAGGAAGCATAGAGGCAGGAAAATTAAATATATCTATACAATGACGCTGGTGGCAAGGGATTCACAAAATAAAAGGATGTAATGTATGACACCATATACCTAAAATGCTGGGGGAAGAGGAGTAAAGCATGGGTTCAAACTTAAGCAGCCATCAATTTAACATAGATAGTTATATGCCTAAGATGTCATATATAAACCTAATGAAATCACAAATCAAAAACAAATAATAGATATGCAAAATATAAAGAGAAAGGAATCCATATGTATATACCTAAAGAAAGCCAGTAAACCATGAGAAAATAGCAAGAAAGGAACAGAGAACTACAAAAACAAGCATAAAACAAGTAACAAAATGGCAATAAGTACAAACTTATCAATAATTACTCTGAATGTAAACAGACTAAGGCTTCAATCAAAACATACAGTGATGGAATGGATGAAAAAGCAAGGCCCATTTATAGAGTTCCAATAAGAGACTCATTTCAGACCTAAAAACATGAATTTTGAAAGGAATAGAAAAGCAAAAGAAAGTGAAAAGAAAACCAAGGTAACAACACTTACTGTGCACAAAACAGACTTTGAAACAAAGATTGTAACAAGAGACAAAGAAGGACACTATATAATAAAAGGGAACAACCCAACAAGAAGATATAACAATTGTAAATATTTATGCCCTCAACTTGGGAGCACCCAAATACATAAAATAGTTAATAATAAACATAAAAGAACTAATGAATAGTAATACAATAATAGTAGGGGACTTTAATAATGCACCACTTACAGATCAATGGCAATATCTTCCACACAGAAAATCAACAAGGAAACAGTGCTTTGCCTGACACACTGGACTAAATAGATTTAACAGATATATTCAGATCATTCCATCCTAAAACATCAGGTTACAATTCTTTTCAAGTGCACACAGAACATACTCCAGAACAGATCACATATTATACCACAAAACAAATCTCAACAAATTCAAAAAGACTGAAGTCATACCATGCATCTTTTCTGACCATGCTATAAAATTAGAAATCAACCACAAGAAAAAAATCTGGTTAGCACAAATATATGGAGGTTAAATAACATGCTACTAAACAATGAATGGGAGACGCCTGGGTGGCTCAGTGGTTGAGCGTCTGCCTTCAGCCCAGGGCATGATCCTGGGTTCCCAGGATCGAGTCCCACATCGGGCTCCCTACATGGAGCCTGCTTCTCTATCTGCCTATATCTGCCTCTGTGTGTGTGTGTGTGTGTGTGTGTGTGTGTGTCTCATGAATAAATAAATAAAATCTTTAAAAATAATAATAATAAAATAAACAATGAATGGGTCAACCAGAAAATCAAAGAGGAAATTTTTGAAAATACCTGGAGACAAATGAAAATAAAAACACTACAATCCAAAATCTTTGGGATGCTGCAAAAGCAGTTCTAAGAGGGAAGTTTATAGTAGCAATGCAGGCCTGTATCAAGCAGCAAGAAAAATCTCAAACAACCTGCCCTTACACCTAAAAGAGCTAGAAAAAGGAAAATAAAACCCAAAACCAGTAGAAAGGAAATAATAAAGATTAGAGTAAATATAAATCACAATGAAACAGACAAAAAACACAATAGAATGGGAAAATGGTTCTTTGAAAAGATCAACTAAACTGATAAACTTCCAGCTAGACTCATTTAAAAAAGAAGAGGAGGGGAGACAGAGGACTCAAACAAAATCACAAGCTAAAGAAGAGAATAATAACTGACACTACAGAAATACAAATGATTTCAACAGAATACTATGAAAAACCATATGCCAATAAAGTGGAAAACCTAGAAGAAATAGATAAATTCTTAGAAATATAAAACCTCCAAAACTGAAGCAGGAAAAACAGAACATTTGAACAGAGTGATTACCAGCAATAAAACTGAATCAGTAATCAAAAAAGTCTCAACAAATGAAAATTCAGAACCAGACAGCTTCACATGAGAATTCTACCAAACACTTAAAGAGTTAATAATCTATTTTTCTCAAATTATTCCAAAATACAGAAGAGAAGGGAAAACTTCCAAATTCATCCTATGAGGCCAGCATTACACTGATACCAAAACCAGATAAAGACATTATTAGGGATGCCTGTTCTCTGCCTATGTCTCTGCCTTTCTCTCTCTCTCTCTTTCATGAATAAATAAATAAAATCTTAAAAAACAAAAAAGGTGTCTGCTGATGATTATTTTTTAAAAAAAAGACACTATTAAAAAAGAGAACTACAGGACAATATCTCTGGAACACAGATGCAAAACTCCTAAGAAATCAGGAGTTAAGTGTCAGAGGAGTAGGGAGGCCCTAAGTGCATCTTGTCCCTCGAACACAGGTAGATAGTTATCAAATCATTCTGAATACCCCAAAAAATTGATAGGAGGTCCAAGAGAACAAAACTGCACGTCTACAAAAAGCAACCATCTCTTGGAAGACCAAAACACATCCAGGATTTAGTTATTTTGTCTTTATTCTTTGTTTCTTTTTTTGCCTGCCTGCCTGCCTGCCTTCCTTCCTCCCTTCCTTCTTTTCTTTTCTGGACAAAATGACAAAACAGAGAAACTCACCCCAAAAGAAAGAAAAGCAAGTACAACTCACAGCCAGGGATTTAGTCAACACTGACATAAGAAGTCTGAAATACAATTTAAAAACAACAAGCATAAGGATACTAGCTAGGCTTGAGAAAAGCATAGAAGATACTAGAGAATTTCCTATTGCAGAGATAAAAGAACTAAAATCTAGTCAGGCTGAAATAAAAAATGCTATAACCAAGATGCAGATGCAAATGCAAATGGAGGCCATAAAAACAAGGTTGGAAAAGCAGAGAAGCAAATCAGTGATAAAGAAGGTAAAGTACTGTCTTAGTTCTAATAAGACAGTAACAGAAGCTGTCTGGTTCTGGATTTTCATTTGTTGAGAGTTTTTCAATTACTGATTCAGTTTAATTGTTGGTAATCAGTCTGTTCAAATGCTCTGTTTTTCCTGTAATAGGGCCTGGGTGGCTCACTTCGTTAATCTGCCTTTGGCTCAGGTCATGATCCCAGAGTCCTGGGATTGAGCCTCCCATCCCTGCTCAATAAGGAGTCTGTCTCTCTGTGCCTCCCGCCACTCATGCTCTTTCACACAGGTACACTGTCTCTCAAAAAAAATCTTCAAATAAGCTAAATTAATAATAATAATAATAATAATAAATATCATAGAGTCCCAAAAAATGGAGAGAAAAATAACTGAAAACTTCCCTAATTTGGGGAAGGACACAGACATCAAAATACAAGAAGCACAGAGAACTCCCATTAAATTCAACAAAAGCCAACTAAGCTAAGGTATGTAATAATAGTAAAATTCACAAAATACATAGACAAGGAGACAATCCTGAAAGAAGGCAGAAAAAGTCCTTACACTACAAGGGAAGACAGATCAGGGTTGCAGCACACCTGTCCACAGAAACTTGGCATGCCAGAGAAAATGGCAGGAAATATTTAATGGGCTGAATGGAAAAAAAATACAGAGCCAAGACTCCTTTATCCAAAAGGTTGTCAATTGAATAGAAGGAAAGATAAGAGTTTCACAGACAAAAACTAAAGCGGTTCATGACAAGAAAACCAACACTGCAAGAAATTTTAGGAGGGACTGCTTAGGTGGAGGGGGGAGAAATCACCAAAAGCAACAAGGATAGAAGGGACCCAAGAACCTCATCAGAAACACCAACTCTATGGCACTAAATTCGTATCTTTCAAAAATTACTCCGAATATAGATGGACTACATGTTCCAGTCAAAAGACAGGATATCAGAATGGATTAAAAAGATCCATCTAGGGGATCCCTGGGTGGCTCAGCGGTTTGGCACCTGCCTTTGGCCCAGGGCGCGATCCTGAAGTCCCGGGATCGAGTCCCGCGTCAGGCTCCCTCTGCCTGTGTCTCTGCCTCTCTCTCTGTGTCTATCATGAATAAATAAATAAAATCTTAAAAAAAAAAAAAAAGGTCCATCTACATGCTGCCTCAAGAGACTCATTTTAGGGGCACCTGGCTCAGCTGGTTAAGTGCCTTCAGCTCAGGTCATGATCCCCATGGTCAAGCCCCACATTGGGCTCTCTGCTCAGTGGGGAGCCTACTTCCCTCTCTTCTCCCCACTTGCTCTCTCTTAAGCTATCTTTGTCTCTCTCTCAAATAAATAAAATCTTTAAAAGAAAAGAGAGCAAAGAAGAAAAGAAGAAAATAAAATCATTTTATTTATTTTGTGTGTCTTTGATTTTTTTCCTTTTAAAAAAACTTAAATTCAATTTGCCAACATCTAACACCCAGTGCTTATCCCATCAAGTGCCCTCCTTAGTGTCCATCATCCCGTCACTCAATCCCCCCACTCTCCTCCCCTTCCACAACCCTTTGTTTCCCAGAGTTAGGAGTCTCTCATGGTTTGTCTTCCTCTCTAATTTTCCCCACTCAGTTTCCTTCCTTTCCCTTATAGTCCCTTTCACTATTTCTTAGAGACTCATTTTAGACATAAATCACTGTCAGATTGAAAGTGAGGGAATAGAGAACCACCTATGCTAATGGACGTCAAAAAAAAAAAGCCAGAGTAGCCATACTTGAATCAGAAAAACCAGATTTTAAAACAAAGACATGAGAGATGAAGGACATTACATCATAATTAAGGGGTCTATCCATCAAGAAGATATAACAATTGTAAATATACCCCCAACTTGGGAGCACCCAAATATAACTCAATTAAAAACAAACATAAACTCATTGATAAGGGTGCTGGGTGGCTCACTTGGTTAAAGGGCTGACTTTGGATTTCAACCTAGGTCATGACCTCAGGGTTCTGGGACCAAGCCCCTGAATCTGGCTCTGTGCTCAGCAGGAGTCTGCTTGAGGCTTTCTTTCCCTCTGCCCCTCTCCCTGCTCACTCACACTTTCTCTCTAAAATAAGTAAACAGGGCTGGCGGGGTGGCTCAGCGGTTTAGCACTGCCTTAATCCCAGGGCGTGATCCTGGAGACCCAGGATTGAGTACCACATCAGGCTACCAGCATGGAGCCTGCTTCTCCCTCTGCCTGTGTCTCTCTGCCTCTCCCTCTCTCTCTGTGTCTCTCATGAATAAAATAAATAAAATCTTAAAAAAATAATAAGTAAATAAAACTTAAAAAAAAAGAACTCATTGATAATAACTTAATGATAGTAAGAGACTTTAACACCCTCATACAACAGTAGACAGATCATCTAAATAAAACATCAACAAGGAAACAAAAGCTTTGAATGACACAATGGACTAGATGGACTTAAAAGAAATATTCAGAACATTTCATCCTAATGGAGCAGAATACACATTCTTTTCAAGTGCATATGGAACATTTTCCAGAATAGATCATATTCTGGGGCACAAATCAGGACTCAATCAGTACAAAAAGACTGAAATCATACCATGTGTATTTTCAGACCACAATGCTAGGAAACTTGAAGTCAACCACAAGAAAATATTTGGAAAGACCTCAAATCATGGAGGTTAAAGAATATCTACTAAAAAAAAAAAAAAGAATATCTATTATAGAGTGAATGGGTTAACCAAAAGATTAAAGAAGAAATTAAGAAGTACATGGAAGAAAACAAAAATGAAAACATGATATTCCAAAACACTGGGAGGCAGCAACGGCAATACTAAGAGGGAAGTATATTGCAATACAAGCCCACCTCAAGAAGCAAGAAAATACTCGAACACACCCAAAACTTACATCTAAAGGAGCCAGAACAGAAATAGCAAATAGAGTCTATAGCCAGCAGAAAAAAATAGTAAAACTTAGAGCAGAAATAAACAATGTGGAAACAAAAAAAACAAAACAGTAGAATGGAGTAATGAAATTAAGAACTGGTTCTTCAAAAGAATTAATGAAATTGATAACCCCTAACCAAACTTATCAAAAAGAGAAATGGCCCAAATAAAGTCATAAATGAAAGGGGAGAGATCACAACCAACACCACAGAAATACAAACAGAGTAACAATTACAAGAGAATACCACAAAAAATTACATGCCAACAAACTGTGCAACTTGGAAGGAATGGGCAAATTCCTAGAACCTTACAAACTACCAAAAGTGAAACAGGAAGAAATAAAAAAACTTGAATAGACCCATAATCAGCAAAGAAACTGAATCAATAATCAAAAATCTCCCAACAAACAACAGTCCTGGGCCAGAGGGCTTCCCGGGGGAGTTGTACCAGACACTGAAAGAAGAGTTAGTAATACTCATTTTTCTCAAACAGTTTCAAAAAATGAAATGGAAGGAAAACTTCCAAACTCATTCTCTAAAGCCAGCATTACTTTGATTCCAAAACTGGGCAAAGACCTCAAGTTCTTTTTTAAAAAATCTTAAAAAAAAAATTTTTTTTTAATTTTTAAAAATTCTTTTTAGAAGAATTACAGGTCAACATCCCTGATGAACACGGATGCAAAAATTCCCAATAAAATACTAACAAATTGAACACAACAGTACATTAGAAAAAATTATTCACCACAATCAGGTGGCATTTATTCCTGGGCTACAAGGCTGGTTCAATATTCGCAAATCAATCAATGTGATATACCACATTAATAAAAGATATAACCGTATGATCCATTTAATAAATGCAAAAAAAAGCTTTTGACAAAATACAGCATCCATTTTTTTTTTTTTTTTAAGATTTATTTATTTATTCATTCAGAGAGAGCGAAGAGAGAGGCAGAGTCACAGGCAGAGGGAGAAGCAGGCTCCACACAGAAAGCCCAATGTGGACTCGATCCGGGTCTCCTGGATCACACCGCGGGCTGCAGGCGGCGCTAAACCGCTGCGCCACCAGGGCTGCCCCAGCATCCATTCTTGATAAAAACCCTCAACAAAGTAGGGATAGAGGGAACACACCTCAACATCATAAAGGCCATATACTAAAGACTGACAGCAAATATCATCCTCAGTGGGGGAAAAACTGAGAGCCTTTGCCCTAAGGTCAGGAATGAGACAAGGATGTCCACTCTCACCATTGCTATTTAGCATACTATTGGAAGTCAGAGCCTCAGCAATCAGACCACAAAAAAATAAAATGCATCCAAATCAGCAAAGAAGAACTCAAACTTTCACTATTTGAGGATGACAGGATATGCTTTGTAGAAAACCTGAAGGACTCCACCAAAAAACTGCTAGAACTAGTACCTGAATTCAGCAAAGTTGCAGGATATAAAATCAATGTGCAGAAATCTGCTGCATTTCTATACACCAATATCAAAGCAGCAGAAAAAGAAATCAAGGAATCAATCCCATTTGTAACTGCACCAAAAACAATAAAATACTAGGGATAAGCCTAACTAAAGAGGTTAAAGATCCATGCTCTAAAAACTATAGAAAACTCATGAAAGAAATCGAAGAGGACACAAAGAAATGGAAAAAGCATTCCATTTATGCTCATGGATTCGAAGAGCAAACATAGTTAAAATGTCTATACTATCCAAAGCAATTTACACATTTAATACAATCCCTATCAAAATACCACTAGTATTTTTCACAGGGCTGGAACAAATAATCCTAAAATTTGTATGGAAACACAAGAGGCCCCGAATAGCCGAAGCAATTCTGAAGAAGAAAAAACTGGAGGCATAATGATTCCAAACTTCAAGCTTACAAAAGCTAGGATCATTAAGACAGTGTGGTACTGGCACAAAAACAGACACATGGATCAATGGAACAGAATAGAGAACCCAGAAATGGATCCACAACTCTATGGTCACTAATCTTCAACAAAGTAGGAAAGAATACCCAATGGAAAAAAGACAGCCTCTTCAACAAATGTCTCTTCAACAGACAGTATTCCCAACAAATGGGAAAATTGCACATACAGAAGAATGAAATGGAACTACTTTCTTATACTATACACAAAAATAAACTCAAAATGGATGAAAAACCTAAATGTGACACAGGAAACCACAGAAAGCCTAGAGGAGACACAGGCAGAAACCTCTCTGACCTTAGCTATAACAACTTCTTAAAAGACATATGGCAAGAGGAAAAAAAAAGCAAAAACGAACTACTGGGATTTCATCAAAATAAAAGCTTCTGCATAAGGAAAGAAACAATCAACAAAATAAAAGGCAGCCTTCAGAATGGGAGAAGACATTTGCAAACAACATTTTTTTTAAGATTTTATTTATTTGAGAGAGAGAAAGAAAAAGCACAAGTGGGGAGAGTACCAGAGGGGAAAGGCGGTGGTGGTGGTGGTGGTGGTGGATAGAATCTCCAACAGATTCCATGCTGAGTGTGGAGCCTGAGCCATGGTCTGGGTCTCAGAACCCTGAGATCATCACCTGAGCCAAAACCAAGAGTCTGATACTCAACCAACTGAGCCACCCAGGTGCAAATAACGTATCTGATAAAGGGTTAGTATCCAAAATCTATAAAGAATTTATCAAACTCAATACCCAAAACCCCAAAAATCCAGTCAAGAAATGGGCAGAAGACATGAACAGATATTTCTCCAAAGAAGACATACACATGGCCAACAGACACATGAAATCAGCTCAACATCACTTGCCAATCACTTGAAATGCAAACCAAAAGCTGATGAGAGATCACCTCACATCTGTCAGAATGGCTGAAATTAACATCACAAGAAACAACAGGTTGCCAAGGAGGCAGAGAAAGGGGAACTCTCTTGTAGTGTTGGTGGAAATGCAAACTGGTGCAGCCACTCTGGAAAACAGGGTGGAGGTTCCTCAAAACATTAAAAATGGAACTACCCTACAATCCAGCAATTGCACTACTAGGTATTTACCAAAAGGATATAAAAATACAGATTCAAGAAAATAATTAAAAAATAAAAAAATACAGATTCGAAGGGGTACATGCACCCCGATGTTTAGAGCAACATTAACAGCCAAACTATAGAGTCCAAATGTCCATCGACTGATGAATGAAGATGTGGTACATACATAGGATGGAATATTACTCAGCCTTCAAGAACAATGAAATTTCACCATTTGCAACAATGTAGATGGAACTAAAGAGTATTACGCTAAGTGAAATAAGTCAGTCAGAGAAAGACAAATACCATATGATCTCATATGTGAAATTTAAGGCAGAAAAAAGGTGAACATACGGGAAGGGGAAAAGAAAAAAAGGAGAGAGGGGGAGACAAACCATAAGAGACTCAACGCTAGAGAACAAACTGAGGGTTGGTGGAGGGAGATAGATGAGTGATGGGTATTAAAGATGGCACTTGTTGTGATGAGCACTGGGTCTTATATATAAGTGACAAATCACTGAATTCTACTCCAGAAACCAAAATAATAAATAAAAATAAAAACAAGGACACCTGGGTGGTTCAGTCAATTATTCATGTGCCTTTGGTTCAGGTCATGATCTCAGGGTCCTGCAATCAAGCCCCATGTCAGGCTCTCTGCTCACAGGGAACCTGCTTCTGCCTCTCCTCCCTACTCCTGAGCTCTCTCGTTAACTCTCTCAAGTAAATCTAAAAAAAAAAAAAAAAAAAAAAAAGACTAAAGATATAAACAAAAGCACTGACTACGGTGGTGAAAAATGTGAAACAATAATGTCAATAAACAAGAGGCTGATCAAATATATCACAATATACCCATACTATGAAACACTACACTGCCATTAAAAAGAATGGAGGGTAACTCGGTTAAGCGTCTGCTTCAGCTCAGGTCATGATAGCAGGGTCCTGGGATTGAGCTCCAAGCTGGGTTCCCTGCTCAGCAGGGCGTCTTCTCCCTCTGCCCCTCACCCTACCTGAGCATGTTCGTTCATTCTCTCTCTTCTCTTAATAATCTTAAAAAAAAAAGAAAAAGAAGGAAAATGAAGATATTCATGATCTTTAAGATTTTATATATTTATTTATTTGAAAGAGAGAGCTGAGCGAGAGAGCACGAGCAGGGGGAATGACCGAAGGAGAGGGAGAAGCAGACTCCCTGCTAAGCAGGCAGCCCCTTGTGGGGTTCAATCTCAGGACCCCAAGATCATGGCCTGAGCTGTAGGCAAACACAACTGAATGAGCTACCCAGGTGCCCCACTTCAAGATCTTTCAATGGGCCAAAATCACTAGGTGAAAAGCTATTATGATATATGCAATATAATCTCATGTTATCAAAAGAACAAAAATGATGTGTATACACAGAAAAGGCTATATAGTACCACAAAATTAGAGGGAATTTCACTTTTACTAAACATAGTTCTGTACTGTTTCAATTTTTTTAATAAGTGGGAGTTTTATAATTTTTCTCATGATTTAAAAGTATTATTTGAGGGACAACTGGGTGGCCCCGTGGGTGTAGCAACAGACTCCAAACTATGGCTTTCTGCTCTGGTGGTGATCTGCAGTGCTGGGATCAAGGCCCACCTGGGGCTCCCAGTTAGGTGGGGAGTCTGCTTGAGATACTTTCCCTCTGCCTCTCCCCTCACTCGCACATGCGTGCTTGCTTTCTGTCAAATAAACGGGTAAATCTTTTTAAAAAACATATTTGAATCTCTCAGATTGTATCCTAAATGAATACTTTTGAAAACTTTGTGCCTCTGCCCCTCAGGGACAAACTAGAAAATGGTTACTCTCAAATCGCATTAGCTAAGTGAACTAAGCCACAAAGACCTCTCATATGGGAAAAGTAATACTGTAGGAATGGAGAACTCAGGTGTTGCCAGGAGTCGAGAATGTGGGAGGGGCTGCCTAAAAAGAGACAGCTGAAGGAATTTGGGGGGTGACAGAACTGTTCTCTATCTTGACTGTGACGGTAATTCCATGACTATGTATTTGTCAAAACTCATAACCATACACCAAAAAGCAAATTTTACTATATGGAAATTTTAAAATAAATCCAAATAAACACCTATACAAAAAAAAAAAAAAGAAAGAAAGAAAGAAAGAAAAGAAAAGAAAAGAAAAGAAAAGAAAAGAAAAGAAAAAGGAAGAAAAGAAAAAAAACTGAAAAATTTTCTTTGAGCGACCTATCAGCACACAAACATATGTATTAAAATAGGAAATGTTTTCCACCACAATGATGTTTGCCTCTGTCACAGAGATGATGGTGTGGGGGAAGAGGGCAGCAGGGAATCAAACAGCACCAAATTCCTATTGAATTCGTGCAAACGCATACTTGCTGTGGCTCACGTTTATTTAAATGGTGATTTCAGTTCTGTGTCTGCACATGTACGGTTCCCGCGGAGAACCACGAATGAGCTGCAGGACACCCTCAGTGGTCCAAGCACGAGCACTGGGCGATCAGCAACTGCCACCTCTGGCTGATGAACCCGGACAGGATTTTCTGGCACCATCACCAGCTGGTGACCAAGCGGCAAGCACAGCAATCTGATAAACAGTACCGGGTATCCCTGCTACTTCAATCACGAATCTTTTAACGAATACTATTACAAAAGGCCAAGGAATTCCACTGGGCTCACGAAGCAGCAAAACTGTCCAATGCGGCACACGTACCCCCTGCTACTGAGAAGAAACACTGCCAGGTCTCAGTCCACAGAAACACAGGTCATCCAACACCTGGTTTATTTATTTTTTTAAACATTGGGTTTAATAAGCAGTTGCTACCTGTAGTGTTTAGACTAACACCAGAGTGGACACGGTCCGGGCGCCTCTCCCAGCTTAAAATTCGCTCCGTAAACCCCGTTTCCAGAGGACTCTCACCATTTTTATTACATCCACGATATGCTGCAAACTACATGCACCCATTTCAGGCTTAAAATATACAATTCGGCACGGCCGTGCGGAACAGTGGGGTGCACCTAACCATCCCGGGGCGGTAACAAAGCCCACAACTCCTTCCCAAGAATCTGCAAAATGGTTTCGCCCCGCCAGCGTCCGTCCTGCCCTGGGCCGCAGCCGGCGGGCCCGGGGCGACTCTCGCTCCCGCTGTCGGGCCGGCGGCCGGCGCCTCCCTTTCCAACAATGACCCCGAAACACCGGTACGCCCTGCGCCCTGGAGCTCCGCCACGTGCCGGGGGTCGGGACCCGGGACCCGGGACCCTGGGGCGGGGCCGAGAGTGTGCGGGTGTCCAGGCGCGCCCAGGGCGGAGGCCCGGCGGCCACCCGGGGAGGGAGCGAGGCAGGCCGCGGAGGGAGGGAGGGAGGGAGCGAGGCCGCGGGAGCCCGAGCCCCGCCGCCCGCGCAGCCCCGGCCGGGCTCCGCCGCCTCCGTGCCCACTGGGTCCGAGGGCCGCCGTGGGGGCCGCAGGGCGGCGGGGACAGCAGCCGTCTCACCTGGTCCGCGGCGGCGGCGGCGGCGGCTCTCGCTGGTCTCGGCGGGCCCGGGAGTTTCCTGCGGGGTGAGTCACCCGGGCGCGCCGGGAATGCGCCAGGAAACGCCCGGCCTCCTCCCCTTCCTCCCGGGGCGGGGGCGCTCCGGCTCGGCCTCTTCCTCCCGGCGCTCCTCCCTCCGCGCCGGCCGGGTCCCCGCCGCCTCGGCCTCCGCCCGCCGCCCGCCGCCGCCCCCGGGTCCCACCGGGCAGCGCGCCGAGCGTCTCCGGGCGGCGACGAGGCGACGCGCTGGCCCCGGCCGCGCGAAGCGCTTCCTAGGACGTCTCTGAGGACCACCGGCCGGCTTGGGCGGCCCCGCTCTGCGTGCACCGTGGGCCCGCCCGTGAGAACCGCCCGGCTCCTGGGGGAGCGGGTCCGCAGGGTCTCCGGGGCTCCCCGAGGCCCGGAGGTACTGAGCCGCGGAAGCACCTGGGGGCCCGGGCGGAGTCGCCCAGCGCGCCCGCCCCCGGCGCCGCGGCCAGGTGAGCAGGGCGCACCTGCGCTCCTCCGGCGGGAAGCCGCTGGCGGCCGGGCACCGAGTCACACGCGCACGCCGCAGCCCAGTCCCAGGCGGCCGCGAGTGGAGACCGACGCAGGCCCCGAAGTGGTCACGTCTGTCCAGCGCCATCTCCCGTGAGCCAGGGGCAAACGCGCGTGCAAACTTGTGGGAATGGCTGACAAGAAAACTCGTCTTGAACAAGTCCCAAAAATCAGTCTTCAGGGAGGCCAATTAAGTGACAAATTGTACGGAAGCAGTGAAGGGAGTGAGTTTCTCACAAGCATGTTTAGGAGAAAAAATTGCCCTGAACTCCGCACCCACCCCCACCGACCCACTTCCCCTTCACCCACCCACCCGCATTCTGGTTCTAATGAAGAGCAGTAATGATGGGCATCAAGTATTCTAATCTGCCCACTAGACCGTGGAAACCACAACAGATTTGCTTACTGCATCTGTCCCCTGGATACTGCAAAAAGTCACAGCAAAAGGATCCTGACTAGACCAAAATCTACCAGTTGCCTAAATATTACGAGTTTTTATGGAGGTTCCCGGAGGTCCCTGACACAACTACAAAACATGGACTTTGACTTTCTGGTTCCCAGCCCACGCATTTTCAGTCAGATCACTGTCTCCCTCTGCCCCTGCCTGAGACTCCAAGTTAGATTCCAAAGGGTTTTGTTTTGTTTTACACTGTAGGTGAAGGGATAGAATATAATATCAAGGTGTACTGTGAGGTTTTAAGAACATTTTTTTAAATTTTTATTTATTTATTTATGATAGTCACATCACAGAGAGAGAGAGAGAGAGAGGCAGAGGGAGAAGCAGGCTCCATGCACCGGGAGCCTGACGTGGGATTCGATCCCGGGTCTCCAGGATCGCGCCCTGGGCCAAAGGCAGGCGCTAAACCGCTGCGCCACCCATGGATCCCCTTTAGAACATTTTAATTCCTAAAACAACTAATAAAAAATAAGAGGCATAGCTAAAAATCCAAGAAAGGAAACAAAGTAGAATGCTAAAACACTTAATCCAAAGAAGGCAGCAAAGAAGCAAACAGCACAGAGGATAAGGAGTAATAGACAGCAAGCTATTGGGCTTAAATCCAACTATATTAGCAATTACATTAAATGTAAATGCACTAAATACTCCAATTAAAGATAAATTGTCACATTGAATAAAACAAATCCCAAATATATGCTATATAGAAGAGACATGCTTTAGGGGCTCCTGGGGGGCTCAGTAGGTTAAGCATCTGCCTTTGCCTCAGGTCATGATTCCAGGATCCTGGGCTCCAGCCGGAGTTTGACTCCCTGTTCAGCTGCAGGTCTGCTTCTCCCTCTGTCCCTGCCCCCATCTTGCTCTCTCTCTCTCTCTCTCTCTCAAATAAATAAGATCTTTTTAAAATAACAAAAGAGACATGTCTTAAATATAAGGATACAAAGAAGTTGACATTGAAAAGACAGAAAACATATACCGCTTAGATAATAATCCTAAGAAAGTTGGAGTGACTATGTTAATATCAAAGACTTTTTTTTAGACTCCTAACTCTGGGAAACAAACTAGGGGTGGTGGAAGGGAAGGCGGGCGGGAGGCAGGGGTGACTGGGCGACGGGCACTGAGGTGGGCACTTGACGGGATGAGCACTGGGTGTTATTCAATATGTTGGCAAATTGAACACCAATAAAAATTTTATTAAAAAAAGACTTTTTTATGTTGAAAAAAATTTAGATTTATAGCCAGTTTAAATTATCCCAATTTTGTTGGAAACATCCAATGATGGAGAGAAGAAAGCATATGTTCCACTGGCTACTGACTATGATGCTTTGAATATCAAAGACTTTAAGGCAAAGTGTCACCAGAAATGAAAAGAGACAGGGGTGCCTGGGTAGTATAGAAGGTTAAGCTTTGCGCTCTTGGTTTTGGCTCAGGTTCTGTTCTCAGGGCTATGAGATGGAGCCCCTCACCCATGGATCCCCCTCCAGCCTCAGGTTGGCTCCTCCTCCAGCCCTATGTTGGCTCACACTGGAGCCCCCCATTGGCCTCAAGGAATATGCTTAGAAGACTCTCTCCCTCTGCCACACCCTACCGTGCTTACGGCTCCCCACCTGTACTCACTCTCTAAAATAAATGAATCTTTATGAAAGAAAAGAAAGAAAGAAAGAAAGAAAGAAAGAAAGAAAGAAAGAAGAGAAAGGAAAGAAAGAAAGAAAGAGAAAGAAGAAGGAAAGAAAGAAAGAAAGAAGAAGGAAAGAAGGCAAGGAAGAAGGAAGTCAGAAGGAAGGAAGAAGAAGCATGAAGCAACAACGAAAAACCCAAAGAAAGAAAGAAAGACATAATCCATCAACGCTACCGACCTCCCGCCCTACAGAAGAAAGAAAGAAGAAAGAAAGAAAGAGGGGCAAGATGGTGGAAGAGTAGGGTCCCCAGTCCCCTGTCCCCACCAACTTATCTAAATAACTTTCAAATCATCCTGAAAACCTATGAATTCGACATGAGATTTAAAGAGAGAACAGCTGGAATGCTACAGGGAGAAGAGTTTGCGATTCTAACAAGGTAGGAAGATGGAAAAAATAAAATAAAAAAGAATCAAGTGGGGGAGAGGCCCCGCAAGGAGGCCAGAATCGCCTTAAATCCAAAACCAGAAAACGACCCCACCAAAAAGGAGAATTATAGACCAATATCCCATATGAACATGGATGCAAAAATTCTCAACAAGATACTAGCCAGTAGGATCCAATAGTACATTAAGAAGATTATTCACCATGACCAAGTGGGATTTATCCCCAGGATGCAAGGCTGGTTCAACACTCATAAAACAATCAACATGATAGATCATATCACCAAGAGAAAAAACAAGAACGATATGATCCTCTTAATAGATGAAGAGAAAACATTTGACAAACTACAGCATCCATTACTTTTTTTATAATAAATTTATTTTTTATTGGTGTTCAATTTGCCAACTTACAGAATAATACCCAGTGCTCATCCCGTCAAGTGCCCCCCACAGTGCCCGTCACTCATTCACTCCCACCCCCCCTCCTCCCCTTCCACCACCCCTAGTTCGTGTCCCAGAGTTAGGAGTCTCTCATGTTCTGTCTCCCTTTCTGATATTTCACACACATTTCTTCTCCCTTCCCTTATTTTCCCTTACACTATTATTTATATTCCCCAAATGAATGACAACATATAATGTTTCTCCTTCTCCAATTCACTTACTTCACTCAGCATAATACCCTCCAGTTCCAACCACATTGGAAATGGTGGGTATTTGTCATTTCTAACGGCTGAGTAATACTCAATTGTATACATAAACCACATCTTCTTTATCCATTCATCTTTCGATAGACACCGAGGCTCTTTCCACAGTTTGGCTACTGTGGACGTTGCTGCTAGAAACATCGGGGTGCAGGTGTCCCGGTGCTTCATTGCATCTGTATCTTTGGGGTAAATCCCCAACAGTGCAATTGCTGGGTCGTAGGGCAGGTCTATTTGTAACTCATTGAGGAACCCCCACAAAGTTTTCCAGAATGGCTGCACCAGTTCACATTCCCACCAACAGTGTAAGAGGGTTCCCCTTTCTCAACATCATCTCCAACATTTGTGGTTTCCTGCCATGTTAATTTTCCCCATTCTCACTGGTGTGAGGTGGTATCTCATTGTGGTTTTGATTTGTATTTCCCTGATGGCAAGTGATGCAGAGCATTTTCTCATGTGCGTATTGGCCATGTCTATGTCTTCCTCTGTGAGATTTCTCTTCATGTCTTTTGCCCATTTCATGATTGGATTGTTTGTTTCTTTGCGGTTGAGTTTAATAAGTTCTTTATAGATCTTGGAAACTAGCCCTTTATCTGATACGTCATTTGCAAATATCTTCTCCCATTCTGTAGGTTGTCATTTAGTTTTGTTGACTGTATCCTTTGCTGTGCAAAAACTTCTTATCTTGATGAAGTCCCAATAGTTCATTTTTGCTTTTGTTTCTTTTGCCTTCATGGATGTATCTTGCAAAAAGTTACTGTGGCCGAGTTCAAAAAGGGTGTTGCCTGTGTTCTCCTCTAGGATTTTGATGAACTCTTGTCTCACATTTAGATCTTTCATCCATTTTGAGTTTATCTTTGTGTATGGTGCAAGAGACTTGTCTAGTTTCCTTCTTCTGCATGTGGATGTCCAATGTTCCCAGCACCATCTATTGAAGAGACTGTCTTTCCTCCAGTGGATAGTCTTTCCTCCTTTATCGAATATTAGCTGGCCATAGAGTTGAGGGTCCACTTCTGGGTTCTCTATTCTATTCCATTGATCTATGTGTCTGTTTTTGTGCCAGTACCACACTGTCTTGATGACCACAGCTTTGTACTACAACCTGAAATCTGGCATTGTGATGCCCCCAGATATGGTTTTCTTTTTTAAAATTCCCCTGGCTGTTTGGGGTCTTTTCTGGTTCCACACAAATCTTAAAATGATTTCTTCTAACTCTCTGAAGAAAGTCCATGGCATTTTGATAGGGATTGCATTAAACGTGTATATTGCCCTGGGTAACATTGACATTTTCACAATATTAATTCTGCCAATCCATGAGCATGGAATATTTTTCCACCTCTTTGTGTCTTCCTCAATTTCTTTCAGAAGTGTTCTATAGTTTTTAGGGTATAGATCCTTTACCTCTTTGGTTAGGTTTATTCCTAGGTATCTTATGCTTTTGGGAGCAATTGAAAATGGGATTGACTCCTTAATTTCTATTTCTTCAGTCTCATTGTTAGTGTATAGAAATGCCACTGATTTCTGGGCATTGATTTTGTATCCTGCCACGCTACCAAATTGCTGTATTAATTCTCGCGATCTTGGAGTGGAGGATTTAGGTATCATGTCATCAGCGAAGAGGGAGAGTTTGACTTCTTCTTTGCCAATTTGAATGCCTTTAATGTCTTTTTGTTGTCTGATTGCTGAGGCTAGGACTTCCAGTACTATGTTGAATAGCAGGGGTGAGAGTGGACATCCCTGTCTTGTTCCTGATCTTAGGGGAAAGGCTCCCAGTGCTTCGCCATGGAGAATGATATTTGCTATGGGCTTTTTGTAGATGGCTTTTAAGAAGTTGAGGAATGTTCCCTCTATCCCTACACTCTGAAGAGTTTTGATCAGGAATGGATGCTGTATTTTGTCTAATGCTTTCTCTGCATCTTTTGAGAGGATCATATGGTTCTTGGTTTTTCTCTTGCTGATATGATGAATCACATTGATTGTTTTACGAGTGTTGAACCAGCCTTGTGTCCCAGGGATAAATCCTACTTGGTCATGGTGAATAATTTTCTTAATGTACTGTTGGATCCTATTGGCTAGTATCTTGTTGAGAATTTTTGCATCCATGTTCATCAAGGATATTGGTCTGTAATTCTCCTTTTTGGTGGGGTCTTTGTCTGGTTTTGGAATTAAGGTGATGCTGGCCTCATAGAACGAATTTGGAAGTACTCCATCTCTTTCTATCTTTCCAAACAGCTTTAGTAGTATAGGTATGATTTCTTCTTTAAACGTTTGATAGAATTCCCCTGGGAAGCCATCTGGCCCTGGACTCTTGTGTCTTGGGAGGTTTTTGATGACTGCTTCAATTTCCTCCCTGGTTATTGGCCTGTTCAGGTTTTCTATTTCTTCCTGTTCCAGTTTTGGTAGGTTGTGGCTTTCCAGGAATGCGTCCATTTCTTCTAGATTGCCTAATTTATTGGCGTGTAGCTGTTCATAATATGTTTTTAAAATCATTTGTATTTCCTTGGTGTTGGTAGTGATCTCCCCTTACTCATTCATGATTTTATTAATTTGAGTCTCCTCTCTCTTCTTTTTAATAAGGTTGGCTAATGGTTTATCTATCTTCTTAATTCTTTCAAAGAACAAACTCCTGGTTCTCTTGATCTGTTCCACAGTTCTTCTGGTCTCGATTTTGTTGAGTTCTGCTCGAATTTTAATTAACTCTCTTCTTCTGCTGGGTGTAGGGTCCATCTGCTGTTTTTTCTCTAGCTCCCTTATGTGTAAGGTTAGCTTTTGTACTTGAGTTCTTTCCAGTTTTTGAATGGATGCTTGTGTTGTGATGTATTTCCCCCTTAGGGCTGCTTTTGCTGCATCCCAAAGATTTTGAACGGTTGTATCTTCATTCTCATTAGTTTCCATGAATCTTTTTAATTCATCCTTAATTTCCTGGTTGACTCTTTCATCTTTTAGCAGAATGGTCCTTAACGTTCACGTGTTTGAGGTCCTTCCAAACTCTTGTGATTTAGTACTAATTTTTAGGCATTATGGTCTGAGATTATACAGGGGACGATCCCAATCTTTTGGTATCGGTTCAGACCCGTTTTGTGACCCAATATGTGGTCTACTGTGGAGAACGTTCCATGTGCACTTCAGAAGAATATGTATTCCATTGAGTTTGGATGTAAAGTTGTGTAGATATCTGTGAAATCCATCTGGTCCAGTGTATCATTTAAAGCTCTCGTTTCTTTAGAGATGTTGTGTTTAGAAGACCTATTGAGTATAGAAAGAGCTAGATTGAAGTCATCAAGTATAAGAGTATTATTATCTAAGTATTTCTTCACTTTGGTTATTAATTGTTTGATATATTTGGCAGCTCCCACATTCAGGGCATATATATTGAGGATTGTTAAGTCCTCTTGTTGGATAGGTCCTTTAAGTATGATATAGCATCCCTCTTCATCTCTCACTACAGTGTTCTGGGTAAATTTTATTTTATCTGATCTAAGGAGGGCTATCCCTGCTTTCTTTTGAGGACCATTAACTGTAAATGGTTCTACAACCTTTTATTTTCAGGCTATAGGTGTCCTTCTGTCTAAAATGAGTCTCTTGTAGACAGCAAATAGATGGGTCCTGCTTTTTTTTATCCAGTCTGAAACCTTGCACCTTTTGATGGGGTCATTGAGACCGTTCACGTTCAGAGTTACTATTGAAAGATATGAGTTTAGTGTCATCATGATATCTATTCAGTCCTTGTTTTTGTGGATTGTTCCACTGGACTTCTTAAAGGGGAATTTTAAGAGTCCCCCTTAAAATTTCTTGCAGAGCTGGTTTGGAGGTCACATATTCTTTCAGTTCCTGCATGTCTGGAAGCTCTTTATCTCTCCTTCCATTCTGAATGAGAGCCTTGCTGGATAAAGTATTGTTGGTTGCATGTTCTTCTCATTTAGGACCCTGAATATATCCTGCCAGCCCTTTCTGGCCTGCCAGGTCTCTGTGGAGAGGTCTGCTGTTACCCTAATACTCCTCCCCATAAAAGTCAGGGATTTCTTGTCTCTTGCTGCTTTAAGGATCTTCTCTTTATCTTTGGAATTTGCAAGCTTAACTATTAAATGTCAAGACGTTGAACGCTTTTTATTGATTTTAGGGGAGGATCTCTCTATTTCCTGAATCTGAATGCCTGTTTCCCTTCCCAGATTAGGAAAGTTTTCAGCTATGAGTTGTTCAAATACATATTCTGGCCCTCTGTCCCTTTCGGCGCCCTCAGGAACCCCAATTAAATGTAGGTTTTTCTTCCTCAGGCTGTTGTTTATTTCCCTTAATCTATCTTCATGGTCTTTTAAGTGTCTGTCTCTTTTTTCCTCAGTTTCCCTCTTTGCCATCAACTTGTCTTCTATGTCACTCACTGGTTCTTCCACCTCGTTAACCCTCATCGTTAGGACTTCTAGTTTGGATTGCATCTCATTCAATTGATTTTTAATTTCTGCCTGATTGGATCTAAATTCTACAGTCATGAAGTCTCTTGAGTCCTTTATGCTTTTTTCTAGAGCCACCAGTAGCTTTGTAATAGTGCTTCTGAATTGGCTTTCTGACATTGAATTGTAATCCAGATTTTGTAACTCTGTGGGAGAGAGAACTGTTTCTGATTCTTTCTTTTGAGGTGAAGTTTTCCTTCTAGTCATTTGTCTCAGTGCAAGGTAGCGAAAAACAAGTTGTATTGGGAAAAGGAGAAAAAGGGAGGAGAGAAAGAAGGAAAGAAAAGAGAAAAAGAAAAAAGAAAAAAGGAAGAAAGAAAGCAAAAAAGAGAAGAAAAAGAGAAAGAAAAAGAAAGGGGGGGAAAAGGGTCGGGGAAGCAAACAGAAATCAAAAAGAAAAAAAAAAAAAAAAGAAAAACATGGGGGAGTATCTTCTGATTTTGTATACTTTAAGTCCCTTGACGTCCCCTGGAACTTGTCCATCTAGCTGGTCTTCTGGAGGAGGCGCCTGTTGTGCTGATTTTCAGGTGTTAGTACTTGGGGGAGCTGCTCAGCCACCAGCCTGGTGCAGGGCTCAGTGGGGATTGTTTACACCGTGAGGCCCCAGGAGGAACAACAACAGTGGCAGCAGCCAGCTCTGGAGCCCTGGAGTAAGCTCCCGCAGTAACTACAGAGCTCTCCCTCTGCAGGGGCCTGGATGCTCCGGGTCAGGGCCGCTGATCTGCTCAGCTCGGGGCAGGAGCGTCCTTGTTGTCCTGGGCCCTCCTGGCCTCTTCCTGTCCCTGGGACAGGCCAGATCCTTGCCTGTGTCCCTGGAGCCCTGTGTTCCAGGGCCTGCGCTGTTGGATTCGCACTCCTGGCTGCGTAGCACCCTCCACGGAGCCGCCACCTGAGCCCCTCCGAGCTGCTCCTGGTCCAGCCGTGTGAGCTGCAGCCCCTTAGGGAGCTCGGCGGGCTCTCCCCGGGGCGCAGGTGTCTGTTAGTGTCCCAGGGAGCCTGAGGGCACCCCTGCCCTCCTGGGGTCCTGCTCTAACTCTCTGTGAGCACCTCTCTGCCCAGGAAGATTGGTGAAGCTCCTGCTTCTCCGGGAGGGGCTTTCCTGTCCTGGGGACACTAGCCCCGGCCTTAGCCCGGCTCCTCGTGGGGCCCCTCCCCCTTGGATGCCTTTTCTTTCTTTATTTCTTTTTTCCCCGTCTTCCACCTCCATAGAAGCGCGAACTCTTCTACTGTAGCGTTCCAGCTGTTCTATCTTTAAATCTCAGGCCGAGGGATCCCTGGGTGGCGCAGCGGTTTAGTGCCTGCCTTTGGCCCAGGGTGCAATCCTGGAGACCCTGGGTCGAGTCCCACATCAGGCTCCTGGTGCATGGAGCCTGCTTCTCCCTCTGCCTGTGTCTCTGCCTCTCTCTGTGTGTGACTATCATAAATAAATTTAAAAAAAATAAGAAAAATAAATCTCAGGCCGAATTCGTAGATTTCCAGGATGATTTGAAGGTTATCTAGGTAATTTGATGGGGACAGGTGATTTGGGGACCCTACTCTTCCGCCATCTTGCCCGTCCTCCATTCCTCAACATCTTAAAAGCCATCTAGGAAAAGCACACAACAAATATCATTCTCAATGGGGAAACACTGGGAGCCTTTCCCCTAAGATCAGGAACATGACAGGGATGTCCACTCTCAACCCTCTATTCGACATAGTACTGAAGTCCTAGCCTCAGCAATCAGACAACAAAAAGACATTAAAGGCATTAAAATTGGCAAAGAAGAAGTCAAACTCTCCCTCTTCACAGATGACATGATACTGTACATAGAAAACCCAAAAGACTCCACCCCAAGATTGCTAGAACTCACACAGCAATTTGGCAGTGCAGCAGGATACAAAATCAATATCCAGAAATCAGTGGCATGTCTATACACTAACAATGAGACTGAAGAAAGAGAAATTAATGAGTCAATCCCATTTACAATTGCACGCAAAAGCATAAGATCCCTAGGAATAAACCTCACCAAAGAGGTAAAGGATCTATACCCTAAAAACTATAGAACACTTCTGAAAGAAATTGAGGAAGACACAAAGAGATGGAAAAATATTCCATGCTCATGGATTGGAAGAATTAATATTGTGAAAATGTCAATGCTACCCAAGACAACTTACACATTTAATGCAATCTTTATCAAAATACCATGAACTTTCTTCAGAGTGTTGGAATAAATCATCTTAGGAATTGTCTGGAATCAGGAAAGACCCCAGATACCCAGGGAATATTGAAAAAGAAAAACAAAACCAGGAGCATCATGACGCCAGATTTCAAGTTGTACTACAAAGCTGTGATCATCAAGACAGTGTGGTACTGCACAAAAACAAAAACATAGATCAATGTAACAGAAGAGAGATTCCAGAAATGGGCCCTCAAATCTATGGTCAACTAATACTCGACCAAGCAGGAAAGACTATCCACTGCAAAAAAGATAGTCATGTGCAATAATAAATGGTGCTGGGAAAGCTGGACATCCACATGCAGAAGAATGAAACTAGACCACTCTCTTGCACCATACACAAAGATAAACTCAAAATGGATGAAAGATCTAAATGTGAGACAAGAGTCCTTCAAAATCCTAGAGGAGAACACAGGCAACACCCTTTTTGAATATCGGCCACAGTAACTTCTTGCAAGATACATCCACGAAGGCAAAAGAAACAACAGCAAAAATGAAACATTGGGACTTCATCAGATAAGAAGCTTTTGCACAGCAAAAGAACCAGCAACAAAACTAAAAGACAACATACAGAATGGGAGAATATATTTGCAAATGACGTATCAGATAAAGGTCTAGTTTCCAAGATCTATAAAGAACTTATTAAATTCAACAGCAAAGAAACAAATAATCCAATTATGGAATGGGCAAAAGACATGAACAGAAATCTCACAGAGGAAGACCTAGACATGGCCAACATGTACATGAGAAAATGCTCTGCATCACTTGCCATCAGGGAAATACAAATCTAAACCACAATGAGATACCACCTCACACCAGTGAGAATGGGGAAAATTAACATGGCAGGAAACCACAAATGTTGGAGAGGATGTGGAGAAAAGGGTGCACCAACTTTCACTGTTGGTGGGAATGTGAACTGGTGCAGCCACTCTGGAAAACTGTGTGGAGGTTCCTCAAAGAGTTAAAAATAGATCTGCCCTACCACCCAGCAATAGCATTGCTGGGGATTTACCCCAAAGATACAGATGCTGTGAAACACCGGGACACCTGCACCTCGATGTTCATAGCAGCAATGTCTACAATAGCCAAACTGTGGAAGGAGCCTCGGTGTCCATCGAAAGATGAATGGATAAAGAAGATGTGGTCTATGTATACAATGGAATATTACTCAGCCATTGGAAACGACAAATACCCACCATTTGCTTCGATGTGGATGGAACTGGAGGGTATTATCCTGAGTAAAGTAAGTCAATTGGAGAAGGACAAACATATGTTGTCATTCATTTGGGGAATATAAATAATAGTGAAAGGGAATATAAGGGAAGGGAGAAGAAATGTGTGGGAAGTATCAGGAAGGGAGACAGAACATAAAGACTCCTAACTCTGGGAAACGAACTAGGGGTGGTGGAAGAGGAGGAGGGCGCGGGTGGGGGTGAATGGGTGACGGGCACTGAGGGGGGCACTTGACGGGATGAGCACTGGGTGTTATGGTATACGTTGGCAAATTGAACTAAAAAAATATATACAAAAAAAAGAAAAAGAAGAGAAAGAAAGAAAGAAAGAAGAAAGAAAGAAAGGAAGGAAGGAAGGAAGGAAGGAAGGAAGGAAGGAAGGAAGGAAGGAAGGAAGGAAGGAAGGAAGGAAAAGGAGAAAGAAAAAGAAACGGAACTTTGATAAAGATAAATGGGTCAACTCCTTAAGAATAATATTTTTTAAGTATGTATACACCAAATGAGCTTTGGCATACTTGGGAAACATAAAAGCAAAAGAAGAGGGGCGGGGCAAGATGGCGGAAGAGTAGGGTCCCCAAGTCACGTGTCCCCAACAAATTACCTAGATAACCTTCAAATCATCCTGAAAATCTACGAATTCGGCCTGAGATTTAAAGAGAGAACAGCTGGAATGCTACAGTGAGAAGAGTTCGCGCTTCTATCAAGGTAGGAAGACGGGAAAAAAGAAATAAAGAAACAAAGGCCTCCAATGGGGAGGGGCCCCGCGAGGAGCCGGGCTAAGGCCGGGGCGAGTGTCCCCAGGACAGGGGAGCCCCGTCCGGGAGAAGCAGGAGCTGCACCGACCTTCCCGGGCGGAAAGGGGCTCGCAGGAAGTTAGAGCAGGACCCCAGGGGGGTGGGGATGCGCCCAGGCTCCCGGGGACACTAACAGACACCTGCGCCCCGGGGAGAGTACGCTGAACTTCCTAAAGGGCTGCAGCGCACACAGCGGGACCCGGAGCAGCTCGTAGGGGCTCGGGCGGCGGCTCCGAGGAGGGGGCTGCACGACCGGGAGTGCGAATCCAACAGCGCAGGCCCCAGAACACAGGGCACCAGGGACACAGCCCGGGATCCGGCCTCCCCCCAGGACAGGCAGAGGCTGGGAGGGCCCAGGACTGCAAGGACGCTCCTGCCTGGAGCTGAGTAAATCAGCGGCCCCGCCCCCGGAGCATCCACGCCCTGCAGACGGAGAGCTCTGTAGTTACTGCGGGAGCTGACTCCAGGGCTCCAGAGCTGGCCACCGCCACTGGGGTTGTTCCTCCTGGGGACTCACAGGATAAACAACCCCCACTAAGCTTCACAGTGGCCTCACAGGATAAACAGGTTAAACAACATTCACTGAGCCCTGCACCAGGCAGGGAGCTGAGCAGCTCCCCAAGTGCTGACACCTGAGAATCAGCAGAGCAGGCCCCTCCCCCAGAAGACCAGCTAGACGGACAGGGGGAAAACAAATTATTGACTAAGCAGCACTGGAAGGTTCCAGGGGAAGTCAAGGGATTTATAGTATACAGAATCAGAGGATACTGCCCCTTGTTTTTGTCTTCTGTTTGCTTCCACCCCCCCCTTTTTTCTTTTCTTCTTTTCTTTTTCCCCCTTTTTTCTTTTTTTTTCTTTTTCTTTTCTTCTTTCTCTTCTCTCTTTTTCTCCTTTTCCCAATACAACTTCTTTTTGGCCACTCTGCACTGAGCAAAACGACTAGAAGGAAAACCTCACCTTAAAAGAAAGAATCAGAAACAGTCCTCTCTCCCACAGAGTTACAGAATTTGCTTTAAAATTCAATGTCAGAAAGCCAATTCAGAAGCACTATTATAAGGCTACTGGTGGCTCTAGAAAAAAGCATAAAGGACTCAAGAGACTTCATGACTGCAAAATTTAGATCTAACCAGGCAGAAATTAAAAATCAATTGAATGAGATGCAATCCAAACTAGAAGTCCTAACGACGAGGGTTAATGAGGTGGAAGAACGAGTGAGTGATATAGAAGACAAGTTGATGGCAAAGAGGGAAACTGAGGAAAAAAGAGACAAACAAAAGATCATGAGGATAGATTAACGGAAATAAGTGACAGCCTTAGGAAGAAAAATCTACGTTTAATTGGGGTTCCTGAGGGCGCCGAAAGGCACAGAGGGCCAGAATATGTATTTGAACAAATCATAGCTGAAAACTTTCCTAACCTGGGAAGGGAAACAGGCATTCAGATTCAGGAAATTGAGAGATTTCCCCCCCCCAAATCAATAAAAACTGCTCAACACCTCGACATTTAATAGTTAAGCTTGCAAATTCCAAAGATAAAGAGAAGATCCTTAAAGCAGCAAGAGACATGAAATCTCTAACTTTTATGGGGAGAAATATTAGATTCACAGCAGACCTCTCCACAGAGACCTGGCAGACCAGAAAAGGCTGGCAGGATATATTCAGGGTCCTAAATGAGAAGAACCTGCAGCCAAGAATACTGTATCCAGCAAGGCTCTCATTCAGAATGGAAGGAGAGACGAAGAGCTTCCAAGACAGGCAGGAACTGAAAGAATATGTGACCACTAAACCGGCTCTGCAAGAAATATTAAAGTGGACCCTGTAAAAGAAAGAGGAAGTCCAAGGAAACAATCTACAAAATCAGGGACTGAATAGGTATCATGATGACACTAAACTCATATCTTTCAATAGTAACTCTGAACGTGAATGGGCTTAGTGACCCCATCAAAAGGCACAGGGTTTCAGACTGGATAAAAAAGCAGGAACCATCTATTTGCTGTCTACAAGAGACTCATTTTAGACATAGGACACCTACAGCCTGAAAATAAAAGGTTGGAGAACCATTTACCATTCAAATGGTCCTCAAAAGAAAGCAGGTTTAGCCATCCTTATATCAGATAAACTAAAGTTTATCCCGAAGACTATAGTGAGAGATGAAGAGGGACACTATATCATACTTAAAGGATCTTTCCAACAAGAGGACTTAACAATCCTCAATATATATGCCCCGAACATGGGAGCTGCCAAGTATATCAATCAATTAATAACCAGAGTTAAGACATATAATAATACACTTATACTTGGTGACTTCAATCTAGCGCTTTCTACACTCGATAGGTCTTCTAAGCACAACATGTCCAAAGAAATAAGAGCTTTCAATGATACACTGGACCAGATGGATTTCAAGATATTTACAGAACTTTACATCCAAACGCAACTGAATACATATTCTTCTGAAGTGCACATGGAACTTTCTCCAGAATAGACCACATATTGGGTCACAAATCAGGTCTTCACCGATACCAAAAGATTGGGGTCGTCTCCTGCGTATTTTCAGATCATAATGCTTTGAAATCAGAACTAAATCACAAGAAGTTTGGAAGGATTTCAAACACGTGGAGGTTAAGGACTATCCTGCTAAAAGATGAAAGGGTCAACCAGGAAACTAGAGAAGAATTAAAAAGATTCATGGAAACTAATGAGAATGAAGATACAACCATTCAAAATCTTTGGGATACAGTGCAATTGCTGGGTCTAGGGCAGGTCTATTTTTAACTCTTTGAGGAACCTCCACACAGTTTTCCAGAGTGGCTGCACCAGTTCACATTCCCACCAACAGTGTAAGCGGTTTCCCTTTTCTCCACATCCTCTCCAACATTTGTGGTTTCCTGCCTTGTTAATTTTCTCCATTCTCCCTGGTGTGAGGTGGTTTCTCATTGTGGTTTTGATTTGTATTTCCTTGATGGCAAGTGATGCAGAGCATTTTTTCATGTGCATGTTGGTGATGTCTATGTCTTCCTCTGTGAGATTTCTCTTCATGTCTTTTGCCCATTTCGTGATTGGATTGTTTGTTTCTTTGGTGTTGAGTTTAGTAAGTTCTTTATAGATCTTGGAAACTAGCCCTTTATCTGATACGTCATTCCCCCAAAGATACAGTTGCAATGAAACGCCATGACACCTGTACCCCGATGTTTCTAGCAGCAATGTCCACAATAGCCAAACTGTGGTTGGAGCCTCGGTGTCCATCAAAAGATGAATGGATAAAGATTATGTGGTCTATGTATACAATGGAATATTACTCAGCAATTAGAAATGACAAATACCCACCATTTGCTTCAACGTGGATGGAACTGGAGGGTATTATGCTGAGTGAAATAAGTCAATCGGAGAAGGACAAACATTATATGGTCTCATTCATTTGGGGAATATAAATAATAGTGAAAGGGAATAGAAGGGAAGGGAGAAGAAATGGGTAGGAAATATCAGAAAGGGAGAAAGAACATAAAGACTCCTAACTCTGGGAAATGAACTAGGCGTGGTGATAGGGGAGGAGGGTGGGGTGTGGGGGTGACTGGGTGACGGTCACTGAGGGGGACACTTGTGGGATGAACACTGGGTGTTATTCTGTATGTTGGCAAATTGAACACCAATCAAAATTATTATTATTTATTATTTTATTATTTATTATTATATTATAATATATAATATATAATATATTATAATTATAATATTATTTATTTTTATAATATTATTTATTATTTTATTGTTATTAACACCAACGAAATACAAACGATTTTAAAAACATATTATAAGCAGCTATATGCCAATAAATTATGCAATCTAGAAGAAATGGACACATTCCTGGAAAACCACAAACTACCAAAACTGGAACAGGAAGAAATAGAAAACCTGAACAAGCCAATAACCAGGGAGGTCATTGAAGCAGGCATTAAAAAGCAAAAGAAGAAACATGTAAGTGTACAGTCATAATGAGAGATCCTATCCTCTCTTAGTAATTGATAGAATACGCAAACATGAAATTAGTTATGATACAGAATAATTTAGAAAGTAATTAATTGGGATACCTGTTTGGCTGAGTCAAAAGTGCATGGGATTCTTGACCTTGGGGTTGCGAGTTTTAACTTTTTAAAAAAATATTTTATTTATTTATTCATGAGAGACGCACAGAGAGAGGCAAAGACACAGGCAGTGGGAAAAACAGGCTCCTCCGTCTCAGGGAGAGTGTGCAGGACTTGATCCCTGGACCCAGGATCATGCCCTGAGCTGAAGGCAGATGATCAACCCCTGGGTCACCCAGGCGTCCCAACAATGGAAAATTTTAAGTATGCTGAATTAATAATGAAAAAACTGCATCAAAATTTGCAAGATGCAGCTAAATGGCTGCTCAAAGGCAAAGTTTACATATGAAGTACACGTATTATAAAACAATAAAGGGGGGATCCCTGGGTGGCTCAGCTGTTTAGCACCTATCTTCAGTCTAGAACATGATCCTGAAGTGCTGGGATCGAGTCCCGCATCGGGCTCCCTGCATGGAGCCTGCTTCTCCCTCTTCTAGTTTCTCTGTCTCACTCTCTCTCTCTCTCTCTCTCTCTCTCTGTATCTCTCATGAATAAATAAATAAAGTCTTTTAAAAATAAAATAAAAAAGATAATATATTGGTTAGTATGAGCAAGATGGCAAGAGTAGGAAACCCTAGGCCCTTATTCTCCCATAGAAACACAAACACTGGGAAACGAACTAGGGGTGGTAGAAGGGGAGGAGGGCGGGGGGTGGGAATGAATGGGTGACGGGCACTGGGGGTTATTCTGTATGTTAGTAAATTGAACACCAATAAAAAATAAATTAAAAAAAAAAAGAAGGGATCCCTGGGTGGCGCAGTGGTTTGGCGCCTGCCTTTGGCCCAGGGCGCGATCCTGGAGACCCGGGATCGAATCCCACGTCGGGCTCCCGGTGCATGGAGCCTGCTTCTCCCTCTGCCTGTGTCTCTGCGCCTCTCTCTCTCTTTCTGTGTGTGTGTGACTATCATAAATAATTAAAAAAAAACATTAAAAAAAAAAAAAAAAAAAAGAAACACAAACACCATATTGACCAAAGTAGCTTTACGAATGTTCTATAAACCAGTAAAGAACCCACAGCAACATGGGGTGCCTGGGTGACTCCATAGGTTATGCTGAGCATAGAGCCTACTTAAAAAAAGGAGGGCACCTAGGAGGCTCCCTCAGTTAAGTAACTGACGCTTGATTTCCACTCAGGTCATGATCTCAGGTCATGAGAGCCAGCCCCACCTTGGGCCACACACAGGGCACCGAGTCTGCTTAAGATTCTCTCTCCCTCACCCTCTGCCCCTCCCCTCACTCTCTCTGTGAGTGCTCACTCTCTCTCTCTGAAACAACAGCAAAAAAAGAATTTGTAGCAACAAACACACAATCAGGAAAAAGTTGCATTCAAAACATTCCAAACAAAATTTCATAGCATTTTTGATCACCCTTGCCTACTCCCTCCCTGGCATGGATTTAGGAGGAAACTTATGGTAGAGACCAGAAGGATGAAAGGGAAAAAGTGGGAGTTGTCTGCAAAGGTCTGACTTGTCTAGGGGTTACTGGAGGGACTGGTTTTTGTCTTGCCTGGCTTACAGTGGTGACAGAAATAGTGGATTAGTTTGAATATCAGATCGGAAGCTGATGAAAGCAGTGGTGGATGCCAGAGAATGGTGGAGAGCTGTAGGGGACTTTGGGGTACCTGGGGGCAAGATATTAATTATGGGCAGGGGAATACAATAGAACATCTAAGGCCTTGAGAAGAAGCAGGGTGAGACTTTTAGGAAAATAAGACTTTTAAAAAGCAGCTATGTATACAGAGAATTAGGGGGGAAAGAAAAAGCATACACACAGGCCCAAGAATGATATATGACCAAAAGAAGAACTTAAGCCTTCATTCTGCAATGGTCAATGAATATCTTCCCCCGTATGGAGTCAGTTTACAGAAACTGGGAGAAACATCAGTTTTTTCAAATGTTCAGTTTTCAACAAAATATCACAAGGCATACAAAGAAGCAGGAAAACATGATCCATTCAAAGGAACAAAATAAATCTCCAGAAAGTGACCTTAAAGAAATACGGATTTCAGAGATCCCCGGGTGGCACAGCGGTTTAGCGCCTGCCTTTGGCCCAGGGTGCGATCCTGGAGACTCCGGATCGAATCCCACGTCGGACTCCTGGTGCATGGAGCCTGCTTCTCCCTCTGCCTCTCTCTCTCTCTCTCTCTCTCTCTCTCTCTCTCTGTGTGTGTGTGACTATCATAAATTAAAAAAAAATACAGATTTCAAACTTATTTGGCAAAGACTTTGAACCAACTGCCTTAAATATGTTCAATGAACTAAGTTAGAATACATATAGAGAACTAAAGGAAATCAGGAAAACAAAATAAGAACATATTTTTATATGCCAATATATGAACAAAATGAGAATATTTGACAGAGACAGAAATTCTAGAAATCCAGTATCTGATCTAGCACATCTGGAGTTTGAAACTTGTCATTCTATCTTAACAAGTAAAAAGCTAAAGGAACTGAAAATCAACAACTCTTCTGAGAACTGAAGTAAGTTCACAGGGTAAACTGCTGACTTATCAATCAGAGAGACAGGACAGGTGGATACAAAGAATCAGAACATACCTAAAGAGAAACCCATGAGCAGAAGCCTCTCGGGGAACCAATATCTGGGTAGGGAAACTGATAAGCTGAATCTGATAAACTGCTGGAGGCTCAGTGTAGACTGGCCTAAAATGAAAAAACTCCAGGAGAGCTCCTGTCTTAAATGGGTGTGCCTACTATTTTGTGATTTTTATCTCCAGAAGCCTTACCATGTTCTCACAGCAAAGAATGGAGATAAATCGCCTGTGCTTCCAGCAGGGGAAAAGAAAAAAGGAACCATTTTGAAATATGCCAGAGCATTATGTTCTTAACAAAGCTTGCCTTTAAAAGAACTATATCACAAACCCTAACTCATTCAGGTACTATCAAAGCATAACCATCCTGCATGAAGGGAAATATTCAATGTCAGCCTCTCTAGCCATCCTGTCCCACCTGATGGAGGGGGGAAGCTGAGAAACACTTGTGAAGTTCACAGCCCAGGGACACTGCATCACTAGAAAACTGAGGACTAATCATAATTTCATTAACTATGCAATGTTTAACCTCCCCCTACATCTTAATGCCATATCAATAAAAGTCTATTTACCACAGATCCTCTTACCCAATAAGACAGAGAAAATGAAGAGCTCAATAAAAATCTGCTTTTTCTCCATTTCCTGCTTCTATCCTTGCTAGGACCGGCACCTCCATCCCACTTGACACATGCCTTGTAATGCAAATAGCATATGTCCTCCTTGTAAGGGACAAGGAGCTAATGATTTCTCTAGAACAGATAACATCTAAGGAAGGACCAGGTGAGAATGACCAGATGAAGCGATCATATGTGTATTCCACACCACCAGAGATAGACATCTCAACGCCAAGACCCCTGGCTCCAAGGAATAACACCTGGGCCCTCATCTTTGTTCTAATCTGTTCCTGGATGTCTAAGAGGACATGGACATTGGACCACTGTCCTCAGTAAAAAAAACGCAGACTCCAAAGACTCCTTCCTTTCCTTGATGGGTCCCCCAGACACTCTGTATCTGCACTCTCTATAGATCTTTGATAAACTCTGCTTTCCTTCCTGCTGATTTCCATATGCACAGACCTCTTGGCTGGTCTGCAGGATTCCCTCTGGATCTCTGGACCAGCCTGCTAGCATCACCAGTACATCATATATGTATTTCAAGAGAAATCACAAGCATACTAACAAGCAAAAAACACAGTTTAAAGAGATAGAGGAAGCATCAGAACCAGACTCAGATATGGCAGGGATGTTGGAATTATCAGAATAGGATTTTTAAAAACTATTATTAATTAATATGTTAAGAACATATTGTTCAAGTATTCTATTTCCTTATTTGGTCAAAAATCATTTGGCCATATATGGGAGGGTTTCTCTATGGGCTTTCTATTCTATTCCATTGGTCTCTATGTCTGTCTTTATGCCAGTACCACATTGTTATGATTACTGTATGTTATGATCACTATAGCTTTGTAGTAAGTTTTTTAAATCACTCAGACCTAAAAGACAACAGACACTGCAATCAGCAACAGCAGAATACACATTTTTCTTAAGTGCATAGGAAACATTTCTCCAGCACAGACCATATGTGCAGCTACAAAACAAGTCTTTAAAAATTTAGAAAGATTGAAATCATACAAAACATCTTTTTTGATTATGATGGAATGAAACCAGAAATCAATACCAGAAGGAGCTCTCTGCTCCTCCCTGTTCATCAGATAGTGGCATCTTCTGGTGCAGTGCCAGCCATGTTCCTAAGACACAGTGATGAAGATTGCAGTAAATGGATTTGACTGTATTGGGTGCCTGGTCACCAGGGCTGCTTTTAAGTCTGGTAAAGTGGGTATTGTCACCATCAGTGATCCCTTCATTGACCTCAACTACATGGTCTTCATATTCCAGTATGATTCCAACCACTGCAAATTCAACAACATGGTCATGGGAAACTTACCATCAATGGAAAGTTCATCTCCATCTTCCAGGAGCGAGATCCTGCCAACATCAAGTGAGGTGATGCTGGTGCTGAGTATGTGGAGTCCACTGGGGTCTTTACCACCATGGAGAAGGCTGGGGCTCACTTGATGAGTACAGGCAAGAGGGTCATCATCTCTTCCCCTTCTGCTGATGTTCCCATGTTTGTGATGCGTGTGAACCATGCAAAGTATGACAACTTCCTCAAGATTGTCCACAATGCCTCCTGCACCACCAACTACTTGGCCTCTGTGTTCATCTCTTTTGTTTCTTAAATTCCGCATATCAGTGAAATCATCTGATATTAGTCTTTCTCTGATTGACTTATTAGTTTACCATAATATACTCTAGTTTCATCCACATAATTTCAACCAGTAATATTTCATTCTTCTGATGGCTAAATAATATACCACATCTTCCTTATCCAGTCATCTGTCAGGGGACATCTGGGCTCTTTCCATAGTTTGGCTATCGTGGACAGTGTAACAGGGTTCCCCTTTTTCCTCTTCTTCAACATCTGTTGTTTCTCAAGTTGTTAATTTTAGCCATTCTGACTGGTGTGAGGTGGTATTCCTTGTGGTTTTGATTTGTATTTGCCTGATGCTGAGTGACGTTGAGCACTTCTTCATGTGTCTGTTGGCCATCTCTATGTCTTCTTTGGAGAAATGCCTGTTCATATCTTCTGCCTATTTCTTGACTGGATTTTTTGTTTTCTAAGTGTTGAGTTTGATACGTTCTTTATACATTTTGGCTATTAGCCCTTTATCTGATAAAACATTTCCAAATATCTTCTCCCATTCCATATTTGTCCTTTAGTGTTGTTGACTGTATATTTGCTGTGGAGAAGCTTTTTATCTTAATGAAGTCCCAGTAGTTAATTTTTGCTTTTGTTTCCCTTGCTTTTAGAAAGAGGTGTCTAGCAAGAAGTTGCTATGGCTGAGGTCAAAGAGACTGCTGCCTGTGTGCCTCTCTAGGATTTTGCTGGATTCCTGTCACATTTAGGTCTTTCATCCATTTTGAGTTTGTCTTTGTGTATGGTGTAAGAGAATGGCCCAGTTTCATTCTTCTGCTTGTAGCTGTCCAATTTTCCCATCACCATTTGTTGAAAAGACTGTCTTTTCCCATTGAATATTCTTTCCTGCTTTGTTGAAGATTAGTTGACCATAGAGTTGAGGGTCCATTTCTAGATTCTGTACTCTGTATCATTGTTTTTGGGGCAATTGCAAATGGGATCAATTCTTTGATTTCCCTTTCTGATGCTTCATTGTTGTTGTATAGAAATGCAACAAACTTCTGTGTGTTGATGCTATATCCCGTGATTTTGCTGAATTCCTGTATTGGTTTTAGCAATTTTTTGTATCCAAGTTTATCAGGGACATGGGTCTGTAACTCTCCTTTTCTGGTGGGGTCTTTGTCTGGTTTTGGATCAGAGTAACGCTGGTCTCATAGAGTTTGAAAGTTTTCTTTTCATTTCTATTTTTTTGAAACAGTTTCAGAAGAAAAGATATTCATTCTTCTTTAAATGTTTGGTAGAATTCCACTGGGAGGCCATTTGGCCCTAGACACTGTTTGGAGATTTTTTATTACTGCTTCAATTTATTTGCTGATTATGGGTCTGTTCAAGTTATTTTTATTTCTTATCATTTCAGTTTTGGTAGTTTATATGTTCCTAGGATTGCATCAATTTCTTCCAGATTGCCTAATTTGTTAGCATATAATTTCTCATAGTATTTTCTTATAGTTGTGGGTTTTTTTTAAAGATTTTATTTATTTATTCATGAGAGACACACAGAGAGAGAGAGGGGCAGAGACACAGGCAGAGGGAGAAGCAGGCTCCATGCAGGGAGCCCAACGCGGGACTCGATGCTGGGTCTCCAGAATCAAGCCCCAGGCTGAAGGCAGCGCTAAACTGCTGAGCCACCCAGGCTGCCCTATAGTTGTGGGTTTTTTTTTTTTTTTTTTTTTTGTTGTGGGTTTTTTGGTGTTGGTTGTGATCTCTCCTTTTTCACTCATGATTTTATTTATTTGAGTCCTTTCTCTTTTCTTTTTGGTAAGTCTGGCCTTATTAATTCTTTCAGAGATCTTATTAATTCTTTCAGAGAACCAGCTCCTAGTTTCAGCGATATGTTCTACTAGGTTTTTTTTTTTTTATCACTGATTTCTGCTCTGATCTTTATTATTTCCCTTCTCCTGCTGGGCTTAGGCTTTATTTGCTATTCTTTTTCCACCTCCTTTAGGTGTAAGGTTAGATTGTGTATTTGAGACTTTTCTTATTTCTTTTTTTTCTTAAGATTTTATTTATTTATTCATGAGAGACACACACACACACAGAGGCAGAGACACAGGCAGAGGGAGAAGCAGGCTCCATGCAGGGAGCTCAATGTGGGACTCGATCCTAGGACTTCAGGATCACGCCCTGGGCTGAAGGCAGGCGCCAAACCACTGAGTCACCCAGGGATCCCATGACTTTTCTTATTTCTTGGGGAAGTCCTGTATTGCTATATACTTCCCTCTTAGGACCACTGTAGCTGTATCTCAAAGGTTCTGAACAGTCATGATTTCATTTTCATTTGTTTACATGAAAATTTTAAATTCTTTTTAATTTCCTGGTTGGCCCATTTATTCTTTAGAAGGATGTTCTTTAACCTCCATGTATTTGTGTTCCTTCTAAATTTTCTCTTGTTATTGAGTTCACATTTTAAAGCATTGCAGTCTCAATATGCATGGAATAATCTCAGTTTTGTGGTACCAGTTGAGAACTGATTTGTGACACAGTATGTCATCTATTCTGGAGAAAGTTCCATGTGCAGGAAAAGAATGTGTGTTCTGTTGCTTTGGATGAAATGCTTTGAATATATCTGTGAAGTCCATATGGTCCGGTGTGTCATTCAAAGCCCTTGTTTTCTTGTTGATCTTCTGCCTAGAATATCTGTCCATTGCTGAGAGTGGGGTGTTAAAGTCTATTATTATATTATTACTGATGTGTTTCTTTAATTTTGTTATTATTTGGTTTATGTATTTGGTTGCTCCCAACTTAGGGGCATAAATATTTACAATTGTTAGATCTTCTTCTTGGATAGACCCATTTATTATGATATAGTGTCCTTCTTCATCTCTTATTACAGGTTTTTTTTCTTTTATTACAGTTTTTTTTAATATTTTTTTAATTTTTATTTATTTATGATAGTCATAGAGAGAGAGAGAGGCAGAGACACAGGCAGAGGGAGAAGCAGGCTCCATGCACCGGGAGCCCGACGTGGGAATCGATCCCGGGTCTCCAGGATCGCGCCGTGGGCCAAAGGCAGGCGCCAAACCGCTGCGCCACCCAGGGATCCCTTATTACAGTTTTTGATTTAAAATCTAAAGCGTCTGATGTAGAGATTGCTACTCCAGCTTTCTTTGATGTCTATTTGCAGGATAAATAATTCTCCACTGCCACTTTCAATCTGGAGGTTCTTGGGGTCTAAAATAGGCCTCCGGTAGAGAGCATATTGATGGGTCTTTTTATTTTTTTTAAGATTTTATTTATTTATTCACGAGAGACAGAGAGAGAGAGAGAGAGAGAGAGAGAGAGAGAGAGAGGCAGAGACACAGGTAGCCAGAGAAGCAGGAGATCCGCAGTCTCCAAGATCACGCTCTGGGCTGAAGGTGGCGCTAAACTGCTGAGCCACCATGGCTGCCTGATGGGTCTTTTTTTATTTTTTATTTTTTAAATAAATTTATTTTTTATTGGTGTTCAATTTACCAACATACAGAATAACACCCAGTGCTCATCCCGTCAAGTGACCCCCTCAGTGCCCGTCACCCATTCTCCCCCACCCCCCGCCCTCATCCCCTTCTACCATCCCAGTTGGTTTCCCAGAGTTAGGAGTCTTTATGTTCTGTCTCCCTTTCTGATATTTCCCACACATTTCTTCTCCCTTCCCTTATATTCCCTTTCACTATTATTTATATTCCCCAAATGAATGAGACCATATAATGTTTGTCCTTCTCCGATTTACTTACTTCACTCAGCATAATACCCTCCAGTTCCATCCACGTTGAAGCAAATGGTGGGTATTTGTCGTTTCTAATGGCTGAGTAATATTCCATTGTATACATAAACCACATCTTCTTTATCCATTCATCTTTCGATGGACACCGAGGCTCCTTCCACAGTTTGGCTATTGTGGACATTGCTGCTATAAACATCGGGGTGCAGGTGTCCCGGCGTTTCATTGCATCTGAATCTTTGGGGTAAATCCCCAACAGTGCAATTGCTGGGTCGTAGGGCAGGTCTATTTTTAACTCTTTGAGGAACCTCCACACAGTTTTCCGGAATGGCTGCACCAGTTCACATTCCCACCAACAGTGTAAGAGGGTTCCCCTTTCTCCACATCCTCTCCAACATTTGTGGTTCCCTGTATTGTTAATGTGTGTGGTGGTGTGAGGTGGTATCTCATTGTGGTTTTGATTTGTATTTCCCTGATGGCAAGTGATGCAGAGCATTTTCTCATGTGCGTGTTGGCCATGTCTAAGTCTTCCTCTGTGAGATTTCTCTTCATGTCTTTTGCCCATTTCATGATTGGATTGTTTGTTTCTTTGGTGTTGAGTTTAAGAAGTTCTTTATGGATCTTGGAAACTAGCCCTTTATCTGATATGTCATTTGCAAATATCTTCTCCCATTCTGTAGGTTGTCTTTGAGTTTTGTTGACTGTATCCTTTGCTGTGCAAAAGCTTCTTATCTTGATGAAGTCCCAATAGTTCATTTTTGCTTTTGTTTCTTTTGCCTTCGTGGATGTATCTTGCAAGAAGTTACTGTGGCCGAGTTCAAAAAGGGTGTTGCCTGTGTTCTTCTCTAGGATTTTGATGGACTCTTGTCTCACATTTAGATCTTTCATCCATTTTGAGTTAATCTTTGTGTATGGTGAAAGAGAGTGGTGTAGTTTCATTCTTCTGCATGTGGATGTCAAATTTTCCCAACACCATCTATTGAAGAGACTGTCTTTCTTCCAGTGGATAGTCTTTCCTCCTTTATCGAATATTAGTTGACCATAACGTTGAGGGTCCACTTCTGGATTCTCTATTCTGTTCCATTGATCTATGTGTCTGTTTTTGTGCCAGTACCACACTGTCTTGATGACCACAGCTTTGTAGTACAACCTGAAATCTGGCAATGTGATGCCCCCAGATATGGTTTTCTTTTTTAAAATTCCCCTGGCTGTATGGGGTGTTTTCTGATTCCACACAATTCTTAAAATAATTTGTTCTAACTCTCTGAAGAAAGTCCATGGTATTTTGATAGGGATTGCATTAAACGTGTAAATTGCCCTGGGTAACATTGACATTTTCACAATATTAATTCTGCCAATCCATGAGCATGGAATATTTTTCCATCTCTTTGTGTCTTCCTCAATTTCTTTCAGAAGTGTTCTATAGTTTTTAGGGTATAGATCCTTTACCTCTTTGGTTAGGTTTATTCCTAGGTATCTTATGCTTTTGGGTGCAATTGTAAATGTGATTGACTCCTTAATTCCTCTTTCTTCAGTCTCATTGTTAGTGTATAGAAATGCCATTGATTTCTGGGCATTGATTTTGTATCCTGCCATGCTACCAAATTGCTGTATGAGTTCTAACAATCTTGGGGTGGAGGCTTTTGGGTTTTCTATGTAGAGTATCATGTCATTGGCGAAGAGGGAGAGTTTGACTTCTTTTTTGCCAATTTGAATGCCTTTGATGTCTTTTTGTTGTCTGATTGCTGAGGCTAGGACTTCCAGTACTATGTTGAATAGCAGTGGTGAGAGTGGACATCCCTGTCTTGTTCCTGATCTTAGGGGAAAGGCTCCCAGTGCTTCCCCATTGAGAATGATATTTGCTGTGGGCTTTTCGTAGATGGCTTTTAAGATGTTGAGGAATGTTCCCTCTATCCCTACACTCTGAAGACTTTTGATCAGGAATGGATGCTGTATTTTGTCAAATGCTTTCTCTGCATCTTTTGAGAGGATCATATGGTTCTTGGTTTTTCTCTTGCTGATATGATGATCACATTGATTGTTTTACTAGTGTTGAACCAGGCTTGTGTTCCGGGGATAAATCCTACTTGGTCATGGTGAATAATTTTCTTAATGTACTGTTGGATCCTATTGGCTAGTATCTTGTTGAGAATTTTTGCATCCATGTTCATCAGGGATATTGGTCTGTAATTCTCCTTTTTGGTGGGGTCTTTGTCTGGTTTTGGAATTAAGGTGATGCTGGCCTCATAGAACGTATTTGGAAGTACTCCATCTCTTTCTATCTTTCCAAACAACTTTAGGAGAATAGGTATGGTTTCTTCTTTAAACGTTTGATAGAATTCCCCTGGGAAGCCATCTTGCCCCTGACTCTTGTGTCTTGGGAGGTTTTTGATGACTGCTTCAATTTCCTCCCTCGTATTGGCCTGTTTGGGTTTTCTATTTCTTCCTGTTCCAGTTTTGGTAGTTTGTGGCTTTCCAAGAATGCGTCCATTTCTTCTAGATTGCCTAATTTATTGGCGTATAGCTGTTCATAATATGTTTTTAAAATCGTTTGTATTTCTTTGGTGTTGGGTCTTTTTTTAAATCCATTCTGATACTCTCTGTCTTTTGATTAGAGGTTTAGCCCATTTACATTCAGAGTAATTATTTAAAGATATAAATTTAGTGCCATTGTATTGCCTGTAAAGTCACTGTTGCTATAGATTGCCTCTGTTCCTTTCTGATCTTTGTTACTTTTTGGGTCTCTCTTCATTCAAAGGATCCCGTTTGATATTTCTTTTTTTTTAAGATTTTATTTATTCATTCATGAGAGACAGAGAGAGAGGCAGAGACACAGGCAGAGGGAGAAGCAGGCTCCATGCAGGGAGCCCCATGTGCGACTTGATCCTGGGTCTCCAGGATCAGCCCTGGGCCAAAGTCAGGTGCCAAACCGCTGAGCCACCCAGGGATTCCCCCCTTTGATAATTCTTGCATGAGTGGTTTAGTGTTCACAAACTCCTTTAGTTTTTGTTTATCTTGGAAATAACCTTTCTCTCCTTCTATTCTGAATGACAGCCTTGCTGGGTAAAGTATTCTTGGCAGCACATTTTCCCCATTTAGCATGTTAAATATATCATGCCAGCACTTTCTGTCCTGCCAGCTCTCTGTGGAAAGGTCTGCTGCCAGCCTTATGTGTCTACTCTTGTAGGTAAAGACTTCTTGTCCTGAGTGGCTTCCAGGATTTTCTCTTCATCTCTGAAATTTGGAAGCTTCACCATTGTATATTGAGATGTCCTATTTTTATTGGTTGGGGGGTTCTCTATGCCTCCTGGACTTGAATGCCTGTTTCCTTCCCCAGATTGGGGAAGTTCTTAGCTATGATTTGTTCAAATAACTCTTCTGCCCCGCCTCCCTTCATCTTCTGGGAGCCCTATATCTGGTTGTTATTTCAATTTATGGAATTGCTCATTTCTTGAAGTCTCCGTTCATGATACAGTAGTTGTTCTTTTATTTCTATAATAAGGGATTCTCTAATGTCTTCTATGCTTTTTCAAGCCCCACTAGTATCTTTATAATCATTGTTTTATTTTTTTAAGATTTTTATTTATTTATTCATGACAATACACATAGAGGAGAGAGAGAGGCAGAGACACAGGCAGAGGGAGAAGCAGGCTCTATGCAGGGAGCCTGACATGGGACTCGATCCCAGGTCTCTAGGATCATGCCCTGGGCTGAAAGCGGTGCTAAACCGCTGAGCCACCCGGGGCTGCCCTAATCATTGTTTTAAATTCTAGTTCAGTCATCCTATTTATATCCAAATTGATTAAATCCCTGGCAGAGTGTGCTCTCTCCTGTTCTTTCTTTGTGGTGAGCATATGGGGAATTTAAGAAACAAAACAGATAAACATAGAGAAAAGGACGAAAAAATAAAATAAGATGAAATAGAGATGGTAACAAACCATAAGAGATTCCTAAATATAGGAAACAAACAAGGTTGCTGGAGGGATAGTGGGTGGAGTGTGGTGTAACTAGGCGAGGAGCTTTAAGGAGAACACTTGAGGGAGTATATAAGAATCTGGCAGATACAAAAGAAAAGGGATGGTTTAAAAATTACCCGCACATCCTTGGACACTTGTCCCACTGGGGGTGAAGTTTAGTTTCCTTCTCCGTGAATATGAGACCTCAGTGACCTGCTCATGATGAAGGAAATGCAGGGAAGTGATACTCTGTGACTTCCGTGGCTGGCTTTCTGCTGTCTCTCTTGGGACACGTATCCTGGGAGCCCTGGGCCACTACCTGAGAAACCAGGCACTGCGAAGGCACCGTGCTGCAGAGACCGCGTAGAGGCCGCTATGCCTTGTGTCTCCCCAGCCCAGATGTCGGGCACGTGGACGAGCCTTCAGATGCATCCTGCCCCAGCTTCCAAAGGCTGAAGCCTAAAGCAGGGGGAGGCAGAGACAATCCTTGCCCCACCCCAGCCCTGCCCAGGAGATTGCGTCCTCAGAAACATAACAAATATTTTATTGTTGTTGTTTCAAGCCACTGAGTACTGCAGCGGGGAATCTGCAGTCCCCGTATTGGACCTCAGGGGAGTGTCATTAAATCAGCAAAGGTGCAGGGACGTGTTGGGATGATGAACCCTGATTCGAGATGATTTGGGTTTTTGTAGAGGTTCTGACATACTTCCACAGCTGACAGCAAGACTCTGGGGAAAAAAAAATATTACATGGCTTGTCCTTTTTTTCCCGGAATTTAAATATTATGTAGAACTTCAGAGAATAACATATTCCAGCACCTGGGGGGGGAAAAAAAGGAGAACACTTGAAGTAATGAACATTTGGTGTTATGCAACTGGTGAATCACTAAATTCTACCTCTGAAACTAACAATACAGTATATGTTAATTAAATTGAATTAACTTCTAGAAAATATTTTATTTATAATGGGCAGCCTCGGTGGCTCAGCGGTTTAGCACCACCTTTGGCCCAGGGTGTGATCCTGGAGACCCGAGATGGAGTCCCACATCGGGCTCCCGGCATGGAGCCTGCTTCTCCCTCTGCCTGTGTCTCTGCCTCTCTCTGTGTGTGTGTGTGTCTGTCATGAATAAATAAATGAAATCTTAGAAAAAGAAAATATTTTATTTATATATTTTAGAGACAAAGAGTGAGAAAGAGTATGAGTTGGGGGTGGTGAGGGAAGTCAGTGGAAGAGGGAGAAGCAGATCCTCACTGAGGAGGGAGCCTGGTGTGGGACTTTATCCCAGGACCTGAGGTCATGACCCAAACCAAAGGCAGTGGCTTAACCAACTGAGCCACCCACATGCCCCAATGAAATTGAATTTAAGTCAAAAAATTAAAAAAACCTCAATTGAGGAATGGGCAAAGGAGTTGAATAAATATTCTCCAAAAAAAAAGATCTGCAAATGCATAATATGCACAGGAAAAGATGTTCAACATCACTAATCATTAGTGAGATGCAAATCAAAGCAACAATGAAATTACACCTTACACCCATTACCAAAATAACCACCTGCTCTTCCCACTCCATAACCCATAAAAAGAGAAAATAACAAGTTTTGTGAGGATGTGGAGAAATTGGAACTCTTGTGCACCATACGTGGGGATGTAAAATGGTGCAAACACTGTAAAAACAATACGGAGGCTCTTCAAAAAATGAGTCATAAAATCATCATATGATCTAGCAATTTCACTTCTGTACATATATGCAAAATAATCGAAAACAGCGTCTCAAAGGGATAGTTGTACAACCACGTTTATATTAGCTTTTTTTTTTTTTAACCATAGTCAAAAGGTGGAACTAACCCAACTATCCATTGACAGATGGATAAACAAAATGTGGTATGTATATACCATGGAATAATATTCATCCTTAAAAAGAAATGTGAATTCTGACACATGCTATGTGGATGAACCAGGAAGACAAAATTCTACATGAAATAAGCCAATCACAAAAAGACAAATATTGTATGATTCCACTTTCATGAGTTATCTAGAGTAGTCAAATCCATAGAGCTAGGAAGTAGAAGGGTGGGATAAATGGGATTTATCCTAGGAATGCAAATATTTAAACATACAAAAATCAACTAACATCACTATTGATAGATTAATACAAAAAATCACACAACCAACTCAATGATACAGAAAAAACATTTGATCAAGCCCAATAACCTTTCATGATAAAAAACATTTAACAAACTATGAATAGAAGTGAACTTCCTCAACACAATGAAAGGCATCTATAGACATCCCCATACAGACTGGATACTTTCCCTGTAAGATCACTTCTATTCAACATTGTACTTAAATTCTACCTAAGACAATTAGAAAAAAAGAAAAGGAATTCACATTGGAAAGGAAAAAATAAAAACCATCTCTCTTAGCAAATGACATAATCTTGTGCGTAGAAAATCTTAAAGACTCCACTAAAAAAATTACTAGAACTAGTAAATGAATTTAGCAAGGTTGCAAGATACAAAATCTGTATCTAAAAATTAATTGCATTTATATACGCTTGCAATGAACGATCTGGAAAGGAAGTGAAGAAAACAATTCCATTCACAATAGCATCAAAAAGAATAAAATACTTAGGAGTAAATGTAACCAAAGAGGTTAAAGACTTGTACACTGAAAAGTTTAAAATGTTGATGAAATGAATTAAAAATAATCTAAGTAAATTCTATCAAGGCATCTGCTCTAGGATGATGGGCAACATGATAGAATCAGTTAAACCTATGAGCACAGGCACATTTTGTTTTTGTTGTTGTTCTAAAGTGAGTTCCTTGATCAGAAAGAATGCTGTGTGTAATACCATAATGTCAGATAAGGTGTGTCTATTGTGGAAAACTTTGGAAAAAAGACAATTTGCATCCAGAAAACATTTTCCTTATTGAAATATTTTTGCATCCTTTCCTTCTATTTCTCTTGGCCAGACCTGTGTCAAACTTACTCTTGTATATTTCTGTCTTGCAGGCACTGGACTCAAACATTCTTTAAAACTGTTTTCACCTCTGCCTCCCAAGCTCCAAATCTGCTCAGCCACTTTTATCACCATCTCATGGAAGGGTACCACTCTTCATCCAGTTGCTAAAGCCATATAATGAGGTCTTGTTCTTCTTCTTTTTTAAATGAAGACACATTCTTGACTCCTCTCCTCATCCTCCATTTGTAATCAAATTCTGCTGAGATTTGAGTCTAGTATATAGGTTTAGATGGAAAGAGCAGTTTGGGGGTGTAAGTCCTGACAAAGATCATCAGTGCCTCTCAACGCAACTATCTCAGGGGGGGACTATTACAGATGTCCCTTTGGCTCATTCTTTACTTTACTTTCCTCAATTTCTCTGTGCAGTTAGGAGCAATCATTTAACTCCATTTTATTCTTTATTTTTATTGAAATATTCTAACAAGCACTTGGGCACCTAGAAACTCACCTCCTAATGTTATTCAATTATAGATATCCAGCAGTGAAATTTGAGTAACTGTCCTGCCACATGATTCTATGGATTACAGAGTCATAATCAGGGTTATCAGTGCCTTTAAATCTAACCAGTGGATTGCCTGGGTGGCTCACTGGTTGAATGGTTGCCTTTGGCTCAGGGCATGATCCCGGGATCCGGAATCGAGTCCTGCATCAGGCTTCCTGCATGGAGTCTGCTTCTCCCTCTGCCTATGTCTCTGCCTCTCTCTCTCTCTGTGTCTCTCATGAATAAATAAATAAAATCTTTTAAAAAATCTAACCAGAGAACCAATTCCAGATAACCCAGAAAACAATTCAGAGAATTTAATCTTAAGATTCTGTTTCTTTGGAGCCATGTTTAGTATCAAAATATGTATCAATCAGAGTTAAATCAGAAAGGCAGAAACACTAGGAGATATATGTGCATATATAACACCTAGATTAAAAGATTCATTACAAGGAATTTGCTTACCTAATTGTTCAGACTGGAGCTAAACAAGTCCAAAATGTGTAGGACAGGCCATCAGGAGGGGAAGTTAGCTGGGAATTCTTGGGCATGGGCCAATGCTGTTGTTCACATACTGTCAGAAAGAGATGATTACAAGCAGACAAAAGCTGAATTTGGTGTTCACAGGTAATTGGCAAAGGAAGTGACAGCTAAGTAAGGGAGAACAAGTGCAGAGTTACATGCTAAGAGTCTAGTTCAGACACAGGGGAAGGGAAAATAACATAAGATGAAATCAGATAGAGACAAGCCTCAAGAGACTCATAACTATAGGGAACAAACTGAGGGTTGCTGTGGGGGAGGTGGGTGGGTGGTGGGGTAACTGGGTGATGGGCATTAAGGAGGGTACTTGATGTAATGACCCTGGGTGTTATATGCAAGTGATGAATCACTAAACTCTAATTCTGAAACTAATAATACACTATATGTTAATCAAATTTTATTTTATTATTTATTTATGTATTTTAAATATTTTATTTATTTATTCATGAGAGACACAGAGAGAGGCAGAGACACAGGCAGAGGGAGGAGAAGCAGGCTCCATGCAGGAAGCTCGATGTGGGACTCTATCCTGGGACTCTGGGATCACACCCTGAGCTGAAGGCAGACGCTCAACCACTGAGCCACCCAGGCGTCCCTCAAATTGAATTTTATATACAAAACTAACAAAAAGAGTCTAGGTCAGAGAATGTCTAAGCGTCTTTTACAGGTCTCCCTCTGATTAAGTAACGCCCACAAAGATATTCTCCTTTACTTACAGTCAACTAACTAGGAACTTTAATTACATCTGCAAAATTATTTTCATCAAAATAAATTATTTACATCAAAACTCATCATACTAAAATACCCAGACTTGGGACCTTGGATTCAGCAACAGTAGAAAGGCTGAGCTCAAAGTTGAAAGGCACGGGCAAATTTTATTGGGGCAACAGCTACAGGTAAGGGGTGAGGCATAATCAGGACAGAGGTGTCAGACTCGCTCCTCCAAAAATAGCCACAGAAAGTTTTAAAGGGGCTGAGGTGGGAAAGGAGTGGTGTGTAAGCATGTAGGGGTGGGGAATACAGGAATTGGGCATACAGTTGTAGTTGACAGAACATGCTTCTTCATAAATTGTAGGTTTCATTTGCATGTTAACTCTCCACCTTTGGGTGTGATTTTTAACATTAAAATGAGAGGAAAATATCAGAAAGGGAGACAGAACATGAGAGACTCCTAACTCTGGGAAATGAACTAGGGGTGGTGGAAGGGGAGGAGGGCGGGGGGTGGGGGTGAATGGGTGATGGGCACTGAGGTGGGCACTTGACGGGATGAGCACTGGGTGTTATTCTATATGTTCGCAAATTGAACACCAATAAAAAATAAATTTATAAAAAATAAAGAAGAAAATAGAAATAGCCTATAATTCTATCACCCAATGCTAATCACTGTCAATGTTTTGATTTGGTATTATTTCATAACCATTTCTCTACTATATGTAAATGCTTTTCAAATATTTGGATCAAACTTGAAAAAAAAATGAGAGGAAAAATCAAAGAAACGTCAGATTTGGTGACCATCCTGTCTCAGATCACATAGAACTTGTCTGGGCTTGTTTCTTGGTTCCAGCTCTGCTCTGCCAGAAAAGCAGTAACAGCCAGCAGGGAATGCCCTGGGTATATAGAGGCTTGTTCTCAAGGTCCTTGACTATATCATTACCATCGTCAAAGTCTTTATTTCTTCATTCCAATCTCCATAACTGGAATAATCAGCTACATGAAATTTCTGTCTCTCCTTTTCATTAATTCTGCATGCTACTCCCAGATTAATCTTTCTGAAATGTTGCATTTCTGTGACTGTAGTTACAAGTCAAATTTCAATTTGAGATGTATAGACAATGAATAATGTAGCTTAAATATAAATATGCTTGGAAAATATTAATGAAAAAAATCAGAACTATCAATTAATAGAGCAGTTTTCTAAAACTTTGAATTAGTACTTTTTAAAATTTAGGATCAGTTTTTTTTAATTGGGTTGAAATTCACACAACATAAAATTTTTATCAAGAAAGAATGCTGTATTTTGTCAAATGCTTTTTCTGCATCTATTGAGAAGATTATATGGTTTTTATCTTTTCTTTTATTAATGTCGGTTATCACATTGATTGATTTATAGATGTCGAACCACCCCTGTGGCCCCAGGAATAAATCCCACTTGGTTGTGGTGGATAATCCTTTTAATGTTGGATCCAATTAACTTGTATCTTGGTGAGAATTTTTGCATCTAAGTTCATCAGAGATATTGGTCTGTAATTCTCCATGTTGGTGGACTCTTTGGTTTTGGGATCAAGGTAATGCTGGTCTCAGAGAATGACTTTGGAATTTTTCTTTCCGTTTCTATTTTAAAAAATATTTTCAAAAGAATAGGTATTAATTCTTCTTTACAAGTTTGGTAGAATTCCTGTGGGAAGCCATTTGGCCCTGGACTCTTGTTTGTTTGGAAATAGTTGAGTACTGATTCAATTTATTTGCTGATTATGGGTCTGTTCAGGTTTTATACTTTTTTTAGGGTGAAATGCACTGTTTCAATTTTGCTAGTTTGTAAGTTTCTAGGAATTTGTCCATTTCTTCCAGATTGTTAATTTGTTGGTATATAACTGCTCATAATATTCTCTCAAAATTGTTTCTTTTTCTTCAGGGTTGGTTGTGATTTCTATTCTTTTATTCATGATTTTTTACTTGGGTCCTTTCTCTTTTATTTTTGATAAGTTTGGCTAGGGGTTTATCAATCTTGTTAATTCCTTCAAAGAACCAGCTCCTAGTTTCATTGCTTTGTCTTATTGTTTTTTGTTTTTATATCATTGATTTCTGCTCTAATCTTTATTATTTCTCTTCTCCTGCTGGATTTAGGTTTTATTTACTGTTCTTTTTTCACCTCTTTTAAGTGTAAGATTAGGTTGTATATTTGAGACCTTTCTTATTTCTTGAGGAAAACCAGGATTACTACATACTTCTATCTTAGGATGGTCTTTGTTGCTTCCCAAAGGTTTTGGACTGTTATGTTTTCATTCTCATCTGCTTCCATGTATTTTAAAAATTCTTCTTTAGTTTCTTGGTTAACCCATTAATTCCTTAGTAGGATGTTCTTTAGCCTCCATATATTTGTGGTCTTTCCAAATTTTTTCTTATGGTTGACTTCAAGTTTCATAGTGCTGTGGTCTGAAAATATGTGTGGTATGATCTCAATCTTTTTGTATCAGTTGAATCCTGATTAGGTAACCCAGTTGTGATCTATTCTGAAGAATGTTCCATGTGCACTTGAGAAGAATGTGGCTTCTGCTGCTTTAGAGTGAAATGCACTGAATATGTCTGTGAAGCCTTCTGGTCTAATGTGTCATTCAAAGCCTTTGTTTCCCTGTAGATCTGCTTAGATGGTTTGTTTGGAAGATCTGTCCATTGTTATGAGTAAGGTGTTAAAAGATTATCAGAGTATTATTGTATTATTATCAATGTGTTTCTTTAATCTTATTATTAGTTGGTTTACATATTTGGGTGCTCCCAAGTTAGGGCCACAAATAGTTATAGTTCTTTGATCTTCTTGCTGGAGAGTCCCTTTTATTATGAAATAGTGTCCTTCTTTATTTCTTATTACACTCTTTGGTTTGAAATCTAGTTTGTCTAAGGATGGCTATTCTTTCTTTTGATGTCCATTAGCAAGGTAGATGGTTGTCCAACCCTCACTTTCAATCTGGAGGTGTTATTGGATCTAAAATGAGTCTTTTGTAAGCAGCATATTGATGGGCCTTTTTTTTTAATCCATTCTAATACCCTCTGTCTTTTTATTGGGACATTGAGTTCGTTTACATTCAGAGTAATTAATAAAAGATATGAATTTACTGCCATTGTATTACCTGTAAATTCATTGTTCCTAGAGATTGTCTCTCTTTTGGTCTTTGCTCCTTTTTGTCTCTTTCTGCTCAAAGGGTCCCCTTTTATATTTCTTGCAGGGCTGGGTTAGTGTTCAGGAATATCTTTATTTTTTGTTTGTCCTGGAAACTCTTTATCTCTCCTATTCTGAATGACAGACTTGCTAGATAAAATATTCTTGGCTGTATAAATTTCTCATTTAGCACATTGACTATATCATGCTAGTCTTCTCTGGCCTTCCAGGCCTCTGTGGACTGGCCTGCCACCAGCCTTACATGTCTACCCTTGTAGGTTAAGGACCTCTTGTATTAACCTTCTTTCTGAATTTTCTCTTTATCTTTGTGATTTCCAAGTTTCACTATTATATGTTGTGGCATCCAAGTTTCACTGTTATATGTTGTTAATTTTTAGGGGAGTTCTCTGTGCTTTTTGGACTTAAATGCTTGTCTCCTTTTCCAGATTAGGTAAGTTCTCAGCTATATAATTTGTTTAAGTAAAATTTCTGCCCTCTTTCCTCCACTCTATTTTTTCTGGGACTCCTATAATATGGATATAGTTTTGCTTTATGGATTCACTGAGTTCCCACATCTACCTTCATGATCTAATAGTTTTCTTTCCTTCTTCTTTTCAGCATTATTTTCCATATTTTTATCTTCTATGTCAGTGATTCACTCTTCTGCTTCATTCATTTTATGGCCTCCACTTGAGACTGCATCTCAATTATAGCATTTTAAATTTTGGCCTGACTAGATTTTCATTCTCTAAGCTCTATAGTAAGGGATTCTCTAGTGTCTTTTATGCTTTTTTTTCCAAGCCCAGCTAATATCTGTATAATCAATTGTTTAAATTATTGTTCAGACATCTTACTTATATCTGTATTGATTAAATCCCTGGCAGTGAGTACTACGTCCTATTTCTTCTTTTGAGGTGAATTTCTCCATATTCTCAGTTTGTTCAGAAATTAAAAGAGGAGAGAAAAAAACAACAACTAAAACAAGAAGAAGAACAACAACAAAACACACATAGAAAAAGCTGGATCCTTGGGTATGTCTTGGTATGCTTGTTAAACAAAACTGGATATCATAAAGAAGATATAGATAGATAGATAGATAGATAGATAGATAGATAGATAGATATAATATTGCTTAGCCATTGAAAAGAATGAAATCTTTCCATTTGCAATGGATATGATGGAACCAGAGGATATTATGATAAGCGAAATAAGTCAGAGAGAGACAAATACCATATGTTTTCAGTCATAGTGGAATTTAAGAACAAAACAGATGAATACAGTGGAAATGAAAGAAAAATAAAATAATAGGAAGACAGAAAGGGAGGCAAACCATAAGAGAATCTTAACTATAGGAAACAAACCAAGGGTTGCTGGAGGGGAAGTGGGTGGCAAGATAGTGTAATTGGGTGATGAGCATTAAGGAGGGCACTTGAAGTAATGAACACTGGGTTTTGTATGAACTGATGAACCACTGAATTCTACCTCTGAAACTAATAATACAGTATATGTTAATTAAATGGGATTTGAATAAAAAATTAAAAGAAAAACTGAATCCCAAAATAAGAAAGAAAACTATATCTACATCTATATATAAAGAAAGAACAATGAAAGGAGACAAAATAGTAATAATGTATAAAGTATATATAAAATAAAAATTAAAAAAGAATAAAAAATGGATGAAATAAGAAAATAACTGAAATAATAATAAATGACTAAAGAATAAAAATACAAAGAATGCTAGATGCTGTTTCTCCCTAGAGCTGAATGTTTGCAAGCCTCTATGATCAGTAAACTCACTGGAAGTGAGTTGTTTGTGCTGGTCTGCTAGGAGAAGGGCCTGTTGTGCTGATTCTTGGGTGGCAGTGCACCTCCAGGTTGCAGGGAGGCATGACTTGGTGTAGGCAGCTCCAGATACCACTAGATAGTGATATTTTGCTCCCTGAAGGCTTTCAGCACTGATAGGTGAGATGAATCTAGTGGCACCTGCTTTCTAGCCCTGGAGTTGAAAATTTGCACTGCCCACTGTTCAGTGAACCCTCACAGAAGACCAGTCAATAACTCTTGTCTCCCCAGTTGCCATCAGAACTCTATGTTCACCCTGCATGTGTCTGAGCATTTTTATCTCAGGCATGCCACTGAGGTTCAAAACTCCAAGTTTTAGAGACTCTTCTGGCCAGTCCTGCACTGTTCCTTCTGGGGAAGTTCTTGCCATGCTTCTGCCTTTTGCTGGAGCCATCCATGTAAAACAGTCATGGGACCGTGCAGCAGTTCACAATTTATGGCAACATGGAGCAGAAAGCAGGCACCTAGACTTGCTGTTCTCAGCTGGCTTCTATGATCCTATGCTTGAGAACTGTGATGCACTTAGGCATCACCCTCTTCTTTCTGGCACCCAGGGAATCCTGAGACCACGCTGCCATACCTGGGATTTCACCACTCGAGCACCTTTAAGCCAGTCATCTCTCCTATTGTAGCAGACTTCTAAAAGTTCTGATTTTGTGCTCCATTGATTATAATACTTTGTGGTAGCCTCCTTAAGCAGTCCCCTTCCCCACCACTGTATCCTCAGCTGTATCACACTGGATTCAAGTCTCTGCACCTCCTGCCTTCCAAATGGTGATCACTTTTCTACTTGTAGACTTGCAACATTTTTCTGAAGCCTCTGATTTATCAGGTATTCAGAATGATTTGATAACTGGTTGTATTCAAAGGATGAATAAATGGATGGGTAAACTTATGGTCCCCCTATCCCTCCACCATCTAACTCCTACCCCTGTAAGTTAAGGACCTTTTGTCCCTAGCTGCTTACAGAATCCTCTCTTTATCTTTGTATTTTGCAATTTTCACTATGATATGTAATGGTGTTGATCTCTTTTTATTGGTTTTGAGAGGAGTTTTCTGTGCCTCTTGGACTTGAATGCCTGTTTCCTTTTCCAGATTAAGGACGTTTTCAGCTATAATTTATTGAAATGAACGTTTTTCAAGCCCAGCTAGTAGTCTCATGACTGTTGATCTGAATTCTTGGTTCAGATATGTTGCTTATATATGTTTTCAGCAAGTCCCTGGCTGTGATTTCTTCTTGACCTTTCATTTGGGGGAGAGTTCTTCCATCTTGTCATTTTGGCTAAATTTCTGTCTTTTGCTTGTCATGAAAACTTGTTACCTGCATCTGAGAGTAATACTATATTAAAATGGGGTTCGAGTATCTGAGTGGCTCCGTCTGTTAAGTGTCTGACTCTTGATTTCTGCTCAGATCATGATTTCAAGATCATGGGATTGAGCCACACGTTGGGCTCCCAGTGGGGAGTGTGCTCAAGATTTTCTCTCTCCTTTTGTCTCTCCCTCCTCTCTCTCTCTCAAATAAATCAATCAAACTTTTTAATAAGGGGGAATGGTGTCATACACTGTCCAGGGCCTGGTACTTTAGGAATTTCTGGTGTATGCTGCAAGCACTCTGCTGTTGCATTTTGGCTGTTATTTCTCACTGGTCAATACTCTGCATAGTTTCCCCTTGCTTGCACTGTGGAGTTTTTGGAATTTTAACTAGGTGTGCTTTATTTGTTGAAATAAGCCTGGAAAAAGAAAAGAAGGAAAAAAGCCTGATCCAAGAGAGAGAGAGAGAAAGGGAAAAGGAACAGCAGCAGCAGCAGCAGTAACAGTAACAACAACAACAACAACAAACCCTAAACTGACAATCAAAAAATAGCCTGATTCCAAGGAAAAAGAAATCTGATCCCTTATATATATGGTAATATATATATATATATATATATTCTCTCTCTAGAAAGAGAGAGAGAAGGAAATGTAAAACTAACAAACAAAAAACTATAGCCTTATTTCAAAGCAAAAAAAAAAAAAAATACAGCTTGGTCCCACCAGAACTGCAGGTGATGATTTGAAGCACTGTATGATCAGTAGACTTGGTGCATGCAGGTTGCTGCCTGTGATGGTATTCTGAGGGAGAGGCCCACTTGCTGGTTCAGAGTTAGTCCTGCTCCAGTAAATATGCACTTTCCAGGCACTGGGGGATGAGGTTTGGTATAAGGAGCTCCCACTTCTATGGGGAGACACTGTGTAGTTCTCTATATTTGGACCATGTTGGTTGGGAGGGGAAAATGGTGCCACCCCACTCTTGTCCCTGGACCAGGGATCTCACACCTCTCTGCTGTACAGGAAGCCCTCCCAGAAAAGTGAATGCTGTTAGTGTACCTGGTGCCACACCTCTCGTGTGTTTTATCTTTAGCACGTTGTTGGATTCAAAACTCCAAGTCTTAAAGGACTGGCCACTTTGCAGATTTGCTCCTTTCTCTGGAGAACAGCTTCCCTGCCATGCTGTGTCTAGTGTCCTTTGTCCCAGAAAAACAGTCCCATGCCTGCATAATGCACAGAATGTATGTTGTAGCACTGCAAAAAGCATTGACCAGATTAGCCACCCTCTACGCACACCTCTGTCCACTGCCAATGAAAGGCTGTTTGCTGGCACCTGCGGGGTCTTTTGTCCTTGGAGGGGCAATATACCCTCTTCCAAATGTATTCCAGGAGGGGGAATGTTCTCTACTATGCAACTCAGGAGATCCCTGCATCACTTTGTGCAGGAGCCACAGCTCTGTTCCAGCAAAAGTTTAACACTTCCAAAATTCCAAAGTCTGAGCTCTACACACTATTTGCAAAAACCCTGTGACACTCAGTTCTTACCAGTTGGTGGTACAGACAGGTTTCCTCCTTATGTGGACCCAGTGCCATACTGTCTCAACTACTCTTTCTCTCCCTTTTCTCTCTGTGGAAAGGGCCCCATCCCTTCCATGGTGTGGCCGTTTTTCTCCACCTCAATTCACTTCTACATATCTCACACCTGTCACACTGTCTCCCTCCCACCAAGGAAATCTTTCTTCCAATCCTCAGAGTTATTTTCTGGGTGTTCCAAGTGATCTGACCTCAACACAGCTTTGTTCAAGGGGCAAGGAAAACCCAGGGTCCCCCTACTTCTCCACCATTGTAACTCCTCTCTCTTAAATAAAGTTTTACATGCTGTCTTCCCTAAAGGTTGACAGATTAGGCTGTCTGAAAAATGGATTTTTACGTACCTGGGAAGTTTAAAAATGGAAAATAACTTTAACCAATATCAATAAGTATAAAGTCAGATTTGACCTAGGTCAATTGTTGGTACATAACATTAGTTGACATTTCTGAGCAATTTTTGTGAGCTAGCCAGTAATATCTTAAGTAAAATTATGCTTCCTCTTTAAAATTTCCAAATTTTCTTTGTAGACTTCTTGGCATGTTTCTAGTACTAGTGACTCAACACTATTTATACCACTTACTTTTAAAAGAAACCATCGGACCCCCAAGTAAACTCAGAGCTGAGAACTAGGATTCCTGCCTACCTAAGATACAATCTCAGTCATCTCACAGCATCAGTATTTTCAGCATGCAGACAGCAAAGCCTGGGAACAACTCCTCCTGGGAGTCAACTAAGATATGGGGCTTTATTTACCCTGAGGTTTTGGAAGAAATTTGGTGGTGGTGGGGGGGGACCTCAGATGTCACAGAATGAACAACTACTTCCAGGTCTCAAGAAAATACTTCGTATAGCCTAGCAACTGTAAGGTATGTGAAGTTTCTTATGATCTGGTCCTATTAAGTAAAAATCTTCCATTTAGCAGTCATGATGGATTTGAGTTTTAAACGATGATAGGCTGACTCTTCCGGTAAAGTTCTTTTTATTATTTATTTATTTATTTATTTATTTATTTATTCATGAGAGAGAGAGAGAGAGATGCAGAGACACAGGCAGAGGGAGAAACAGGCTCCATGCTATGCAAGGAGCCTGATGTGGGACTCGATTCCTGGTCTCCAGGATCACACCTTGGGCTGCAGGTGGCGCTAAACCACTGCGCCACCGGGGCTGCCCCTGGTAAAGTTCTTTATACAGACAAACCTCATAGATAATCACAGGTTTGGTTCAGTCCACAGCAATAAAGCAAATTTTGCAATAAAGCAAGGCAAATTAATTTTTATTTCCTAGTGAACATAAAAGTTATGTTTATACTATCCTGTATCTTTTAAGTGTGTAATAGTAATAGGATTGAGTCTAAAAAACCCAGTATAGAATATAAATAATAGTGAAAGGGAATATAAGGGAAGGGAGAAGAAATGTGTGGGAAATATCAGAAAGGGAGACAGAACATGAAGACTCCTAACTCTGGGAAACGAACTAGGGGTGGTGGAAGGGGAGGAGGGCGGGGGGTGGGGGTGAATGGGTGACGGGCACTGAGGGGGGCACTTGACGGGAGGAGCACTGGGTGTTATTCTGTATATTGGTAAATTGAACACCAATAAAAAATAAATTTATTAAAAAAATAAAAATAAAAAACCCAGTATATATGTTAAATTTATTTAATTTTAAAATTTAAGTTAAATTAATTAACATATAGTGTATTGTTAGTTTCAGTGTTAGAAGTCATTGTAAGAAGTCAGTGATTCATCAGTCTTATATAACACCCATGCTCATTACATACATGCCCTCCTTAATGTCCACCACCCAGTTACTCCTCTCCCCTCCATCAATACTCAATTGTTTCCTACTATTAAGAGTATCTTATAGTTTGCCTCCTTTTCGGATTTCATCTTGTTTTATTTTTTCCTCTCTCCCCCTATGATTGTTTTGTTACTTAAATTCCACATATGAGTGAGTGATTTCACATGATAATTGTTTTTCTCTGATTGACTTATTTCACTCTAATACCCTGTAGTTCTATCCACATCATTGCAAATGGCAAGATTTGATTTTTTTGATGTCTGAGTATTCCATTGTACATATATAACATATCTTCATTATCCATTCATCTGTTGATGGACATCTAGGCTTTGTCCATCATTGCTGCTATAAACATTGGGGTGCAGGTGTTCCTATGGAGCACGACATTTGTATCTTTGGGGTAAATACCCAGTTGTGCAATTGCTGGGTCATAGGGTAGCTCTATTTTCAACTTTTTGAGGAACCTCCAAAGTGGCTGTACCAGCTTGCACTCCCACCAACAGTGCACGAGGGTTCCCATCTCTGCATACTTACCCACAACTATTGTTTTCTGTCTTGTTAATTTTAGTCATTCTGATTGATGTGAGGTGTTATCTTATTTTTTTTTTATTTGTATTTCCCTGATGCTGAGTGATGTAGAGCATAATTCATGGATCTGGTGGCCATTTCCATGTCTTTTTTGGAGAAATATCTGTCCATATCTTTTTTTTTAAATTTTTATTTATTTATGATAGTCACAGAGAGAGAGAGAGAGAGAGAGAGAGGCAGAGACACAGGCAGAGGGAGAAGCAGGCTCCATGCACCGGGAGCCCGACGTGGGACTCGATCCCGGGCCTCCAGGATCGTGCCCTGGGCCAAAGGCAGGCGCTAAACCGCTGCGCCACCCAGGGATCCCATCTGTCCATATCTTATGCCCATTTCATGACCGGATTGCTTGTTCTTTGGGTGTTGACCTTGATTACTTCTTTATACATTTTGGATACCAACCTTTTATCTGATATGTCATTTGCAAATATCTTCTCCCATTCAGTAAGTTGAATTTTAGTTTTGTTTACTGTTTCCTTTGCTGTGCAGAAGCTTTTTATCTTGATGAAGTCCCAATAGTTCATTTTTGCTTTTGTTTCCCTTGCCTTTACAAACTTGTCTCACAAAAAGTTACTATGACTGAAGTTGGAGAGGTTGCTGCCTCTGTTCTCTTCTAAGATTTTGATGGATTCCTGTTGTAGTTAGGCTTTTCATCCATTTAGAGTTTATTTTTGTGTATGGTGTAAGAGAATGGTCTAGTTTCATTCTTCTGCACGTGGCTGTCCAATTTTCCCAGCACTGTTTATTGAAGAGACTGTCCTTTTTTCCAGTGGATATTCTTTCCTGCTTTGTTGAAGATTAGTTGACCATAGAGTTGAGGGTCCATTTCTGGGTTCTCTCTTCTGTTCCATTGATCTATGTGTCTGTTTTTGTGCCAGTACCACACCGTCTTGATGATCACAGCTTTGTAATACAGCTTGAAATCCGGCATTGTGATGCCCTCAGTTTGGTTTTCTTTTTCAACATTCCTCTGGCTATTCGGGGTCTTTTCTGGTTCCATACAAACTTTACTATTATTATTATTATTATTATTATTATTATTAGTTCCACCTCTGTGAAAATATCAATGGTATTTTGATAGGAATTGCATGGAACATGTAAATTGCCCTGGGTAGCATAGGCATTTCCACCATATTTATTCTTCCAATATGGATTGGAAGCATGGGATGTTTTTCCATCTTGCGTCTTCCTCGATTTCTTTCATAATTATTTTATAATTTTTAGTATACAGATCCTTTACTTCTTTGGCTAGGCTTATTCCTAGGTATCTTATGGTTTTGAGTGCAATTGTAAATGGGATTGATTCCTTAATTTCTCTTTCTTCTGTCTCATTGTTAGTGTTTAGAAATGCCACTGATTTCTGGGCATTGATTTTGTATCCTGCCACATTGCTGAATTGCTGTATGAGTTCTAGCAATCTTGAGGTGGAGTCTTTTGGGTTCTCCACATAAAATATCATGTCATCTGTGAAGAGGGAGAGTTTGACTTCTTTGCCGATTTGAATGCCTTTTATTTCTTTTTGTTTTCTGATTGTTGAGGCTAGGAACACAGGGGTGAGAATGGACGTCCCTGGAGTGTTCCTGATCTTAAGGGAAATGCTCTCAGTTTTTCTCCCTTGAGAATGACATTCGCTGTCGACTTTTCAGAAATGGCTTTTATCATACTGGGAAATTTTCCCTCTAACCCTACACTTTGAAAAGTTTTAATCAGGAATGCATGTTGTATTTTGTCAAATGCTTTCTTTGTACCTACTGAGAGGATCATATGGTTCTTGTCTTTTTTTTTATTGATGTCATCTATCATGTTGATTGTTTTATGAATGTTGAACCACCCTTGCACCCTTGCATAGGGTTGTGATGAATAATTCTCGTAATGTACTGTTGATCCTATTGGCTAGTGTCTTGGTGAGAATTTTTGCATCCATGTTCATCAGGGTCTGTAATTCTCCTTTTGTGGTGGGGCCTTTATCTGGTTTTGAGATCAAGGTAATCTTGATCTCTTGAGAGAGAAAGAGAGAGACAGAGACAGAGACATAGGCAGAGCGTGAAGCAAGCTCCCTGCGGGTAGCCTGATTCAGGACTCGATCCCAAGACCCCCAGATGAAGACCTGAGCCAAAGGCAAATGCTCAAAAACTGAGCCACCCAAGTGCCCCAGTAGAATAGGTATTATTTCTTCTTTAAATGTTTGGCAAATTCCCCTGGGATGCCATTGGGCCCTGGACTTCTGTTTCTTGGGAGTTTTTTGATGAATGCTTCAATTTCCTTGCTGGTTACTGGTCTGTTCAGGTTTTCTATTTCTTCCTGTTACAGTTGTGGTAATTTGTATGTTTACAGGAATGCGTCCATTCTTTCAGATTACCTAATTTGTTGGCATATAGTTGTTCATAATACATTTTAAAAATCATTTGCATTTCTTTGGTATTGCTTGTGATCTTTCCTCTTTCATTCATGATTTAGTTAATTTGAGTCTTTTCTATTTTTAATAAATCTGGCTAGGGGTTTATCTATCCTATTAATTCCTTCAAAGAACCAACTCCTGTTTTCATTGATCTGCTCTACAGTTCTTCTGATCTCTATTTCATTGAGTTCTGCTCTAATATTATTATCTCTCTTCTGCTGGGTTGAGGCTTTATTTGCTCTTTACTCTGATTCCTTTAGGTGCGAGGTTAGCTTGTGTATTTGAGATTTTTCTAATTTTTTGCTTGTAATATATTTCCCACTTGGACCACCTTTGCTGTATCTCAAAGATTTTGAACAGCTGTGCTTTCCTTAGTTTCCATGAATCTTTTTAATTCTTCTCTAATTTCCTTGTTGACCCATTCATCTTTTAGTAGGATGCACTTTAACCTCCAGGTGTTTGAATTTCTTCCAAATTTCTTCTTGTGATTTGAGTTCTAGGTTCAAAGCATTGTGGTCTGAAAATATGCAGGGGACAATTCCAAACTTTGGTATTGATTGAGACCTGATTTGTGACCCCATATGTGTTCTATTCTGGAGAAAAGTTCCATGTGCACTTGAGAAGAATGTGTATTCTGCTGCATTAGGATGGAATGTTCTGCATATATCTGTGAAATCTATTTGGTCCAGTATGTCATTCAAAGCCCATGTTTCATTGGTGATGTTCTGCTTAGAAGATCTGTCCTTTGCTGGGTGTGCCTGCTGAGTGTGTTGAAGTCTCCTACTATTAATGTATTATTACCTATGTGTTTCTTTACTTTGGTTATTAATTGATTAATATACTTACTTGGCAGGTCCTACATTAGGGGATATATATTCATAATTTTTAGGTCTTCTTGTTGGATAGACCCTTTAAGTAAGATATAGTGGCCCTCTTCATCTTTTACCACAGTCTTTGGCTTAAAATATAATTTATCTGATATGAGGATTGCTACCCCAGCTTTCTTTTGAGGACCATTTACATGGTAAATGGTTCTCCACTCCCTCATTTTCAATCTGAAGGTGTCCTTAGGCCTAAAGTGAGTCTCTTGTAGACAGCAAATAGATGGGTCTTACTTTTTTGTCCATTTTAATACTTTGTGTCTTTTGATTAGATCATTCACATTCAGAGTAACTATTGAAATATATGAATTTAGTGCCATGGTATTACCTTATACAGTCCCTGTTTCTGCAGATTGTTTCTTTGGGCTCCCTTCTTCTCTTATAGGGTCCCCCCTTAATATTTCTTGCAGAGCTGGTTTGGTGGTCACATATGCTTTCAGTTTCTGTCTATCCTGGAAGCTTGTTATCTCTCCTATTCTGAATGAGTCTTGCTGGATAGAGTGTTCTTGGTTGCATTTTTTGTTTTGTTTTGTTTTAGGACCCTGAATGTATCATGTCAGCCCTTTCTGGTCTGCCACGTCTCTGTGAAGAGGTCTGCTGTTAATCTGATATTTTTCCCCATATAAGTTAGGAATCTCCTGTCTCAAGGTACTTTTAGGATTTTCTCTTTATCTTTGAAATTTGTGAGCTTCACTCTTATATGTTGGGGTGTTGATTGGTTTTTGATTTTGTGGGGGGCTCCTCTCTCTCTCTTGGATATGAATGTCTGTTTCCTTCCATTGATTATGATTTGTTCACATATACCTTGTGATCCTCTCTCTTTCTTTACCTCGTCTGGAATCCCAATAAGACGAATATTAATCCTTCTCAAGCTATCCTTTATTTCCTGAAGCCTTTCCTCATGGGTTATTAATCGTTTTTCTCTCTCAGTCATTTTTGAGAGACACAGACTGAGAGAGAGAGAGAGAGAGGCAGAGACATAAGCAGAGGGAGAAGCAGGCTCCTCACAGGGAGCCTGATGCAGGACTCAATCCTGGATCCTGAGATGATGACCTGAGCCAAAGACAGGCACCCAACTGCTGAGCCACCCACCCAAATAAAATCTTAAAAAAAAAATCAACCATGACTTAAGTAAACTATAACCTAGACAATTCTATAGGGGCCAGGGACAAGAAAATTAAAAAAATGAAAAAAAAAAAAAAAGACCATGAAAGTGAAAAACAAATTTTAAAAAAATAGTAGAAATTAATTTAAAAAAGGGTGGGGAGGAAGTGCTAGGGGAGAGAGAATATAGTCTCACAGAGTGGAACAAGGAGGTGATCCTCTTGATTCTGAGTGTATTTGGTTCTGTATGTTGGAAGGTGCTAAATTCCAAATTTATATAACCAGTAAGACTTACCTAGAGACACAACAGCAACCCTGAAACAGAAACAAGATAAAAGTGGGGGATGGAAATGGAAGGAAGAGAGAATATAATCTCACTGAATGGACCAATGTTGTGCTCCACTTGGTTCTGAGTGTAGTTTGGTCCATATGTTAGAAGATACTAAATTCCAGAATTATAAAACAACACAAGACAACCCCCCATAATTTATATATTTAGAAAAATTAGATTGAATACATTGATAGGAATCCAAAAATGAAGAATATATCTAAGACACGTAATTGGAAATTATGGAAGTCAAAAAGGAAAAAATTTAAAACTGAAGAGTTGATAAAATACTATAGTTATGGCAGGCAAAGAGAAAAAATATTGGAAAATTTTAACCTGAAATATAAATGAAAAATAAGGAAAAAAAACTGGAGTTCTATATACTATTTTCCCTCAGTCCTGGAGCTTTCCAGTGCTGCTCAGTCAAGAACTTGCTCTTCCCCTGTCCTTCCAGCTCGTCTTCTGGGGAAGGGGCCTGCTGTGCTGATTCTCAGGTGTGTGTACCTGGAGATGCCCCGCCCCCTGCTGAGTGCCGGGCTCAGTGGGAGCTGTTTACTCCATGAGGCCCCTGTTCCCTGGTGGCCCTGCCTCTCCCAGGTGAAAAGAGAGAAGAAAGAAAATTAAAATGACTGTGGCCAGATCTCCAGCCTGGGAGCCAAGAGGTCCCTGCACGCACCAAACTGCAGTCTGTCAGTGCACACTGGCCTAGATCCTCCTGGGGGTGGGCACGGGGCATTGATCTGTACAGACTGAAGGGTGCCGAGCGGCATAACTTTCACTGTCTTGTGCCCTCCCTAGTTCCACCTGTCTCGGAGGGAACAGAGGGTAGTCCGCTTCTGGTCACTCTCTCTCTTGGGTAAAGAGAGCTCAGCTGCTGGCCCTCGAACCCAGCACACTTCTCCCAGATGCCCTGACGGGGTTGCCGTGTTTGAGCTCTTTAGGGAGATCTGACTGTGTTTTCCAGTGTGCTGTCTTCCTGGTGCCTCTATTCTTACTGTGTCTCTGGGAACATTGAAACCTCACTGCCCCTCCTAAGATTCTGCCCTATTTCCTCACTGAGCACTTTTCAGTCAGAAGACTTTCTTAGGTGCAGGTTTCTAAAGGTCCTGCTTGTGTGCTGCACTGCTTTCCTAGGTTCCCTCTTCCGCCATTTATCTTCTGATATATCCCCTCTGTTCCTCTTCTCCACCTTCCTACCCTGTCAGAAGCGATCACTCTTCTCTGTCGCATTCCAGCTGTTCTCTCTTTACATCTCAGATTGAATTTGTAGGTGTTTAGGATGGTTTGAAAGTTAAGAGGTAAGTTTGGGGGACCAGGTGAAACGAGGACCCTACTCCTCCACCATTTTGCCTCCATCTCTCTACCTCCTTTAGATGTAATGTTAGTTTGTGGTTTTGAGACCTTTCTTGTTTCTTGAGAAAGTCTTATATTGCTCTATTCTTCTCTCTTAGGACCTTTGCTATATCCCAAAAGTTTTGGACAGTTTTTTTTTTTTTTTTGACAGTTTTGTTTTTCATTTGTTTCCATGAATTTTTTAAAAAAAATCTTTAATTGGCTTTGTTGACCCATTCATTCTTCAGTAGAATGCTCTTTAACCTCCATGTACTTGAGTTTTTTTCTCAGGTCTGCTGCCAGTCTAATATTTCTATCCTTGTGTGCAATAGACATCTTGTCCCAAGCTGCTTTCAGGATTTTCTCTTTGTCTCTGAGACTTGCAGGTTTCACTATTATCCTTCAGGGTGTTCGCTTATTTTTATTGATTTTGAGGGAGGATTCTTGGTACCTCCTGGATTTGGATACCTGTTTCCTTTCCCAGATGAGGTAAATTCTCTGCTATAATTTGCTCCACTATACCTTCTGCCCCCATCTCTCTTTCCTCTTCTTTTGTGGTTTCAATTATCCTAATAACGTTTTCCTTTATGGCATCACTTAATCCTTCGAATTCTTCCATGATCCAGTAGTTATCTTTTTCTCAGCTTCTTTATTCTCCATCATTTTATTTTCTATATCACCCAGAATCATACATTACAGAGAAAACATTTTAAATTTTTTAATAAATTTATTTTTTATTGGTGTTCAATTTGCCAACATACAGAATAACACCAAGTGCTCATTCCGTCAAGTGCCCTCCTCAGTGGCCGTCACCCATTCACCCCCACCCCCCGCCCTCCTCCCCTTCTACCACCCCTGGTTCGTTTCCCAGAGTTAGGAGTCTTCATGTTCTGTCTCCCTTTCTGATATTTCCTACCCATTTCTTCTCCCTTCCCTTCTATTCCCTTTCACTATTATTTATATTCCTCAAATAAATGAGACCATATAATGAAAACATATTAATTTTAAAAGATTTTATTGCTGGGCAGCCCGGGTGGCCCAGTGGTTTAGCGTTACCTTCAGCCCAAAGCCTGATCCTGGGTTTTCTCTCTGGCCAGTCTACCTTTCCCCTCTTTCCACTGGTAGTCTGCATGTCTAACTCCATCTTGGAGGCTGCTTCCCAGAGAAACTAAGTGGTGATGGTTACGGTGTATTCTTCTAGTTTTATTTTTAAAAATATTTGTATTTATTTGAGAGAAAGAGAACATGTGCATGAGTATGAGCAGGGGAGGAACAGACGGAAAGGAAGAGGGACAAGCAGACTCCCTGATGATTGGGGAGCCTGATTCAGGGCTTGATCCCAGGGCCCTGAGATCATGACCTGAGCTAAAGTCAGACACTTAACCAACTGTGCCACACAGATACCCCTTTTTCTCCAATTTAAACTTGCTAATATTTCCTTGGAAACTCTTAAAATCATAAGAATAGGTCAAATATTACAAGTTTTGTAACAGACCAAAATCCATTTCTGTGAAGAAAGTAGTATATAGTGCAGAGATCAGAGGGTCGTTCAGGGTGGATCAACACCATGATGTTGTTCAGAATGCAGGTTCCTTATGGCTTGTCCTGCCACTGCCTTTGATGCTGCCTTGTTTCCATGATCAAACCTGGGTGGCGGGTCTGCCCACAGGAGGGAAGAAGAGAAGAGGCAGAGGGCAAGCAAATTTCTTACATGGTCATATCATAATCTAGTTGTTAAGAGGCTGAGAACTTGGTTAAGGTATTTGCAGTTCTAGCCTTTTTGAAATGCTGAGGTATAATATATCTACAATTACTCACTTAAAAAAATGATTTTATTTGAGAATGAGTGAGCCAGCATCGTGGGTGGGTGGGGGGGGGGTGGGGAGGACAAGGGCAGAGGGAGAAGCAGGCTTCCTGTTCAGCAGGGACCCCTATAAGGGCCTCATTCTCAGGACCCTGGGATCATGACCTCAGCAGAAGGCAGATGCTTAAGCAACTGAGCTACCCAGGTGTCCTAGAATTACTTATTTTTATCAGAGATTTGTCTGAGACTTGATTCAAATTCTATCTAAGAAAAATTTCTACATTACTTCTCTACTTTGGGTTAGGATACAAAAGACACTAAAGACCTTCACTCCTGTGGTTACAAGAAAATACAAAATACAATTTATATTTTTCTGTGGGATTAGTGCAGACTGTCCATACAGAAAACTTGAACTGAATTCCAGAGAGAAATAAGTCCTTTATAAGAAAGTGAAAGGCTTTGCAACTTCCATACCCTAGGATGGATGAATGGTGAATGTGTGGGTTGGCAGTAGGACCTAGTCTGCCATCGGTGCAGGGAATATACTGGGATGAGAAGAAATCAGTTGAGCCTCTGACAAGCAATGTGTTCTGCTAGGATGGATTAGAATGTGAAAATTGCAAATACAAAATCAATCACTTGTTCCAACAATTCCACCCCACTCCCCCAATCCTCCCCAAATTTTGCTAAGGTGGCAGTAAATAGAAACCTGGGACTATAGTCCTGTGTGTTCTCAGAGTGATTGCATTCTGGAGCCCTAACAAACCTAAATCCAAAGGTTAACCAAAAGCATCTGAAAATGCAGCTTAATCCTTCCTACTTCAATTACTCATGAGATAAAAAGGTAGTGATAGTGGAGGTTAGAGTCTGGAAATCCAGGTCAATTCAATATAATTAAAGCTGAAGTCCAGCTGCAATTCAACCCAAGTCTAGAAGGAATCTGAGGAATCCTTTCCTGTCACAAACTACAGGATTCAGATTCTATATTCCAATTCTGATGTGTAAGTGTTTTTTCCCTAAATTAAGTAATTCTCCAACACCAGCTGGCTGCCCCCCAGTTCAATTCTGACACTATTTATCTGCAAGTAGTTTTTGTGGGGACTAAACCCCACAAGAATGCCTCCCCACTCCCACTTCAGACACCAATTGCAAGTCCAGATTGTCACTTCTTCTGACTCACCAGATATAGATCAGAAGTTCCAAAAACCCCCTCCCTATCTGGGTTTGGTTAGTTTGCTAGAGCAGCTCACGGAACTCAAGAGAAACATTTTCCTTTAGTAGGTTACCAATTTATTATGAAAGGATATAATTCCTCAACAGCCAGATGGAAGAGAGCACAAAAGATATATGGGACGGGGCAGAGTTTCTGTACCCTCTGGGCACTCCACATTCCTAGCACCTCCATATGTTCACCAACCCAAAAGCTCTCTCCGAACCCTGTTGGTTTTAGGTATTTAAGAAGGCTTTGTTACATAAGCATGATTGATTAAATCTTGGCCATTGGTATTTGAACTCAATATTCAGCCCCTCCCCCTGCCCAGAACTGGGAGGTGAGACTAAAAGTTCCAACCCTCTAATCACACCAGTTCCTAGGTAACTTACCTGGTTCCTCATCCTTAGGTAAGTTACCCAGGAACTTTACAAAAGTAATCTCATTAACATAACAAAAGACACATTTATTGCTCACATTACAGGAAATCCCAAGGGTTTTAGGACCTCTGTGCCAGGGATAGGACAAAGACCAAATATATGTATTTCTTGTTATAAATCACAATATTGCAAGGACAGACTTGTATTCTCTGGGAAAACAATCTTATACTACAGTGTCCAATGTTCTTTTATAGACATCTAGAATAAAATCTCAAAACCTAAAGACATGTAAGTATGACACATATAAAAAAAATGTCATAATTGAGGAAAAATAGCCAATAGAAGAAAACCAATAGTTGATTCAGAGTTAGCAGACAAGTACTTTGAAATAATTATAGGTGTGTTAGGACGCCTGGGTGGCTCAGCAGTTGAGCATCTGCCTTAGGCCTAGGACATGATCCTGGAAGTCCTGGGATTGAGTCCCACATAGGGCTCCCTGCATGAAGCCTGCTTCTCTCTCAGCCTATGTCTCTGCCTCTCTTTGTCTCTCATGAATAAATAAATAAAATTTATTTAAAAAAATTATAGGTGGGTTGAAGAATTTTCAGGAATAGATGGCATACATGGCAAAGAAAACAGTTATTTCAGGGGCATCTGAGTGGCTTGGTTGGTTAAGTGCCTGCCTTTGGCTCAGGTCATGATCCTGGGATCCTGGGATTGAGGACTGCACAGGGCTTCCTGCTCGGGCCTTCTCTACTCGCTTCTTCTACTCACTTTCTCAAATAAATAAACAAAATAGGTATTTCAGGACAGATATGAGAAATAAAAAAAAAAAGGAACCTTTAGAACTGCAAAAGAAATTCTAAAATTTAAAGCACCATTCTGACTAAAGGTTAATAAACTTGAAGACACGTTACTATAGACATGTTACTATAGACTTATAGTCTATACTATAGACTATAAGAAGAGAGAGACTGTAAATGAAAAAGTATCCATAGCATAGAGGATAAGTTGGTCTAAGGTATGTGTAACTGATAACCAGAAAGATAGGACAGAGTGAATGTGCCAGAAAAAATATCTTAAAAATAGTGGCCTAACCTCTGGGGCATGGGTTCTCAGTCCAAGCAAAGGGAAGACTCATCCAATAGAGAGTTAGTAACTGTAGAGCTTTTGCTACTGCTTTATTACTAAGGACCTGCTCAGGTTGGGTATGGGGAGGAGGACCATAATAAGGGCTGATCAGTGAGAAGCCAGAGAGCCTATTTGTATTCCCAGGAGCCAATCCTGTACTGTTTTGTAGTCAGGTGACTGTCAGGGGTGGAGGGGTGGGGGCTCTATTCACTCCACTGGAAGATGAATGTAACCTACATGGTAATAAAAACAATCATTTCCCCTCTGATCCCAGAAGAGCTGGCTCCAGAAAACTGGGATCATTCTGAATGGAAAATATGTTATGAGTCCAGCATAATGCTGATAACAGAAATTTATAGGGGATTGCAAGAAAATAAAATTACAGAAAAACATCTCTCATAAGATAGACCCCAATTCCCTAATGAAATCAAGTCTTTAAGTAAATTGAATTCACCACAGATTTATCCCAGATTTATCTATCTGGGATAGATAAATATCTATCTGGGATATTTATCCCAGATTTATTTATCTGATTTATCCCAGAAAAGCAGGTTTGGTTCAACATTTGAAAATCAGTTTAATCAACATATTAACAATGGACAAAAACCATCTAGTTGTCTCAATAGATGTAGTATATGAAAAAAAGCCAACGACCATTCACAATAAAAGCTCTCAACAAACTAGCAATAGAAAAGTACTTTCTCAACCTAATAAAAAACATCTTTAAAAAATCATACTTAATGGTAAAAGATCAAATGCTTTACCCCTAAGGTCAAGAACAAGGCAAACCTGTCTGCTCCCAACACTTCAATGCAATATTATACTGGAGGTTCCAGCCAGTGCATTAAACAGGAAAAAGAAATAAAAGACACAATGATTGGAAAATAAGAAGTAAAATGTATTTATTCCTAAGTGACATAATTGTGTATATTGTAGATACAAAGGAATCTCAAACTAGTAAAACTAATAGATGAATTTAATAAGTTCACAAGATTCAAGGTCAATATAAAAAGTATTTATTAGAAAAACAAACTGAAAAATTTTAATTAAGCAAATATAATAAAGTGGTTTATTTGTAGGATAAAACTAGGTGGTGGGTTCATTATAAAATTCTTTGAACTTTCCTGCATGTTTGAAATTTTATAGTATTAGAAGATAAAAGACCATAAAATATAACATTGAAAATATTAAAGGAATGCATTTAATACAAGATACATAAGACCTTTATATCGAAAACTATAAAGCATTGCTCAGAGAGATTAAGGGCCAAAATGAAGATATACCATATATATGAATTAGAAGAGTCTATGTGAATGTCAGTTCTTCCCACCTGACCTATAAAATCAGCACAACCCAAATTAATTCCAGCAGGCATTCTATGACAGGCTGATTCTAAAATTTATAGGAATATAAAAAGGGCCTAGAATAATCAAAGCGATCTTGAAAGACAATATTATAGGACTTTCATTACCTGATTTCAAGACTTTCTATAAAGCCACAGTCATCAAGATTAGTGTGGTACTAGCAAAAAGTACTGGCAAAAAGATAGACAAATAGATTAATGCTATAGAAGAGTCCAGAAATAGACTTATATTGTCTATTTTTTAAAAAACTAAAATATCAAAAAATGTAATGGGGAAAGGAAAGTTTTTAAACAAATGGTGTGAGAACAACTGGATGATTCGAACTATATGACATTCTGGAAAAGGCAAAACTGTGGAGACAATAAAAAGATTTGGGGTTGGAGAGAGGGGAATGAATAGATGGAACACTGGATTTTTAGGGCAGTGACACTATTCTGTAGGACCCTGTAATGGTGGGTACAAGTCATTAATACATTTGTCAAAAACCACAGAATGTATAACACCTAAAGTGAGGACGCCTGGGTGGCTCAATGGTTGAGCGTCTGCCTTTGGCTCAGATCATGATCCCAGAGTCCCAGAATTGAGTCCAACATCGGGCTCCCTGCATGGAGCCTGCTTCTCCTTCTGCCTGTGTCTCTGCCTCTCTCTGTGTGTCTCTCATGAATAAATAAATAAAATCTTAAAAACAAAACAAAACACCAAAAGTGAACCCTAATGTAAAGAATGGATTTTGGGTGGTAATATGTTAATACAAGTTCATCAACTATAGTAAATGTACATAGCTCTGTACATGATGTACAGATGTTGATAGTAGGGGAGAATGTGCATGTGTAGGGCCAGGGAGTATATGGGAAATCTCTGTACCTTCCTTAGTGAATTTTGCTGTGAACCCAAAACAGCCCTAAAAAATAAAAGTCCATTTTTTAAAAAGTAACACATTGCTGACACACATAATAAGCATTTCAAGATCTTTATGTTGAAAAAAAAGAAGCCAGACTTAAAAGGATTCATGATATATGATTCCATTTATATACAGTTAACAACAAACAATTAATGTATATTGATGACTGGAACGGTGGATGCCTCAGGCAGGCATAGTGCCTGAAAAGGGTAAGGGAGAGCTTTCTGGGGTAATGGAAATGTTCTGTAGCTTTTTTTGTTACACAAGTATCTACATTTGTCAAAACATATATAGCTTTAAGATCTGTGCAATTTACTGTGTAAATTATACCTCAATTCTAAAAAGTAAATATTTTAAAAAGTTCAACACAATTAGGGGCACTTGCTTGGCTCAGTTGGAATAGCATGTAACTCTTGATCTCAGGGTTGTGAGTTTGAGCTATACACCAAGTGTAGAGATTACTAAAAAACATTAATTTAAATTCAGCACAATTACATACCATTTGCACACTTATTAAAACAGCAAAATAAAACAAGAAAGTGATAATATTAAAACCTGACATAGATGTAAAGCAACTGGAATTTTCATACTTTGCTGGTGGGAATACAGAATGGTATAACCACTTTGGAAAAAGATTTTGTTGTCTTCTTTTTTATATAATATTATAAATATACTTTACATGGCCTAGCAATTCCAGCTCTAGCATTTACCCAAGAGAAATGAAATTATGTTCACACAAAAACCTGTACACAAATGTTTATAGCAGCTTTATTTGTAAAGGCCAAAAACAAGAGACACATGTCTATCACCTGGTCTATGAATTAACAGCGCCAATTCAAACAAGGAAATACTGTTCAGCAATGAAAAGACATAAACTTGTAACAACCTAGATGGATCTCAAAAACAGTGTTAGGTTAATCCATCCCTAAATGGCTACATATGTATGGTTCCTTATATTCTGGAAAATCAACATAATATGACAGAGAACAGATAAGGTGTTGCCAAGGGCTGGGGCTCAGGGAGGAGACTGACACAAAGGGGCCTGCATGAACTTCTGGAGATGACAAAATGGTTCTCTATTTTGAGGGAGTGGTGGGTACATCAGGATTCATAGACCTGCATATCTAAAAAGAATAACTTTTTTAAAATTACGTTTATTTATTTATCTATTTATTTAACTTATTTGAGAGAGAGAGAGAGAGAGCGCACAAATAGGAGGGAGGGGCGGAGTAGGATGGAGAAACGGACTCCCTGCTGAGCAGGGAGCCTGATGTGGGATTCAATTCCAGAACCCCCGGATCATGACCTGAGCTGAAAGTAGATGCTTAAACGACTGAGCCACCCAGGCATCCCTAAAAAGAATAACTTTTACCCCAAGTTTTACCTCAATAAATTTGACTTTAAAAATAGAAAGTAGGAAGCTCAGGGGGGCAAGATGGCAGAAGAGTAGGATCCCCAAGTCACCTGTCCCCACCAACTTACCTAGGTAACTTTCAAATCATCTTGCAAACTTACGAACTCGGCCTGGGATTTAAAAGAGAACAGCTGGAATGCTACAGTGAGAAGAGTTCACGCTTCTATCAAGGTAGGAAGACAGAAAAAAAATAAATAAAAAAAGCATCCAGCGGGGGAGGGGCACTCGCAAGGACCCGGGCTAAGGCTGCAGGGCAAGAGCCCCCAGGACTAGAAAGCCCAGGCCTGGAGAAGCAGGAATTTTACCAAACTTCCCGGATGGAAAGGCGCTCGCAGAGATCTAGGTAAGGATCCCAGGAGGGGCAGTGGAGCCCCTAGGTTCCCAGGGTCACTAACAGAGGACCTGCGTCCTGGGGGAAAGCGCACCACACACTGAGGGCCGAGATCCATAAAGGGATGGAGCGCGCACCCGGCGGGGTCTTGGGAGCAGCTCACGTGGTGGCTCCTGCGGAAGAGGCTGCATAGTCCTGAGAGTAGTTCAGGCTGCGGCTACGCATGGAGGGGGCTATGCGGCCCCAGGAGCAGGATTCCAGCAGCACAGGCCCCAGAGCCCAAGGTACCGGGGGACACAGCCCAGGATCTGGCGCTCCCCTTGGGACAGGCAGAGGCCAGGAGGACACAGGACAGCAAGGACTCTCCTGCCACGGGCACCCTAAGTAAGCTGTGCAGGCCAGTGCCCTCCACCCCCAGGGGCATCCAGGCCAGTGTGGACTGGGAGCTGCAGTAGTTACTGCAGGAGCTGACTCCGAACTGGAGAGCTGGCAGCCACCAGTGTTGTTATTCCTCCTGGGTCACCCTGTGCCTGGGAGGAGCAAGGCCACCAGGGAGCAGGGGCCTCACAGGCTAAACAGCTCCTACTGAACCTGGCAGGGGCGGGGCAGCTCCCCCAAGTGCACACACCTGAGAATTTGGCTGGAAGGACAGGGGAAGAGCAAGTTCTTAACCAAGCAGCGCTGGAAAGCTCCAGGGGAAGTCAAGGGACTTACAGTATCTAGAATCAGAGGATACCCCTCCTTGTTTTTTTTCCCCCTTTTTCCTTCCTTTTTCCAGTACAACTTGTTTCTAGCCATTCTGCCCTGAGGAAAATGACTAGAAAGAACTCACCACAAAAGAAGGAATCAGAAACAGCACTCTCTCCTATAGAGTTACAGAATTTCAATTACAATTCGATGTCAGAAAGCCAATTCAGAACCACAATTATAAAGCTACTGGTGGCTCTGGTAAAAGCATAAAGGATTCAAGAGACTTCACGATTGCAGAATTTAGATCTAACCAGGCCGAAATTAAAAATCAATTAAATGAGATGCAATCCAACCTGGAGGTCCTAACGTCGAGGGTTAATGAGATAGAAGAACGAGTGAATAACATAGAAGACAAGTTGATGGCTAGGAAGGAAGCTGAGGAAAAAAGAGAAAAAGAATTAAAAGACCATGAGAAAAGGTTAAGGGAATTGAATGACAGCCTCAGAAGGAAAAATCTACGTTTAATTGGGGTTCCAGAGGATGCCGAAAGAGACCGAGGATTAGAAAGTGTATTTGAACAAATCATAGCTGGGAACTTCCCTAATTTGGGGAGGGAAACAGGCATTCAGATCCAGAAGATAGAGAGATTTCCCCCCACCCCCATGAATGAAATAGAGACCAGAAGAACTGTGGAACAGATAAACAAAAACAGGAATTGGTTCTCTGAAAGAATTAATAAGATAGATAAACCATTAGCCAGCCTTATTAAAAGACAGAAAAGAGTCAAATTAATAAAATCACGAATGGAAAAGGAGAGATCACTACCAATACCGAGGAAATACAAACGATTTTAAAAACATATTATGAGCAGATATATATATATATATATATATATATATATATATATATATATATATATAAAAATTAGGCAATCTAGAAGAAATGGACGCATTTCTGGAAAACCACAAACTACCAAAACTGAACAGGAAGAAACAGAAAACTAGAACAGGCTAATAATCAACAAAGAAATTGAAGCAGTCATCAAAAACTTCCCAAGACACAACAGTCCAGGGCCAATTGGCTTCCCAGGGGAATTCTATTAAACGTTTAAAGAAAAACCATACCTATTCTACTAAAACTGTTCCGAAGGATAGAAAGGGAGAGAATACTTCCAAACTTGTTCTTTTTTTTAAAAATAATTTATTTTTTATTGGTGTTCAATTTGCCAACATAAGAATAACACCCAGTGCTCATCCCGTCAAGTGCCCCCCTCAGTGCCTGTCACCCATTCACCCCCACCCCCCGCCCTCCTCCCCTTCCACCACCCCTAGTTCGTTTCCCAGAGTTAGGAGTCTTTATGTTCTGTCTCCCTTTCTGATATTTCCTACCCATTTCTTTTCCCTTCCCTTCTATTCCCTTTCACTATTATTTATATTCCCCAAATGAATGAGACCATATAATGTTTGTCCTTCTCTGATTGACTTATTTCACTCAGCATAATACCCTCCAGTTCCATCCACGTTGAAGCAAATGGGGGGTATTTGTCATTTCTAATGGCTGAGTAATATTCCATTGTATACTTAAACCACATCTTTATCGATTCATCTTTCGATGGACACCAAGGCTCCTTCCACAGTTTGGCTATTGTGGACATTGCTGCTATAAACATCGGGGTGCAGGGGTCCTGGCGTTTCATTGCATCTGCATCTTTGGGGTAAATCCCCAGCGGTGCAATTGCTGGGTCGTAAGGCAGGTCTATTTTTAACTCTTTGAGGAACCTCCACACAGTTTTCCAGAGTGGCTGCACCATTTCACATTCCACCAACAGTGTAAAAGGGTTCCCCTTTCTCCGCATACTCTCCATTTGTGGTTTCCTCTCTTGTTAATTTTCCCCATTCTCACTCGTGTGAGGTGGTATCTCATTGTGCTTTGAAAGAATTAGTAAGATACATAAACCATTAGCCAGCCTTATTAAAAAGAAGAGAGAGAAAATTTCAAACTTGTTCTATGAGGCCAGTATCACCTTCATTCCAAAACCAAAGATCCCACCAAAAATGGAGAATTACAGCCCAATATCCCTGATGCAAAAATTCTCAACAAGATACTAGCCAATAGGATCCAACAGTACATTAAGAAGATGATCCACCATGACTAAGTGGGATTTATCCTCGGGATGCAAGGCTGGTTCAATATTTGTAAAGCAATCAATGTGATAGCTCATATCAACAAGAGAAAAAACAAGAACGATATGATCCTCTTAATAGATCAGAGAAGGCCTTTGACAAAATACAACATCCCTTCCTAATGAAAACTCTTCAGAGTGTAGGGATAGGGCAAACATTCCTCAGCATCTTAAAAGCCATCTAGGAAAAGCCCATAGCAAGTATCATTCTCAACAGGGAAACATTGGGAACCTTTCTCCTAAGATTCGGAACAAAACAGGGATGTCTACTCTCACCTCTGCTATTCAACATAGTACTAGAAGTCCTAGCCTCAGCAATCAGGCAACAAAAAGAAATGACAGGCATTCAAATTGGCAAAGAAGAAGTCAAACTCTCCCTCTTCACAGATGACATGATACTGTACATCGAAAACCCAAAAGACTCCACCCCAAGATTGCTAGAAGTCATATAGCAATTTGGCAGTGTGGCAGGATACAAAACCAATGCCCAGAAGTCAGTGGCATTTCTATACACTAACAATGAGACTGAAGAAAGAGGAATTAAGGAGTCACTCGCATTTACAATTGCATCCAAAAGTATAAGATACCTAGAAATAAACCTAACCAAAGAGGTAAAGGATCTATACCCTCAAAACTATAGAACACTTCTGAAAGAAATTGAGGAAGACACAAGAGATGGAAAAATATTCCATGATCATGGATTGGCAGAATTAATATTGTGAAAATGTCAATGTTACCCAGGGCAATATACACGTTTAATGCAATCCCTATCAAAATACCATGGACTTTCTTCAGAGAGTTAGAACAAATTATTTTAAGAATTGTGTAGAATCAGAAAAGACCCCGAATAGCCAGGGGAATATTAAAAAAGAAAACCATAGCTGGGGGCATCACAATGCCAGATTTCAGGTTGTATACAAAGCTGTGGTCATCAAGACAGTGTGGTACTGGCACAAAAACAGACACACAGATCAATGGAACAGAATAGAGAATCCAGAAGTGGACCCTGAACTTTATGGTCAACTAATATTCGATAAAAGAGGAAAGACTATCCACTGGAAGAAAGACAGCCTCTTCAATAAATGGTGCTGGGAAAATTGGACATCCACATGCAGAAGAATGAAACTACACCACTCTCTTGCACCATACACAAAGATTAACTCAAAATGGATGAAAGATCTAAATGTGAGACAAGAGTCCATCAACATCCTAGAGGAGAACACAGGCAACACCCTTTTTGAACTCGGCCACAGTAACTTCTTACAAGATACATCCACAAAGACAAAAGAAACAAAAGCAAAAATGAACTATTGGGACTTCATCAAGATAAGAAGCTTTTGTACAGCAAGGGATACAGTCAACAAAACTCAAAGACAATCTACAGAATGGGAGAAGATATTTGCAAATGACGTATCAGATAAAGGGCTAGTTTCCAAGATCCATAAAGAACTTATTAAACTCAACAGCAAAGAAACAAACAATCCAATCATGAAATGGGCAAAAGACATGAAGAGAAATCTCACAGAGGAAGACATAGACATGGCCTGCATCAGGCCATGAGAAAATGCTCTGCATCACTTGCCATCAGGGAAATACAAATCAAAACCACAATGAGATACCACCTCACACCAGTGAGAATGGGGAAAATTAACAATACAGGGAACCACAAATGTTGGAGAGGATGCGGAGAAAAGGGAACCCTCTTACACTGTTGGTGGGAATGTGAACTGGTGCAACCACTCTGGAAAACTGTGTGGAGGTTCCTCAAAGAGTTAAAAATAGACCTGCCCTACGACCCAGCAATTGCACTGCTAGGGATTTACCCCAAAGATACAGATGCAATGAAATGCCAAGACACCTGCACCCCGATGTTTCTAGCAGCAATGTCCACAATCGCCAAACTGTGGAAGGAGCCTCGGTGTCCATCGAAAGATGAATGGATAAAGAAGATGTGGTCTATGTATTCAATGGAATGTTACTGAGCCATTAGAAACAACAAATACCCACCATTTGCTTCGACATGGATGGAACTGGAGTGTATTTTGCTGAGTGAAATAAGTCAATCGGAGAAGGACAAACATTATATGGTCTCATTCATTTGGGGAATATAAAATTAGTTAAAGGGAATAAAGGAAAGGAGAAAAAAATGAGTGGGAAATATCAGAATGGGAGACAGAACATGAGAGACTCCTAACTCTGGGAAACGAAATAGGGGTGGTAGAAAGGGAGACAGGCGGAGGGTGGGGGTGACTGGGTGATGTGCACTGAGGGGGCCACTGGATGGGATGAGCACTGCGTGTTATTCTGTATGTTGGCAAATTGAACTCCAATTAAAAAAAAAGTAAAATAAATAAAAACAAAAATAGAAATATGGATGCCTATCTGGCTCAGTTGGTACAGCATGTGGCTCTTGCTTTCAGGGTTTTGAGTTTGAGTCCCACATTGGGTGTAGAGATTACTTAAAATTAAAATTAAAAAAAAATAAAAAGAGAAAGTCAATTTACAAGCCAGTAAATGGAAAACTTAATTTAAATTTAAGTTCAACATATGTCCTAATTCAATGCAAAGAAGCTGACTGACTTGTAAAAGCCAACATACAAAAACAAGGGCATAACTGCACTTCTTCTCATATGCTGGAATACAACATGGAACTCTGATCCTGGTTTATATGCAGATGTATAGGTTCATGACACAGATAATCTATTTTTCATTATGCTAGGTACTCACTCATTCAACAAACACTGAGCACCTACTGTACACCTTGCCCCATGACAGATGCTGACCATAACGTGGTCATATACAGACGTGCTCCCAAGGATCTCACAGTGCAGTGAAGAGCACAAATAAGAAACAAATACATCATTAAAAGGGCATAATTATCAATAAATTAATTACACCTTGTCATCTTCACTATCAGACATAGGAATGTCCATGTTTATCATAATACATCCTAGGGATCCCTGGGTGGCGCAGCGGTTTAGCGCCTGCCTATAGCCCAGGGCGCGATCCTGGAGACCTGGGATCGAATCCCACGTCGGGGTCCAGGTGCATGGAGCCTGCTTCTCCCTCTCTCTCTGCCTGTGTCTCTGCCTCTCTCTCTCTCTCTATCATAAATAAATAAAAATTAAAAAAAAAAAAATAATACATCCTAAATGGCATTTGATTATCTGAAGCCCTATCCTTTGTGTATTTCCTTTATTTTAGACAGCTTGCTTCTCCCTCTGCCTAGGTCTCTCATGAATAAATAAAAATATTAGAAAAGAAAATCCCTTTGCAGAGAGGAGTTAAGATGGTGGAGGAGTGGGGTGGGGAGCTAGACTTGCCTTATCTCTCGAACACAATTAGATAAATATAAAATCATTTAACATTTATTTATTTAAAATAAATAAAGATTATATTTATTTACTCATGAGAGACACAGAGAGAGGCAGAGACACAGGCAGAGGGAGAAACAGGGTCCCTGCAGGGAGTCCGATGCAGGACTCAATCCCAGGACCCTGGGATCATGACCTGATCCAAAGGCAGAGGCCCAACCACTGAGCCACCCAGGCATCCTGAACACCCAAGAAATTGATCTGAGGAGTGAGAGAGCCAAACTGCACTAGGGGTAGAAAAAAACAAAAATCATAGAAGGTAGGAGCTGTGGAGAGTTGACTTGGGGGAGAAAAGAACTACAGGTGCTGCAATGGGAGGGGGGGCCTGATCATGGAGACTGGAGAGAGAGAGAGAGACAGAGACAGAGAGAAACAGTGATCAGCATGCATGGCATTGCACAAGAAAAACTCTTCCCCTAAACCATTGTGGGAGGAAAAGGAAAGGGGCTGACTACCACAAGTACTATTAAGCAGTAGAGCACAAACTCTAAAGTTTTGGATGTCTGTTACATTACCAGGGTTGTTCCTTATGGGTGGGAAGGAGGGTGGAGGCTTGGGAGCAGGCACCATGGTCTCAGGACTCAATTTCCCACTTCAATGCATTTGGGAGAGCGGGTACAACTGCTCCAAGGGCACCACTGGCTGTGCTATTCCCTTGCATGGGAACAAAGGCTGAGGGCAGCAAGCCATGGTGCTATCTATTTGCTGATCTTTACCATAAACTCCAAATGGCTGTGCTGTCACAACTGATTTCTGGGACAAACCGGCAGATGGCAAAAGTATGGGGAGACCCTTCTCCAGAGGAACAATGTGGGTCTGCACCTCAGGGATCTTTAAAGTTGGTGGAGTTTTGAAACCCAGCTCCATGCCTGAAATAAAATACAGAAGTGTTGTGCAACCTGGCAGGCAGACAGCTTGGATGCTGGCAGGGTGGAGCCAGGGATCTGATGGAAGCTGGGGACAGAAGAGAGGTGACTCTTTGCTCTTCTGTGAGAGCTTCCTCAGGAGTGGTGGGTGTGAACTCCCTGCTCAGGGATAGAGGGAGCAGGGCAACACCATTCTGCCCACTGTCCTCCTTTACCCCCGTACATCAGCACTGAATTCATATCGTTCAACAATCATTCTGAATGTAAAATGGACTAAATGCTCCAATCAAAAGACACAAGTATCAAAATGGATAAAAAACAAGACCCATCGATATGCTGTGTGGAAGAGACTAATTTTGGATCTAAAGATACCTCCAGATTGAAACTGAGGGGATGAAGAACCAACTGATCATACTAACAGATCTCAAAAGAAAGCCAGGGGTAGCCATGCTTACATCAGACAAACTACATTTTACTTTTTTTTTCAAACTACATTTTAAAACAAAGACAGTAAAAGCAGCCTTAAGAGGTAAGTACACTGTAATACAGGCCTTTCTCAAAAAGCAAGGAAGGTCTCAAATATACAACCTAATCCTAGAAAAGGATCAGCATATAAAGCATAAAGCCAGCAGAAGAGAATATAGAGCAGAAAGAAATGGTATAGAGGAGTGCATGGGTGGCACAGTTAAGCCAAAACTC